>NC_063277.1:13289051-13597718 GCF_910591885.1 Bombus terrestris
AGTTCCTTATTCAGACTTCAGACTATTCACTTTTACCGGGTCGATTTGCAGTGACGTATGTGCGCGGAGATCGGTTTAGTCTTTGCCAGGGAGAGATTTTTGGTTTCTTCACGAACAGCAGCTGCGATTAACCCCTCAGTGACCTGCTGTGCTGTCTGTATACTTCATTATCGAATGGTCCCTTTGATCTTTCTCACGAACGATAGATCAACGATGTATTTTATCGCTTTTATACGAAGTTACTTTCAGAGCTTATAATTACAAAGCTTTCCCTAGACAGTCTTCATTACCGCAGTATAGAAACGCTAATTGATGTTGCGTTATTGGTGAGAAACGTGTATTAGTGGATATGATTGCTACTCGTGAGAATGTGTTCATCTCTCTGCGTACACCGCGCAGTGCAGCGTAAGAGGGAAGAAAATCGCGCGAAAGAAAAAATGCGTTTGTACATGGAACTGAAACTGAGACACGCGCGAATTTGCAAAGTAATTCCAATCTAGAGAGCGAATGGGAGAATCGATTAGGAGTAGTCGACACTGTAGATTGCATGCTTCCGATACAATCGCTTTGACATCGTGTCGAATATGTACTCTACTACACGTGTATCGCCTAAGGGTGAGTGAAATGTCTTGCGTAATCGGTCGTACTTTCTTCCTATGATGCTTATAATAAACGTTTGTGAAAGAAAGTTCCTGAATCGATGAGGTAATCCATCTCACTCCCCCAACGAGTTATCTCAGAATGCTCTTCGTAGTTATGTAAACTCTTTAATTTCTAAAATCGATTTATAGTCCCGTGGCTTTCACGGACTTGCTTTGATGGTTCGACAACGCGACTGGCACTGCGGCATAAGTAAACTCAGTTCTTCGAAAAACTATAAATCACGCCGCTCTTTCCCATGCATTTCTCATCTATTTGTTCAGCTTTTGCTACGCCAGCTTTACGATCTCGAATTAAGTTTCTCAGGAAATTTTACACAAAGGAGACCCAGTGACCCTATCCGTGTTGCGTTTAGTTGACTACTAAATTCTTCAAATTCGCTTCAGGCAAGTAACTGGCACGGCCGACACTTGGATCAGGGTTAATGCGCTTATCTACCGATCGCTGGTAACAAATTCGATCCGTGGGACATCGGATCTTTCAGATCTGATCGGATGAAGAAAGATACCGGGAATCGAGCAGGAACGTTGGACAGAATACAGAAATCAGCGTGATTCGATGATCGATAGGATTGGTAGATTGCTAGTCATTGGAATTAGCTGAAGCAGGGGTGCGGCTCGCGCAAAAAACGGGGCAATCGTGAGCCAGGGTCTCGATAATAGGATACCACGAACGTTCGAGACAATGTATACCTGGGCACGGAAAGACTAGAATGCTTTCTAAACGGATCGAGTCACCGAACACACCGATACGCTTTGAGAAGACCCAGCCCTTTGGCGCGCTATCCGCGCATTCATCTATCTTGCTGCTCGTGTTATGCCAGAGGTGAGGTTCATCGGCGAAACGCTTCATCGAGAACTGCACTCCAACAGTGGGCGCTGTCGCCAAAAAAGGATTGTGCATGAGAAGACGAGATCCTAGTCAAGTAATAAGCGATCTAATGTTGCATCGTTCTCCAAGACACCTGATCTTCCCGGTAAAACCCGAATATGGTGCTACTGCGTGATACTTTGTAGGAGGAACAAAAGATTTTTAACCTTTCCCTTATTGTTGCGCTTGTACCTTTTTTTTAGGGAAAGGGTTGACCTTATTATTGTCATTCTGTTTTGTCTAGTGAGAATATCGGAACCTTTGTCTCGTTGAAACATCCATCAACATCTATCTATTTGAGATTTCAATGTACACTGCGCAACAGAAATATCACTGTTTGTTCATCTGGAGAGGTTGCAGTTTAATGGATTAAGAAACGTACAGGTTTGATAGATTGGCTAATTGCAGTTATGCACACAGCGTGGTATATGCATGTGTAAAGAGAAACAATTTCGTGCCCCAGTGGCACGATGCTATTCCCGTAATCAGAATAATCAGACGACAATTCCAATCAACTTTCTCCTCGGTACGAATTCTAAGAGAATAAGACACGAACGCGAATTGCGGAAGCGGCTCACACGTCGTTATTGAATAATGATCTCGAATAGGAGGGATTGCACGCATAATGCCTCCCTCCTATCGACTCCTGAGCCTTGCTTTGTTACAATCTCGCTATATAGATGATGATACCATTTCGAAAGAGCCACGCCACAGAGGTCGACGGAGGAAGGAAATATTTGCGGTTTAGATAGTTCTGGTACCTTCTGACGCAACCACGTGGGTGGTATAGCGATGATAACAGGGAAGATGACAAAGTAGATGAACACACGTTCGCCGCGTCCGAACTATTTTCTCGCAATTCTATGCAGCAGCCTGACGCAATTGACGGATGATTCTTGCGTATTGGAATTCTTAAAATACGTGCTAGTACTTTCATCCGGGATACCGAGTGCATCATCGTGATGATAATCGTTTCGCGTTCGCTGCAACATATAAAATTTAAACATTTCTCCATCTGCCTAACTGCCTCCAGGCTACGACCAAGACGAACGATGTAATTGACCAGAATGAGGATAGTAAAAGGAACGAGAGAACAAAGGGACGTTGGTAAAGCCATCTTTTGTTATAGAACGCCACGGATGAAATCCTGTTCCATGGAATTTGAAAACGTATCGCGATCATTCGATCCGGGATCTTTCTCGATCGCGATCGATGTGATCGAGACTGGTCGAGAAGATGCCGTTTTCTCGATTTAAGAGGGTCGGTCGTCTCCGGAGTGAGCGAGTGAATGGGTGCCCACGGTAGCGCTCTGAGCCTTCTCTCCGTGAGCTGGCTCACGGCTACGGGGAAAGAAAATATAGTTCAGGCCGGTTGCATAATGGAGCGGAGGCGCATCACATTGGTTCGACTCAATGCGAGCTACTTTGAGAATCTGCGGTAACAGCGAACGTCTCTTCTTCCAGCGTCAACGTTGACCTTTGAAGTTGAAGATATAGCGGAACGGTTGTAACACCGATATTCTCTGAAGGTAGGGGTGCAGTCATGTAACGAAGCTGAAAACCATTAGCCCCAAGCCATAGAGCTAGATGATCCAATTTCTAGTCTGGTAGTTTGTATATCGACACCCGGACTCACGACCTGTTCGCCTTGGAAGCTAAGGAATATAAGAGCAAGCCCTTCGAACCACTAGCTCAGAACGATGCGCGACTGTGTCGTCGAAGCATCTGAACCTATTGTGAATTTCGGTTCTATCGGTTAGTATCATGCTTCTTACATGGCAAGTTTAGGATCTGAGTCTGACTTGCGGTTATATTGAGTCTGAAATATCAGATATAATTGTTTTTATGTTTTTAACAAATGAAAAAGAATGAATGTTGTTATTTTAGTTAGCCGAGTATATCAGTGTGCATCTTTGTAAATCGAAAATAACAATTCTGTCGTGACATACCATTTGGTAGATTTCACTAGTGAGGAAGACATGCTAATTAAAGTTGACGTTAGATCTAATTAATACTGATATAGGTGATTAGAATACTCGAGTAACATACGTGTTTAATTTGAGAGGAATGTTAATTAGATCTAAGTAAGTTATTGCGAGACTCGTCGCAGCATCTGTTTTAATTGTTAGTTACTTATATCTGCTTATACATACATGTATGTATATCTTCAATTCTGTCCTTATTAGTCATAAACTTTTGCCATTCCTACAGCTCGTTTTGTTCGCATGAAATAGTTTTCACTTTAGTTGAGTAACTTTTAGATTTATTATTGGTTACTAAAATTGATTCCTGGAACATTATAACATGCTATATCTTTAATAGTAATATTTAAAAAGAAAAATATTACACGTAGTTTAATATTAGCTGTAATACTCTATCCAGTAATTGTTTAATTATTTTATACCTTTTTCTCTTGAAAGAAATACTTTTTCTTCTAAATTTAAATATCAGTAATCACATACACAAACATATTGATTGGTAGCGAGATGTTGGTAACATTCAAGTGAAGATGATTTCAAGCACAAAACTGCCATCTATACGTAGCGTTTCAAACTACTTCAAAGTTCTCGACACACTTTTAAACGATTTGAATTATTTCCAACAGTTCCAAGAGACGCGAAAGTACTGGTCCGTACTCTATAGAATGAAAGAACCGTTATATTCGGCTTTCGGTGAAGTGTTCAGTTGATGAAATTCGAAGATTCTGTAATTATACACAATTCGATCGAGAATGGCGGAGAATCAGGAACAGGGACATCCGAACAATGTTTTCTTATTTCGACTAGCTATTTTAAACAGTTTTAAACGCATCGCAGAATCAGTGAGGTAAGTAAATTATTTTAGATAACAAAGATATAACTTTAGTCAATTTAGACACATAGACAGGTAATATTTGTTACGATTTATATAGAATATATTATTTACAATATATTTATGAAAGGATCTAATGTTTAGAGGTTATGCAGTCTTTCATAGCTTGGGGTTCGCGGTTCTTTTATACATATACATATGTAGACGCATGCGTCTCCAATTAATATTCAAACAAATCTCTACTGTATTTATCAATATCTCTTTCTAGATTTTTTTATAATTATAAGTTATACATGTTCGCAATATTTTTTCAATAACATTGCATAACATGTACATTGGTTATTGCATAAATAACTCAACTGTGATAATACAGATATTCAAACAATGTTAGCGTGAAAGGATATTTAAGCTTGTAAATATATTCTTAAAAATGAAGCTAAGAAATAAATGTCATAAGAAATAAATATCATAAGAAATAAATGACATGTTCTGATAAATAATATTTATGTATTAAGCTAAAATAAATGAAGCACGGAATATTTATGGTATAAAACCGGGCTAGGCCAGATTGTCATTGAATTTCAGGTTATGTTTTTCTCATATATGTTTGTACGATAACAGTACTGCCAACGTAAGTGTGTCAAGTACGAACTGCGGTCAAGAATGCTTCTTTAATTAAGAAAGCCAAAGGGAACACATAATCAGCGAGAGCAGATCAGGACGTTGTTGTATATAATACGTTTTAGAGAGCTTGATGTTTCGTTTATCAGCGGTAGAAGGAGTGAAGAGGTGGTGGAGGGAAAGGGGGGATCGTCAATGACCCAAACGAGCGATGGTGTTACTCGATGTCATTGGCCCCTCTGGACGTCGCATGTTAATTTGTCGGTGTTCACGTGGCCCAACAATTGTCCATTGCTGTTTGACGCTTCTATGAACAAGACGGGTCGATTTTCGAAATTGGTTTCCTTCGGTTCTCGCTTCCTAGAATCTACCGCTCTTTGAAACCCAACACACCAGTTGACCTTCGAAGAATTCCACGAAGTGTTCGAGGAAACAAAGGGTCCCTGGTCCCTCCCTGATGTGGTCACCATCGTTCGGCTCTATCATTCGTACAGTACGTGTCGTGGGGATCGTACGGGTACCTCTGCCTGTCCGTTATTTTCACGTTGGAATGAATCAGTGACGAACGTGCTCTCTGTACAATTACATTCTTCGTCGTTTTAGTTTATTTCTATCGTTTATATAATTTTTTTTAACGATTGCGTAATTCTCTCTTTACGATATAAAAAGTTACGATAACATTTTTTCTCGATGACCTCATAGAAGCGAAGAGAAGATCAATCGTGATGAAATCGAGATTCAACGATGGAGGAACATGCCACGAAGCGTATTCAATTAGGTCAGGACTAATGCAAATATGTAGTATTGACATCAAATTGCACCCGTCCCGGCCTGATTGAGTGCGCGTAAATCAGCGGAAGAATCGAAGGTGTAGTTTTTATGTTAGTAATTTCCTGTGCTTTTCATAGAAAATGTAATTTACAATATATTTAAAATATATGTTACGTCATTCTAAAAATCATATCTTAATTGTAAATTTCTCTGAAGATTAGTTTATAGATGTATTGAATTTTTCTTAAAATTACATTGTATTAAATGTTAATAAAGATAAACCATGCAGTTTTTGCATTTTCATAATTGTGTGAAAAAGATTTCTCATTAATCATCACATTAATACATGAAAAAATTCCGGAAATTGTGCAACGATTACGGGTCAGTATTGTATGCTTCGACTATAATACTATAAAACTGGATTGGCTCGTCCGAATACTGGTTCTCCCCCATTCAATCGCTCGAGCCTTTGTGGACGGTAAACAAAGAAAAATTTGATCCCAGCGATAGTAGAACCTCTACATACATGCAACGATCATTGAACGTACTCATTCACGTTTATTTAGCCAGGTGTTGGCATAAAAGGAATATTACTCGCCCGAGTTGTTGTACATGCAACGCGTGTTCATATTTTATTTGCTATATTCCGATCTCACGTTAATTAAATCAATCACGAAATAAAATGCGAAAATATGAACAAAATGTATTGTCGGTTACGTTACATATAGTTAGTATTACATAGTTTCTATGTGTGTGTAATTACAATTATGTTAACTGAGTCTAACAAAGAGTCATTAACATTCATAAGAAAATGTAATAAAGTTAAACAAAATAAAATTTGCATTCTCTTTCAACTGGATTTTCATGAAAATATTTAAATCGTTTAAAAATCTTTCAGCGAGGATGCTTTCGTGGATGCTCTTACGATTCTTACAATTCTCAAGACAAAGCCGAGTATGGGGCAAAAATTGCATAAAGCAATGTGCTCGGAGCTTCTCGATAAAATGAATGGCGATTTAGAAGATATATTAAACGAAGGATCCTTGCAGGAAGGATTGGAAAAAGTTGCGAAATTATCGGACGCAAATTCTTCCGTGACCGAAGGTACTTGGTAAGCTAGGATTCTTAGCAATATCTGACCAGTAATTCATTATTAATGATTAATCATTAATATGTTTTGTTTTAGGAGACCACCGGGTAATGTATCCTTACATTTACGTTCACTAGATGCGCAGAAAATTAATGAAGAAAGCGCATTGTTGGAAAAACAAGTAAACGAGATGGAAGAAGAAAACGCAATTCTAATGAAAAGAATTGCAGAAAAGAGATCAAATATAGTGGCCATGAATGATGGCATGATACAATCTTTAAATAAGTCAGTAAATGTGATAGATTCATTAAGAAAAAGAAGGGAATGGTTAGAAAAATGTTTCGTACTACTGGAGCATTAATGATAATTAAATAGTATTACAAATATTACACAGAGGATATTGTGAGATATGAACAACGAAGAATGTATATGTATATTTTATAACTTGTACAGAATTTATTTTAATTAGAATTTTTTTGTTTGGTAAGTCTGGGATCAGTTAGGATCATATTTACTCTATCATTTAAATCTGGCGTTATCTGAAATTTTTTCAATTTTCGTATTAGCGCCATATTTTTCTTCTGTAAATAAAAATATATATGAAAATTCGATCGAACATATTGATATAATATATGTATATAAAGGATACCTCTTGAATTTTAATCATTTTTTTCACTGCCATTATTTTTTTAGTATTTTCGTCTGCTGCTTTGTTTAATTCTTCTAATTCTCTTCTCAAATTATCTCTCTGCAATGTTAATGAATCAATTTTCTGTTGAATAGTTTCATTGTTTGTCTTCTCAATGCATTTTAAATAATTACAATGAACTTCCTTTAATTCTTCCTCTAAGTCATTGTATCTTCTCTTCACATTTTCCAATACATATGTCCCCTTATCTTTCAATTGATTCACATTATATATTTCTATCTCGGTAGTTGCACATTCTTTTTGGCATTCTAGTAATTCTGATTCAACATCGCCTATCTCCTTGTACATTCGGTATAATTGATCTGAAATCCAGCTTTCTTGAATTCCACAATGTTGCAATACCACTTACAAATATTACATTATTTATCAGTTTCGTAATTTGTCACATTAAAAGATATTACAAATTGAACAAAATAGAGACAGAAACATGAATTTGTATTACCGAATGATAATAATTGATCAATATTATGATTGTTACAGTCCATCTTTTCAGTAGTGTGTCTAGCAACTTATAGTTTGAACGGGTTTGCAATATGGCGGCATGCCGCCAAAGCATTCCCGCGTAAACCAATGCTATATCTTGATTGGTTGAAACAGTCCAATAGAAAACATCCTTGTTGCTGGTAACTTAGCGAAACGCTCGACAGATGGCGAGAGCATTAGCTCAGTCTTCGCTACGCACCCGCTGTTCGCCATTGTATCGTGATTCCTGTTAAGTTTCGTGTTTGTGAGTGAGAATTCATCCGGTTTATCGAATTCTGGAGTTCTTCTACGCATTGGGTAAGTCGGAAATCTTATGATGGTGTAATGCTATTTCATTCGTGCTGTAATTTTCATATGCTTTTCACGATTATGCGAGCAAAGCGTGATTCGTCTTCGAGGGCCGACGTATACATTTTTTTGGGGGTTAGTTTCTGACCCTCGCGCGTCAGCCCTCTTCCGTACGCGTGGTCAAGTCGTAAGATAATCGTTCAAACCTTATTCGAATTCGCAATTTATAACAATTTCACGAAGAAAACCATTTAGAGTATTAATTAAACCATTGAGGTTATATATAGAATATGATAACGAATTCGATGTGTTTCAATGATAATCCTATGCCGTAGAATTTTTAGACGCTTTGAATCGACAGCTAAGTCAATAATTTCGGCCATACGACCAGGCGTGTAACATGTCGTTAGAATTTTGTATCTTACAGAAACGTAAACGCGCGGATATTATGCGGTGTTTGTATACCGGTTTTTAGTCGATTAGTTTTTCTATATTTCAGCGTCATATAATGACAACTCAACTGGATGAAACGAAGCAACTGAGCATCAATATTTCTACGAACGTTATCTCGCTTGATAAGAATACAAACTTTGCGTATCGTACTTGCTACTTTGCGCAATACATGTAGCGCTATATTACAACGCCTAAACGGATACACGTATTTTTTAATAATATTATTTTCAAGTGATTTGCGATTATTTATCGTGTAATTTGAAACTGGAAGCATAATTTTATAGTATTCGTATCAACGATTCTTTGTTATCTAACTCGTTACTCAACGCAGGGCGTAGTAATATACGGAAAAAATATTCCATAACGAATGACACAATTGCTTTTTGCGTATCACGTGTTTACTTGCATAATACTTTGCGGAAATATTTTGCGTTATCGTTAGGTAATATGCGAATCGTGATTTTACGAAGGCAATAATGGTTCGAAGTACAAGTGAACGATCGATTTATTGTGTAAAACTTTGGCATGCGGAATTAAAATCGCTTTTACGTTGTTTTTGCGACGAAACATACTCCCTCTGTGAACCAGGAACGATGTTATCCGGCGAGAGCGGGGATTAACGTTTTTGTGTATGACAAATGTGGCTCTCTTAAGTTGTAATGACACGATTAGCGTTTCGATTTAATCGAGAATCTGTTAGATGAAAATTTATTGGATCGATGTTGAATCGCGCTTATAGGGAG
Source organism: Bombus terrestris (assembly GCF_910591885.1). NCBI lineage: Eukaryota > Metazoa > Arthropoda > Insecta > Hymenoptera > Apidae > Bombus > Bombus terrestris. The sequence continues at coordinate 13,298,550 of NC_063277.1, forward strand.
CTATATTCGAGAAATATTTATGCGACGATATATGTACTGCTGGACTCTAAAAGTAGATGGCGCCATGCTAAATCAAAATTAACAGCAAGTAAGGGCTGCTTAATATACATACTTTATTCATTTTTGCGAGTATTTCATATTATTCGCGCTTCCACTACGTAAACAGTTTGTATTAGAATTTTATTGCCGATAAGGTTTGAAAATTTCTAGATATTAATTGCAAAGGCAAAGCTCTTCCTTATCGATTATGATACTCTGATACACGATGCGTGATTAATACAAGCTTTGTTTCATCAAATGAAAAATTATTTTCATTTCTACTAGTCGCGTCATCGATTAATCAGTGCAGTATCACTTCATTTATCAATTATATTACCTTAATCATTTTTTAATCATCAAAGAATTATATCGAGTTATACAATAAAAATATTTGATAATTTAAGTTAAGAACGAGCTCAACATTAACTTCTATATTTGAATGATCTGAATTGAATTTCATCTATTAATAAGGTTCATAAAACAATTATCAGGGATTCGATGCAGCCAATTTCCTTAATACTACCAGCTCGTTATCGAACAATCCCACGTGCATTCACGATTTCCTTGCCCTTCACTGGCGTATCTTCTGATCGTTCCACCGTGAACTTCGGCTTTAATGCCTATTATTTTCTTACGACGCTAACCGCTTCTGACAGTTGTTTGCCAGGTTCCGCAATTAATTTGCCGATTACATTGTCGAGTATTCGATCGTACTATTATATTCGATTCATGCGCACGCGTGCCTTTGTAGTTTGCTAGTTAATTCAGATCCATCAATTGTGACGCTTTTGGATAGAAAATTTCTTTGAATGAGACAAATTCGATCTTTCACTAATTGTATAAGTCTTTAAGGTATTGATAATACACAAATTCAAAGAAACTCTAAGGTTTAGAGAACAACTCTGCTGTGCTTCATTAATTAGTTAAACAGGTGACCCCTTAGCTAGAAACTTTAACGATCCCGATACTAGTAGAAGCCGAATTAGTCCTAGTTAGATCGATTTTATCCTTTTGAATCTAAATATGATGTAATTTATTCGTAACAAAAATAAAACGATACCGTCAAAGATATAAGATATATAAATAAAGAAATTGTTATATTCAAGGAATGGAGAATCTAAGTATATACCAGGGTTATCCTGTCACCGTTCGATGTCGATGATCTATTCCCAAAATCTCGGACAATCCCTCTATCTATAAACGACCCTCATAACGCTCCGCTGATCTACTTTTTCCTTCAACCCTTCCATCCTCCTACTCCGTCGTCTTCACTTTCTCCTCTTCTTCTGTTCTCTTCTCGTTTTCTCATTCCACTCGAACACTTTCTCCGAGTCACGAATGGTAACGGTGTTTGTACCCTTCCTGTATTCCACTATATATATATAGCGAGGCATCGTTCATAATTCGAGAATCGAGCGCGATATCGAACGTTCCATGGGAAATTGCCAGGAAGGTTCCAAGGGAAACGCGACCTCCTGATTGGCCGGTGCGTGGTGGGAGTGCAGAAGCAAGCTAGTTTGGGCTAGGTCAAGCAGAGTTAGGTCGCGTTCAGGTAGGGACATCCTTTGCGAACGGGTGGTGGACGGTTGGGGGTGAATTTCTACCGGTGGGGTTCGACACAATGGCACAACAAACCGTTGCCCTGGTAACTGGTCGTTCGAGGTTGCCATCACAAAACTTTCCAACTTGTGACTGCAAACATTAATGCTGGCACACGCGTTATCGAGAGAGAAAACCGACGAGGCGCGGAGGTGGCCGCGTGAGTTCACACGCACGCCCATCGTCACGCGAGCACGCGTGCTCGCGACACGCACCGCGGTGTGTCCCAGCGCGGAAAACAATGAGAAAGGGAGAAGAGGATGCCCGGGGTCAACCCCCGTGCACCACCCTGTTTCATTATTTTCGGTGGTTCCCGCCCTCTTACTTTTTAATGCGCACCTATTTGGGAACCCTATGGTGTAATCGTGGTGTAAATTACCTTATGCGCGGCGAATCGTGTAGGGTCTGTTCTTCTCGGGGGTTCCGTTTCGTTGTTTCGGAGGATTGAGATGTTGTAGCAATCCTTTGTATCTTTCTGTCGAATTCGAATCGGGATAGCCGAATTGTTTAATTTGAAGATTTCTATTTTTAAATATTCTCGCAATGTCTTTACATCTGCTATCTTACTCTGTTTTTCGCCAAACTGTTCTCGTTATTGATCTCGTCGAAAACGCAGTCACTACGTCATCCGGCACACTGATGTAATTACAGACGAACTGGCCGAGCCTTTTGTCCATTGTGATTAATCGTTCGAGTACTTTTGCATCTTCATTATCGTACCGCCATAGATTCAAAGACCATCAATTTGAATAGTCGTACACACGCGCCAATTCGGGGCAATTAATTTTATCGTCGATGAAATTCGTATTCGGGTTCGGTGTAAATCGATGAGAATTTATCCGCGAAAGATAGGCCCTGCGCTTCCGATTAATTTGATCCGACGTTGGAGACACGAATCGAAGTAATCGCGTGAACACGGGTCGATAGCGTGGTCTCGCGAATTAATTGTTTCGATTAATCGCATAAAAGAGCATAATTGCATAAAACTCGAGCTACTTTGACCTCGATACGATTTTTACCCGATCTGTTATCGCGATACTGGTTATGTATTTTCCAACGCGATTCGTTCCTTTTTAACCGCGAAACTTGTTCTGGATATCGGCTATGGATGACAGAATGGTTCGATGGAAATTATAAAAGATTCGCCGCCGAATCAAACCATTGATCGATTGACAAAATTGAACGATACAAACGCGTAAAGCTCTTTCTTTTTTCTGACCGATATACGTAGTAAATTTTTTGGATTTAAGATTTATCGCGACGTTCGGTAACGGTGCTCCAGGGTGAGATAAAATAAATTATTCTCGCATTCTCTTTCTATTTTTTTGTTGTTCGTTACAAAGGCACCATCGAGCAATTTATTTCTTTGTTTGCTTTTTTTCGTGGCCACGTTTAAATGAAATATTTCAATTCGCCCGTGGCTGTGCATACAGTGTATGCGGTTGCCTGTGTCGATTAATGTCACTTCGATATCACTATACATTTTCAACGTTACAACGTTACAAAGGAGTCTAAAGTACGCTCGTATATTTTCTGTTGGTTCAGATTCGAATCTATTTTTCGAAACGCCAATTTTTAACCATTTTTATATCCTTTCGAAACTTCCCTCAAACGACTTTCGATCTAAATTAACTTTCTGCCTCGTACTTGTCGTTCGTAAAAATTTCCAGGCTTTGTATCTGTTGTAAAATATTCAACAATTTTTTTTTTATGAATTCTTTGATGTTTTCCATCTTTCACGTTCGATCAGTCTATGGCGATGATCTTCGCGAAATAATAAGACCAACGAGAGAAGAAGATTGAAATTCCATTATTCGACAACGTAGTCGTCTGCTGGAAAAGAATTTTTCTGTACAGTCGAAGCTCGTGCGAGGATACGCGAACGACTCGTTCGCAAAAATATGTCATCGATTCGCTGACTTTCGTGGCGTTCCAGTTAGCCACGTGGTTCGAGGAAAACACTTGACCAGGTGAAGTGAAACTCGCGCGCGCGTTAAACCGCGTAAATGACACACATCCGCGCTCTAATGGGAAATATCCAGCTGGATGTTTTATACTGATAAGGCATCGAAACGATTAGTCGTCTGTCTGTTTCGTTCCTTCTCTTTAAAAATTTCAGCTCGTCTCCGTAAAATAATTGGCGCAAATTAAAATTTTTGAATTATAGAGATATATTAAATGATCTCATATTAAATGATTCTTACAGATGTTTTACATTATGGAAATGATCGATCCTCATAAATCATTTGCGTTATAAAAATTATTGGTCCAGAAATCTTTTTTATTTAATTGGAAATATTTATCAGTTAAAGACATTTTGTTAAATTCGATTAATCATTCGATTCAGTCATTGTTGTTTCGCGCTGTAATTTTTAGTACTTGCCAATTTTTCGTCACTGTATCGCTGATGTTTCAATAAATATTTCAATTTTCATGGCGTTTTTGGCGTGTCACAAAAGCGTGCAAGAGTTTTACGGTCAGCTGCTTAGTCGAATTGCGTTGAGCTGAATCGAATTGTATCTCATCGATCCGCGGACAGCCAATTTGTTTGGTGAGAATTCATGCCGATCGTTGTTTTGTAACCGGCTAAAAGCAATTGAGAGAGGATAAAAGCTCTGAACATTACGATTGTGCGAGTACATACGTGTATGTGTATTTTTTTCAATATAGTATGATGGTAGAAATGGCAAGCGCGTTATGTAACCGGATGTTCCTACGGAATTACGTTATTCAAAGCTTTGTCTATCGACTTAGTGAAACGAAATCTGAATACGATTCAGACGATCGGAATTTTGTAACGTTCTTAACTAATTTGCATCGATTATGGAATTTTCGGAGAACCTGGTATAATTAGGAAATGTGTATATCTCTTTTTAATTCCTCCTGCAGCCCTAGAATTTCTGTTTCAACGTTGTTGTCATTTCAATAAACGAAGAGGCTTTAAACAAATAGGTATGACACTACGTATGTTAATAACGAATCTTTTATATTTTTTTCAAGTATATGAGGTGGGTATATGGTTGTCCGCGATAGGTGTGTGTGTGTTGCTGGGCCTCGTCCGGAGTAATCGTTGCTAGGGATTGTAGATATCGCTGTTGGGGTATTGCTGATTTCCCCCTAATTTAGTTGTGTAGAAGAAAAATCGGAACTCCGGTCGCCGGGATTCGAACCGGGGTTCCGAAACGTTCGTAACCTAAGGCGCTAATCACTGCGCTGCCATCGTCCGACGCTAACTAGTATCGAGTGGTGGTATTTGGCTTGTCGAGTGCCGCCACATATAAATAATCTTTCGAAATAGAAAAGTACATACTATGGTTAGTGATTAGATTGAAAATTATTCAAATGATAACACGGGGTTAACTTGGTTCTTCCTAGTAAGCGAGAACGAAGTTCATTGCACTATTTGCGCGAAATTTTCTCGCCTTTCCTCTTCATCTTTCAATCAATACGTACGAAAAAAGAAACTCCATGTGTCACTGACAGAACTGGAAACTTCTCACGGGGAAAAAGTTGTTTTGGAGTCGCGCCAAAGGCAACAAATCATAGGTTCTATTTTTATATCCAGAGATCGCCTTGAAGAGAGAAAGAGGAAAAATGTAGATTTATTAAAGAAACTGGATGAGATTAAACGGTAGGAGAAATTCACGAATATGCGGTTAAAGCTTATCAACACATTGATTTTTATAAGCTGTCCAGCAAAAATGTATTATCAAGTGCTACAGGTGCTTTTCGTTCCATTAACGATGCGCGTCCTCGATAGGATTTAAACTATTCAGTGGTACGGGTTGTGTAAAATGTTATTGCATCCTAGCAATTTTACCGAGATGTATTGCCGCTTAGAATGTCAATTGCAATTTAGTTTCGTAAGCCGACCGTGATAAAGACGACACGATTGTTCACTGGAGGATGGCGGAGACCCGATCGACTTCTGCTTTTTCTAAAGGAATTTTATTCCGAACACGCACATTAGTAACGCTACCGTGATTACCGAGTAAAAAGTTTGTATAAAAATCGCTCGACGCTATATTAGAATTTCAAACGTAATTCAACCAAGTATCCAAGTACTGGTCAAACGTCATTAACTGAACTAATTACGATACATGTTAGCGTAGAAAAATATTTCTCAGTACGTTCAAAAATACGTATATATCATTATTGCATGTTGCATTTCTACCTAAACGATTCAGATCTTAAAATCTCCTCGTTTGCTAACACAGCAAAACTTTTGGCTTCTGTTCACGATGCAATAATCTCTGTCTTCCTCTTGAGACGCGAACCTCGCACAGAAGGAACTTCCTCTTGTTTACTTAATTCCTCTCGCGCCCGTGAATATTTAATCGTAAGATCACCGTGGCTGCGTGATTGCCCAAGAAAATTGCGAAAGCGCATTCTTCGTGCGTCCCTCTGCCACGCGCAGTTTTCCTTTTCGACTGCTGGCCACCTCTTCCTTCGCTACTAGTAGTCCTTGGAGGCAGCCGTTGTGTACGTACTTTTACAACGATGGAATGCAGCGATTGCCAGCGGTGTCGCTGATCTAGGCCTGCCGCTCGCGAATGCCGTCGAATCGCATCCAGCGTGTACAGTTCGTCGCGATCACGCGGACTGAATCTCGTTGATACGTTCTCTCTTGCAAATTACGCGCAGCTCGTACTGTGCATTCGGCGAGTTCCGTGCATTTCTCACCCATGGGAATCGTGACGCGTGGAAGGACAGAGGAGATCACATTTCAGAATATATTTTACAATGCACACTTTTGTTCTCCTGTGTGTCATTATTCGTAATAATCGGTTAGCATTGCACGACAGTTTCAGACTCATTGTTAGCTACAACGTGATACGAAGATTTCAGGTTGTTAGCTTAGATTCTGGGAACTTATTTAAATTGTAAAAAAGATATTGGAGAGATAGTATAAATAGAAACGTTTAGTGTAACGAGTTAAGTATCCTTCCTCCTCCCCCCTTTTTTATGACGGTTCAAACCCAATGTCAGACTTTGTATTTGAGCAATGGAATTTTGTTATTCTCAAACACTGAGATTCGAAAGCTGAAACAACAATTATCCTGTCCTGTCAATTCTTTAAATTAGTGTTACAGTTTTACACTTTTACAGTTTATATATATATATAAATATATTCCAAGATAATTCGATATCGAATTAATTGTTTGAGATTCTCTGGCGAAATTGGCTTTTTGCTAGGTTTCCTGTTTACAAGATTCCGTTCCCTATTGCCGGTAGATTGTACGTCGTTAATTAATTTCCCTCCCAACAGTGTAATAAAGTTCCGTCATTGAACGCGTCGGTATTAGTATATGACTGAACTATGATTATTTTCCCGTCTGAAACATTGATTGTCGTACCGTTCGATTGAACGTCATTGCTTCGATAAACTTTCCTAATCATCGACATAGTAGACAAATTGTTACGATTCTTTCGTAAAAATAAACATGTTATTTGAAGCAAGATATTCTTCGCGATTTCGACGGTAACTGATAATTTTGGCAACAGTCGATATACAAGAATTTCTCTAAGGTAGAAATAACGTCGAATCGTATAGCAGGTGTCGTGAATAGTGGTTTGTTCGATACTACAGATTTCGAATCCAATGTTTGTACGTGTTTTACCCTTCATGAGAAGTCCAATATGAGGTGGTATATGTTGTCCGTAATAGTTGTAGTTGCTGGGCCTCGTCCGGAGTAATTGTCGCTAGGGGCTGTAGTAGATGTCGCTGCTGGGGTACTGTTAATTTTCCTCCTAATTTAGCTGCGTAGAAGAAAAATCGAACTCCGGTGTCCGGGATTCGAACCCGGGTCCCGAACGTTCGCAACCTAAGGCGCTAATCACTGCGTTGCCATCGTCCGACACTAGTTAGTGTCGAGTGGTAGTATTTGGCTTGTCGAGTGCCGGCACAAATGTTTCATCAAGTGTCTACCGTTTTACAAGACACTCTCGGTACTCAGATTATTAATTTTCATGAATCATTATAAACTACGTACATACATGGAAACAGGTTTCGCGTAATTTGCTTTATTTCTTCTAAGAAACTGATACGATTAAAATGTTATGACGATTTACTCGATTCAACTGGTCGACCTTTGTTGTCTGACGCGAGCAATTAAAACTAATTAGCGAACAGGTACGAAACTTTTTCGAGAAAAAAATGTAAGAAACAGCGAATCGGCTGAAACGCGCGAGGTTTTTCCTTCTCGACAAGCTCCAAGTTTCCGACAGTAATGACTGTCTGGGTATGTTTATCGAATCGATGAATGAGATGAAAAGGAACAGCTTTGAATGGCAAGCGTGCGTTTCACCATCTATATCCTGATCCTTGTCTCGTTGAGAACATAAATCGACCAAAAAGGAAACAAAATTCGTCCTCAGGAAATTTAAGATTCCACTCTCGGACTACGTACATTTGTTTTTATATAGACGATGTCTGAAGCGATATTATCGACGACACGTGACTTTCACATGGAAACGATTAATAAGTCTCTGACGATGGTACGCAGTCTCGTTTTCGTTCTCGTTTTCTTTCGTGCGTGTATTAAGAAGGACACGTGGGCAGGAGCACGCGGTTGAAAGCGAAAGCGAAAGTTTTGTTGCCACGAAAGCGAGAGGATCGCTCCTCCGTTGACAAGGTCGTGCAATGGCAGGTTCAAGGTCATCGGGGATGGAGAAACAATCGCGAAATGAGGACAGTTGCAGCTGCCCTCTCGCGCGCGGTACGTCGCAATTGCAAGCGTTTTGACGTTCGCCGCGGTATATTCCTGGCGATTGAGATTTCGAAATACCAGATACAACACTTTTACATGATGGAGTAACAATTCGTACAAAAAGGTCAGAAGTTTTTATAGAAAAAAAGGAGTTAAAAAGATATTACAGCAAAATTCTTATTACTACCATAATTGATAGATATATGTACTTGTTATATTTGTAGCATTACATTTATATTTCTTATAATTATTGGCTTGGCAGAAAAGTAAGTGTGTCGGCTCTTGATCTACTAAGAAAACCAGTTTCACATGGCTCGTACGTCACAGATAAGATCAATTTATGAGAATGATACTTTGTATTTATAAAACACTTGGCCCTCGTTTAAACTTAAAAGTCAGAGCGAGCAATTTCGACGGTTGAACATGAAAGCATATTTTAAGATTAAAAAGTCTATTTTTGGCTAATTATGCTCGTTTTCCTCTTTTTTCCCTCTTTTTTGAAGAATTTTTTTCTTGAACGTTTCACGGAATGTAAGAAATGTAACAAACCGAACCTTGAAGAAATGTAACACCTCCTTCACGAAGATGGTACGAAGAAACTTTTTCAAATCGCTGGTACAGTCATAGAAATACTGTAGCAAGTTCGTTCACTTTTATATCCACAAAGCTGACGGCACTGCTCTTAGAACGACGGAATGTGTACATTATTACGCATGACGTAAATTCCAAGCAGAATATGAGCAGAATTGCCAGCTCAAACGCCGTACACTCCCCTAATAAGGATATTGTGCGTTGTTACAATGCGACTCGATCCATTCGCTTCTCCTGCATTCCAACAATGTGCAATAGTCATGGATCTCACGTCATAGTTATGTGTATACACAATATGTAACGCGCGGTTAAAAGAGAGCGTACAATGCCTTTTATTAACAATATACTCTGTTCTCCGGCAATAATTTCGACAAGCCGGTCATTGAGATGCCAGGGAATCTTCGTGGCTTGAATGAAAGTATTTTGATTTAGAATGTAACTGGCATCGACCTTTCCCGTTGGTTCCCAACTGGTGGCAGATTCTCTTTCAAATGTTAATTCGGGATCATTATGCATGATCTTGGCACACTGACCATTTTAGATTCGTCGTGAATACGACGATGAGTCTCATTTTCATACTCGACATACCGGTAACTGTTTTTCTTTTCTCTTTTTCGAGCTCTTGAAGCGCAACTAGGAAAGATTTTTGCCGAAGTATTTTTATTTTGGAATAGCTATATTTTAATTCGGAAGATTTCGATATTTTGAAATATTGATACTACGTATATTTAAGCTACGAAAGAGGATAGCATCCTGCAGGTATCTGTTGCATCGATCTGTCGATTTTTGGTAAAGATATTGGTCGAGTTTTGAAGTTACAGAGCGATAATGCGAGCATCCTAATTGGGTCATCTTCATAGTTAATTTACCAGCTAAGTATACAAGCTCCACTGGGGACTAGTTTATCCCTGGGTTTTTAGTTGTCTCGCGCGGGTAAGTAACTGACTGGCTCAAGAGCCCCTCTGCCGTGAGTTTTCAAATGAAAACTGCCCGGTGCTTGTTTAAATTTCTCTCTACGTTACACGCGATCGCCTCGACGACATGCGATTCTCAGTTTAAAACTCAAATATCTGATTTCCTTCTGAATCGGATGTTTCTTATTTAGGTATAGCCTGACAATCAAACGAGTTAAGAATAATGAATTTAAACAACAAAAATGCTTCATAGTACCTTTACAGATACTTTTTTTTAGCTAAGTATTAACTTCTAAAACTAAATTTTAGAGCTGACTGTAGCAAATGGATAAAACGATCCTCGGTATTTCTATTAGGTTGTAGCATAAACTTGTGTTTTTATTATATCATCGAGCGGAGAAAACAGGACGAATATTTGCGATTATGGAATTAAATTACATTTTGTTAGAAATAAGCAAATAATCTTAAACGGTAGTGTAATAAAATTGTTTTTTGTTATTCTACCTTTGATAGAGTGTACAGGTGTGTAGCATTGCAGAGCTAGATTTTTCCTTCTACCTGATTATATATTCGATCGGAGAAGAAGCTACGTTTTCCTATGTACAATTCGACGTATTGCGTAGATGCAGAATTCTCGAACTCGCGAAAAGATCCTCGATACATAGTTATCGTATACACCCTGGGATTTCCATTTAAATGCCAGAGTCAATCGACGGGAATGAGGCCACGGATTCACATGCGTGTTCTAGCCGGCTGATTTTAATTCCTTCTGCCCTTTTGCCTATCCCAGCTCCTGCACAATTACACCCGCTTTTTCTCTTTTGTTTCGCAATGAAACACATCATCCTATGTGTCGAATAATAAAGTATAGAGGTTGATTAACTCAGAAGGATATTCAGAAACATTCTGTTAAGGATCTCTTGAATTGTAAATGCAATGTTTCTAAATTGTCAGATACGATCCCCGTATTTGTTTAACGTCTTTTGCGAACAGAGAATTTTTACTGTCTTTTCGAGCAGACAATCGTCCCTAGATATTTTTACACGTTCAAGTTCTTACAAATGTATAAAATATATTTGCTGTAATTTTTCCCTCTGATCTTATTTCAACGAAATAATCGTTGATATTAGTTAGTATAAATAAAAGAACAATAATAATCGAAGGTAAGCGAAAGTTGATTCTGCGAAGACATCTCACATAAATGATTTTATATGTGTGTGTTAAATATCGGAATAGTAGAAGGATTGAAATATTTATGCATTTCTGTCCAAATTCTGAAAGTTTATGCAAATTTTATGAAGCAACGGTTGTTCCTTACGGTATATTCCTTGTCTCGTTTTAAATTTAGCGGAATATCTGATCGCAGCTTTACAGCAAGGGATAAAGAATTAACAGTGGAGAAACGTTTTTCAACCCTCATAAATCGTAACTTTTAATCGACATGCAGCGGGTGTTCAAATATTTACAAACGATAAACAGTAGCGTAGAACGAACGAGTGCATAAAATTCTACAGATTGATTTTACGCTACTCTTTTCGTATGTATAGAAAAAGAAAGACTAATAGTTACCCCTACGTGTTCTCAGAATTTAGGTCGGTTGTGCAGCGAGTGTCTTTTAAGCCTTTCCGTGCCACTTTTGGATCGTCGATCTCACTTGAACGCCCAGCGGCGCATCCGACCAGAAGTATCCTGACTTTGCAATAATTCCACCATCCTCGGGCTCTTCGTGTTATCGATCTGACCACGAAGAACGTCTCCTCGCTTACTCTCGTGCATAAACTTTAATTCTTTCCGTCACATTGGTCTGCTTTTGGGGAAAATGTTCTTTCCCTTTCGTCGATCGACTTCATTCTCATCGATACTTTCGTTGTTTTCTGATATTTTCAGGCGAGTAGCGTTCCTCGTATCAACTATCGATTAAACCAAAGGTGCGAACATTCGAGCTGGACGTAAAGATGGCTCGTAAATCGGTCGGTAAGCCTGATTCAAGGCTCCTCTTTCTATCATCGAGATCGTGACTCGTTCGTCCGGTTCGAGTAATCCTTTTGGCCCGTGGCGAACATTCATTTATCGTCTTGTTATATATCGTCGATCACCCTGACCCTGGGGTATCCGACAACCTCGGGAAATTTTTCTCTTTTCATATAGTTATCGACCGATTCGAAGGTTTAGTCCATCGTACAAGCTGTCCAGGTTCGAAATAAATTTAATATTCTTTCGAGCACTTATTAAACCAATCCAATCCGGTCAATATAAATATCCGGTGAATCGATAACTTGTATATACAACAGTCAATATATCTCCGTTCAAATGTCACATCGTTTCCCGTTTCATCAAAATTTCTTCCTCTCGATAGACCCTTCGTTCGTTTGTTCACGTAATTCGAAGTTTCCGGTGTTTCCGGTTGGCATTGTGCACCATATTCTCGATGTCTTATCCGTAGTTTTACCTCTCCCAGAATATTGGCCCTTTTCGAGCACATCTCTCGCTCGTAAAGAGGACACGATAGCAATGAGACTCGTCGTGGAAGATGGAAGGTTCGTTGAATTATTGAGAATGGCGTGCGGTTCGTCGCTGTCCTCGCAACAGAAACGCCCTTCCGTCTGTCTGCTTGTTTCCAGCGGGTCTTAATGTTACATTAAACGATCAGTTCCCTGCGAAACGAATCGAATCGACTCGCCACGACTCAGCTGTACAATGGCAGAGGCTCCTCCTCTGCGTTTTTTCGCCTTTTCGTTCCCGCGGCTGCTGCGTCCCTTATGTTCCACGCTTTTCAACACCTGACGCTTTTACAATGCGTTCAATTTATATTTGTATTTTGCTCGTGTTTGTCCGTTCTGATAGACTTTGTTCAAGCGAATACTGCGACTGGAATAGCCAGAGTTTATCGTATGCGAATAGCGAACATTTGGTCCCAATATGTCCTGTTCAATCTCTTCGCGTAATCTTCCACACGATTAGATACGACACTTTTGGCTAATGACGAAAATTTGTATGCCCTGTTTTTACGATTGCGTTAGACAAATCGGATCTGATAACCCTTTGTCTTATAATCTTCTTTTCGTTAGCGTTAATATTCGGTATATATACACACACACATAAAATTACACATAATTTTCTAATTAATTCTCAATGCGAAGAGTCGAAACTAAAATTCAAGTTTATATAGAATGCCATTACAATCTGTCTTTATCGAATTAGTATCAATTTTTATTAGTATTAATATTGTAATGTAAGGCAAAGAGTTAATAAATTTTTGTGTAGAAGGAAAGCGTGAATCGATTTCCATCGCTAGAAATTACCAAGCAGTAAAGTGATAAATTCACACATTTGTCTGTTCGTCTTCGATTTTAATTAGGTTCTCCACCTAACGTTTGGCCATGGTGCAATGGATCGTAGGCTGTGCAAGTGGACACGAAGGACGTGGGTGGCGTTGCTCGTCAACCAAGCGAATCACACGGTTTCAGGTCATCCTGCACTCATATCGATATTAATTGAGCCGCTCGTTAACGGGAACGTCCTTGTTAAAATGTTTGCCACGCCTATCCACGATCCACGCGATACCGGTTCATTTTTCTCCATCTTTGTTCCCCTTTAATCGTTCTCGTTAAAATTTCGTAGCCCTGAAATCGTATCTCCAAATTTCTACTCAACTTGCCTGGCTAATCCCATTTTCATACTCCTCACTTAGGGATTCCTGCACATTCTGTCAGACCTACTTGCAAATACTCTTAATTCCACCCTTAATCACGGGGTTAAGCGTTAGAAGCTCGCGGAGATTTGTACAACTATGAATCTGTTTGTCTATGTTGCGCGAGATGAGTTCTTCGCGATTATGTCCCGGTTAAATTAGCGAATTCAACCCCTATAGGTTACCCGTGCTAAATTCTCCAACGAGAAACGAATCGCATTCAAATTTAATCCTTAACTGTATTATTTTGCTACGCGAACAATATGAGATGCACAGGAAATGTTCAGAAATTTATAGGTAAAAAAAAGAATATAAAAGGAATAATATGGACGTGATATTTGTTACTTTATATAAAATTTAAGTCACACTGTTTGACAGGTATTGATACGTATGTAGTAATATTCCCGAATTATCAGAAAACTAAAAATTACTGAGATTACATAAAATTTCGCATCCAATTTCCTTTAAATTTTGAGGAGAAAGAAGAAGGTTATTAACTATTCATGCTCCAACAGAAAAAATGTATAACGTTTAGCTTTTACAAAATTTGAAAGTACAACTAGAAATTATATTAATATTATCCGAAAAAAATCTGAACTTCCATTTTATACTTACGTATGAAAAAAAGAAAAAATCGCAAGCTTCATCTGTTTTTACACGCCTTAGGGAAGTGTACCATCTTTAAATTGAGAAGCAAATTTTGAAACTTCGCTGACTACAAGAAAATTCGCACGTGCTGGCATATTTTCGAGATGAAATTTAACTTGCTGCGCTTTGGGGAATCCTTTACTCCCGCGGGAGTGCAAAAAATGGCCGCGTGGGAGGATGGATAACTCGGACGCATAGGTGTACGCCTGGGTGGCAGCAAAATATTGCGCAGAAAAATGGTCAGGGACGCGTTGCGTTCGAATCTATCGCGTTAGGTAATCCCCGGCTACAATCCCGCGGACACAGGATGAAAATGGTGATACGTATGCCGGGGAAAGAATGTTTTGCTGTTAGCCATTTCGTAATGGTAACGAGCGAACTGTGGCAGCGAATGAATCGTTTCACCGGAGAACGGGGCGATCTCTTGAGTAATAGCCGATGTCGACGCGCGTTTGATTTACGGGATGTTTATAGGTTGCTGTTTATTAATGAGCCGATACGTTCTCAAACAGACAGGTGGGGTAGAAAATCATATTCAACTGGTTCTCACGTATCGTTTCATCGTTTTTTCACTGATCGTTTCTATGTACTTTCCTTAATGAGGTATTTTCATTAACGAAGGCCTGAAAAAAATGTTTGCATGTCACACTTTCTGCGATTATTACATTCTAAGAATGATTTCAAAATATCGATCGTTAAAAAAATTGTTCAAGTTTGAGAAAATTACGACGAGCGTGGTTTTTCGTTTCAGTTTTACGCTAATATCCTTTTTTAATATCAAAAGTAAGATCGACAAGAAAAGTACGTTTTCTAAATACAAACATCATTTTATATGCGGTATCGTAAAGGTAAACAGTTTGAAAGATGCAAAAGTCACAGTTTATTACAACGAAGTGGTTAACGATAGATTGGCTCAATCCGATGTTCACACAATCACGGATAACATGTTTCATTGTTGTTCGACCATTGATTCGCTGCTTTGTTGTCGTTTCGTTCCTCGAATCAACCAGAGGGCTTATCGCGACTCGTTTCTCGTGATTGCGCGTCGCCGCGCCGATAACGGGGAATGGAAGCCCGCGTTTCATCTAATTCATCATTAATAGATTCGCTCGAAATGTTCCTCTGGCACTTAGCGTAATTTCGATAACACACAACTGTTCGCGATGTTATGTTACACAAACGCGTACACCCGGCGTCATTACGCGGCATCTACGTATTGTCCGTGGTATCGATCGAGCCACGCGAACATTTAGTAGGCATTTTGAGCCTACATCATCTTCTTCCTTTGTGTTTCCCTAATTATTGGTTGGTTGTCTACAATGGATCGCTTATCCGTCATCGAATCAAATTGTAACATTGCAAGCGTCGGTGGAATCTAAATACAGGAAATATTTTTCAAATGAAACGAATATCGTATTCGGAACAAAGGAAACGGATAAAAGGATCGTAGGAAAAGAATTGCGCGTTTGAATCGTCTGAGACGCAATTTTCTGCTCGATTCCGTTCGATTTCCAACGGAAAGAAAATTAGTCGAAGTTTTCCCTCGCGTTCTCCGTCGTTGATACGCAAGTCCCCTGTGCGCAGGGTCGTTCCTCCCCGCGCTAAACCCTCCTTTAAAATTACCCCCGATGCATTTCTACAACTGCCCTCCGCCTTGGGGAAAATTTTGCGACAGAGTGACGCGGACTTAAGACCGGTTGGCTGTATGTCGTGGATACGGGAGAGAAGGGAGGTGCTCGAAACAGAGAGAATGCCAGGTGAGGAGGGGTTGCATAGACGGGGGTGGAAAAGGAAGAGTAGGCGAAGGAGGAGGAGGTAGCAGTGGAAGGAAAGGGCGGATATCAAATATGCTTGGACAGATGCATCGTCCCACAGTAGTTTGCCATTCTTACTTGTCTCTCTTCTCCTTTCTCCTTCACCTTGTTTTATCATTTCTCCGTCTTTATTCCGACCGGTATTCAAGTTCCCTCTGTATTCAAACCCTCGTGTCGCCATATTCGGACCTGCTGGCTCTCTCTCCTTTTTTTCCCGCCGTGCAATTAGTTTGCAGCGTGTTGCATGCTCCGCAAGAGTTCACGTACTCTCGAGTGCCGGCCAGACCGAAAGGTGGTAATCTAACGTCAGAGGGATAACCCGCCAGAGATCCCTCTTTATTTCTTCTAATTTAATATTGAAGGGTTTCATTTTTTCTTTTTTTTCTTTTTTTTTTTTTCATTTCTCTACCCTTTCTTCGACCAAGCGACTCGATTACCATTGAAGAACTTTCCCCCTTTTCGCGAAACGCTACACGTGCCATTTTCGTCAACGATGGGAAAGGAAAGGCTTTCATGATCGTGTTAGTTAATGGCTGGTTCGTAAATGGGGTAAACCACGAGCGTATCGCGAAATTACAGATCTCGATATTATAGTACTTAGGTAATTTTCTCATAGGTAAATTTGTCCGAATTTTTGATATTGTACGTTGATAACGAAGGTCGCGTATCTTTTTATAAAACGGCGGATAAGAACAATGGAAAGGCATGCGAGGCTATTTGCAAGAGAAATCAACGTGGTTGGTACAAAATAGAATTGCTGTAGTTGGATCGATCGGGCCGCACTCGAATCCTGGAACGATCGAATCCGAGAATCCAATTTATTCATTGCTTTTCGTTCGGTAGCATCACTCCTCCAGGAAGACCTTTAGAGTCTGTGCATCCCCCTTTGGGTTATCCGCGTTTAAATATTGAACTTGGGCTTGCGAAACGCCTTCCTACATCCTTTCGATCAGCACTTTCTTCCTGTGTCACGTTTCCCAATCGACTTACGACTTCCTTCCTGCTTCTGCCTATCGATTTCTTTTAAACACCCTCATCCACCCTTCTATCTTTCAATTTATATCCTTCGTATAATTTCGAACAGAAAAAATAGTACAACGATAGTAATACCAAAGTTATCGAAAACTCGAAGAACGTTCTTGTTCTAATTGCATCAATCATCGAGGAGACAAACTGTCGTAACCGCTTTAGTTTGTAATACTTGAAAATGAAACGCGAAGGAACTTCCCACGGCCTCTACGATAGCTTATGCATTTGCAACGACGCAAAGCGAATTTAAGTTCTATAAAAGTGGTTATCTCCTATTATTCCCCGTTCCGTTAGAAGTCACCACGTCGATGTCCCCGCGGTCGCGCAGGGGTGCGACGGTTGCGGGCCTTTCGGGGAGTCTCTAGATTCGATCGAAACCATTTAACTCGCTGTCGCGAATTCGATTCGTAAGATTCGCCGCGGCGTACACCGAGGAAAAAGAAAAGAACGAAGTCATAGAGGGAGAGAGTGGGGTGGCGAGAGCGGACGGATGAAGCGCGATTAATTATGCAGAGAAGCTGCGATCGATGGAGGAACGTGCTCCCGTAAAATATTGATACCACGAATAGACTCGACTACCATAACCGTTCTCTACTTTCCACCCTCGATCCTACAACTACGGCTGTGTTATTTCATCGAGGCTAAGAGAAAGAAAGAGAGAGAGGAGGGGGGTGTGTGTGTGGAACTCTCGATTGTTCTATGCTTGGCTATACGAAACATCGATAGTTAGTTAGATAGGACGAAAAAGGAGGGAAACGCAGGGTCTCGATCGATGGAAATTCGGTTAATGATCGCCAGTGTTTCGTGAGACGATTGGGAGAGGTGAGGAAGAAGTAGATCCAGAGACGGCAGGGTGGCTCGGAGGGAAAAATTGGTTGGGATAAGAGCCACGAAAGCTTCGAGGAAATTACTTTGGAATCTGTGTGTAGCTTTTGCTTCGAAACCTCCGACGATTAATGCTCTCTCGAGAAAGAGAATTAAGGGGCGCCGAAGAAAATGGAGGTCGAGAGTGTCAGGGGTGGAGCGACGTAAGATTCCGCGGTGCCAAGGATCGCCAGAATGTACCTAGGAAATTGACTTAAACTCTGTACAGTGTTCGGTGCTGGTTGGTTAACTTTTCGGGCATGATGAAAATGCGATTAGCGAATGAGGGCTCTTTCGTGAAATGATCGGGAAAAACAGGGGAAGGGAATTGACTATATATCGAATACTCCTGTACAGCAATTAGATCTTGATACGCTGTATCGTGGCCATTGATAAAAATAAAATCATACAAATTTTTCCTTGCTCTTCGATATATTTATAATTTCCATTTTTATATTCGCGAGAAACGATAAAATATTTTGGAATATAACAAATACCATAAATTAACGGGTCGAGGAATAGTCGAATCGAGCAACGAACTGTTCGTCTCGCACTTTTCAAACTGGATAACAAATTGAGAATATCTCGTCGTTTTAAAATATTCTCGGTGTTTTGCGTTATCCTTGGCAATCTCTCTAGAAGTTTTTCGCTTTATCAAAGATACCCGCTAAGATTTCTTCCAATCATTACCTTGTTCTCTTTGGACATCCACTCGGACATCAACTCGGATGATTTCATAAGCATGACATTCCTAGGTGTATCGAAAGACACGCAAAGTAAATACAATAATCGGTAATAAAGGAACAAAACCGCGAGAATAGAATAGTGGAGCTATCCTTTACTTCTCTCTCACTCCAGTTCGCAATCGTACGATTCTGCGGTCGATGGATACCCTCGGGCCGTGAGAGAGATTCTCTGTGAACGGTTTTCCTTGGACTAGCCACGAGAGCAGAGAGGTAACCGCGGCCACTATTTCTTCTCTGTCAATTCGTCCCCACCCTCGCGTGTAACCAGCATTTTTTTCGACTCCGGAGAACCGGCTCTCGTGGCTTTAGAGGACGAGGATGGACTCCACGCAGGACAATAGACCTGTTCGTCTTCCTGCTGCTATGTATAACTTCACGCTCCATGCGAAAACTACTATCCACTCGCGATCTCTGTTTCCCATATGTGTTGCCGTTATGTGTCATCGTTGTATCATCGGTTCTGACAGCAATTTTCTTTCGCGAGGTTTCTTCTCTCGCGTTGTACGAGACGGCAGATCGAGATAACATTCCCGATGAAATACAGCACTTGTTGGTTTTTACTATAACGTAGCCTTAAATGATACGGACATGGAGTAGATATACATCTATGCTGAGAAGTTCTTTGCATTTTAATGGCAAATTAAAGCATTTAAAACCTGTTGTCAACTGTACATTATGATTTTTACAACTTGTTCTTTGATTGATTCAAATAGATTGTTCCTCTTTTTTTGTAGCAGAGTCGTAGATGCGTGAAATCGCAATTTGCCACTTCCGCGACGATAAAACGCATCATTGACATTTTTTCTGACGTTTTACGCCCACGGTAAGGTAAACCGACCGAACTAACGATAGATTCTTCTCCGCATTCTTGCTTGCATCTTTTTTTTCTTCCTTCTATTTCTACGCCTTTCTCTTTCTTTATCTCTGTTCTGCAACTCATCCCTTTCTCTCAGAAGTTACTCGTGATTTCCGTTCGTTCACCCTTTTCCGGTCATCAGCCTCTGGTCTGGTTGCTCTTCCATCGCATTGTTATCCCTTCGTGGTTTACTTCCGCGATTTCTTCTCAGGATCGTTTCTTCCTGGCTGAAAAATGCGCCGTTGAAAGTCGAGACGTCGCTTTTATGGTCAACTCCAGCCGCGGTGCAATTAATCTCGTAATTTTTCACGGACCTTCTCGAAGACGGTAACGCGATTTCGTGCAAGCGTCGCGTGAAAAACTTGTTGTCGAGATGCGATCCGATTTAGAAATAGGGATTTACTGTTCTGTGTATTCGTCGAACTTACACGCGTCTACGTTTCGCCGTATTTTCATGAACTGCGAAATTAATCTATTCATACAGAATCTTTAACGCTTTATTTTATTTATTAAAAATTATTATTTATTAAATTATTATTCTTCGTTCGGTTAAATTTAGATAATCGGTGCATCTTGTTTTTAATTCGAAGATTCTACTTTTTCTTTAAACGAATGTAAGTTAATCGAATGTTCTTTTTCTTCGGTTACTACGAGGAATGATGCTGTTTGATTAAGGAAGATCCGCCTCCGCACCGGTATCGAATTTCTCTACACCGCGATTATTGGTAATTGGAATCTCATTCTGTCGTAATTGGGAATTCAATCGCTGGATTGTGTTTGTACTCTGCAGTCCGTAGCGGAGATTCCAATTTTTCCGTTTGAAATAAGAATTCGTATTAATATATACCGAGGATCGGCGGAAGTGATCTAAGCGAGTGACATTTTTAATTAAAGACACCTGCTTTTCTTCTTTCTTTAATTTCTCAACACGGCGAACTCGTCTCGAATATCATAGAATTCGAAGCGTATCGGGTTCCATATTTGCAAATTCAACTAACTCTTCTCGAGAAACGATTCCGCCACTTTCGTTTCTAATCGATGAATCGGAAGATCCATTATGACGCGAACGATAACGAAATAGCCACGGGTAACTGTCCCTGCCTCGAGGTCTGAGTGGATTTTGATGAAGCCCAAAGCGAACGTTTTTCCATCCTTCGTGACAAATGGCTCCATAGGGATTTTCGACTCACGAATCGTAAGAACCGTGCTCAGTAAGATCACCCAGACGGTCGAAAATAGTTGGCGCTCGGATATAGAACGACGGTTCATGGTCATGGATTCGGCTGACTGCTATCAAGGGATAATTTATCACGCGAACACGGTCGAATTTCAATGCACTTACCCACCGTCCATAGTCAGCGATCAAGCAGTGAATTTCGTATCTTTGCATTTCGTGTCCATGGTGATCTTACGTCACAGAGAATGAGATTTCTCGGAAACGGTCAAAGATTTATTTCGATTAACTCAGAAGGTCGCGTGAATCAAATTTTCTCGCAAAGACTGCGTAACATCGTTCCAAATAGCCCTGTATACCTCTGAAATTGTCCAAAACTGGATGTTTCACTGGCAAAAATGTCTAAAAAGCGCCCTGTTCGCAGGGGGTCGCGACAGTTGGAAGTTCGACGTCTCTCGAGGGTGGTAGTGTAAAAGAAGAAGAAGCGGTTGCCCTCGAGAATTCTGGCCCGAGGTTATAGGCGCTAATCGCGGCGTGTGTGCGTGAAAGGGGCAAGGGGTAGGTGAGGCGGTAGCGGTAAGCGTAAGGGAGAGAAGGTAACGCGCGCGGCAGGGTAGTCAAGGTGGTGATATCGACCGTAGATATTGTTGAGGCAAACGGTAACCATGGGTGACTCGGACCGATTGACCAATTACAGTGTTCACGGTGGCCGTAGTCGACCAATCGGCGTACGGTGTGCTGCCGGTTTTTTGATTGGGCGATACCAGGGATAAGAGACCAGTTCGAGGCCGCTCGGACCCACAAACCGACGTCGAGACATCGAGCAGACAGCATCGTCCACAGTTCCATAGAAGGCAGGGGGCTGCTTCGTCGGTCGTGTCGTCGATGACTTCTTCTCGTCATCGACGTCGTCGCTCAACTTTGGATTTGGATTCTTTCTGTCAGGTCTCTGCCTCTGTCTCTTGTGTAAGGCTCTCTCTTTCACGCTTTCATCTTGCGCACTTGAGCAAAACACCAGCTCGCCTGGTTACACGGCGTGTTCGCGTAGATTCTTGCACACTCCAAGTCACTCACCAAGTACTCTGCTACTAGCTTTTCCTCGTTGTCGCAGTGGTCCGTCTTAGTTGGTTGCTCGACTATACCTAGCCGGGCGGTACCGTTTTCGACTGGAAGTCAATTTTTTCCGCGTAGCACTCCTTGCCAGGTCTCTTTGAGACTCACACAGCTTTGTCTAGGCCCCTTTGTTATCCTGCACCCATTGTTCCACCGGTCCCTGTATTTCCACGGTACGCTGGCACATAGCTCCATGGCTTACGGATTGTTCTCCACCGACGAATTTCAACGAGTCGTCCAATTTTGTGACTCGTTGGCTGGGTAACCGGAGGGGTGAAGCGGGCTTCTTTTCCTGTCCGCTGTTCCTCGAGATCCGCTTGTGCATCGGAGATGCTCGTTCCGTGCATACAACATCGCGTCTCCTTAGTAGTTGGGTGGATCGACATGGCTCTCGTGCTGGATTTACTTTTATGACGGGTCCCTTTCTTTTTAATCGTTTCTCTTTGTCTTTGGAATTAGATTTTAATTTGTCAATTCTGTAATCTTCTGTTTGATTTTTTAACGGATTATTCTGTCAGTAACGTCACCCTGCTTTTTATCTTACAGTCACGAATTCTTCTTCCGATTAAAATTATTTACGCTTTGGAATATGACAGAATTAACGGTAAATTATACTTATCGTGCAGTACGTTTAGTCTTACCTACTTGTGTATAACAGCTAATTACATAGTGCAAAAGCAACTATAAATGACTTTCCTATTGATCATGCACGCAATTAGCAACTTATCGGATGTTAATTCTCAAGTGAAAACCAGGTAGATAACGTTATATTACGATTCAAAACGATGAATCGTGAAACGAATCGTTCGTTCTAATTTTTCAGCGAAAATAAAATTAAAAAAAGAAAAGACTCAAACGATAGGCGATTCCGCTTCTCAACCGCAGAAAGAGCCTTCGAATTTCTTTGAATTTGCGAGAATCACGCGAGCTTCGATCCGCGAATAGAATCGGATGGATCGAATCGAACCTCGTCTGTCTACTATCTCGGGTTTTTCCACGGAATACGAACAGAAAAAAAAAGAAAATATAGTAGTATCAAAGAATGTTATGTAAGCGAAGAATCTGCCGAAAATCGTCGAGTTTGATTAACTATTCATCGACGTTTCGGTCAGGCACGCGAACTGTCCTAGCCTAGTGGAAAAGAACGTGCCCTCGCTGCCAGATCAGACTCTCGGCAAAGTGAATTACAAGCGTGCTCTCCCCGCCCCGCCGCTTTAACACGCTTTTCATCGGTCGAGCGCGTATTTTACACACCGGACAACTCCTCTCGAGACACGCGCTGATCTATGTGTTTGCCCGAGGAAAATTAAGTTATCTCATTATCGTGCGCCGTCGCAATCTTCCGTCCGCGTAGACAGATCGGTGTTTTGGCGCCAAGAAGTTTCGCGGCCCGAACGAAAAACGACGCACGGTGTTTTTGCTCCTTGTCGTTCTTCCGTAGCACTCGAGTAACCCTTCACAGTTAGGATTGGCAGCGTTCTCTTCCAGTGACTACATATATCGAAACGGTGGAAATAGTTGGGTCGTTTTACAATTTATTATCCCGTACGAGTTAAAAGGTTTGCATCATCAAATTAGAAATTTAGGGGAAGACGTTTAAAATCTTATTTATTAGTTTAACAATTTATTGGTTTAGCAAATTAGTAATTCTCACGAGTATTTGGCAACATCTTTTTGAGATTAGGAAAATTTTTTTATGGATAGTTGTTGATAATGGAATATGTTTCGCGATGCTTTTGGGAAGAGGATACTGTAATGCACTAAGCTTAAGTTCAGTTGTATCCGTAAGTGTATTTATCGTTCGGCTAATTACTAATTTATTGAATAAGTAGTTAATACTTGATACATAGCTTGAAGAGTAGTTATAAAGTTTTAACATACTGTTACGTTTGTTCCAGAAGGTGTGAGTTGCAAGAAGGACGTGAGAGCGAAGCGTAGGCAGTTGCTCAAACAGGTGAGTTCCTAGAATCAGTTCTTATAATTATACAGCTTCAACGAATGCGTGATAATAATTCTGTAGATAACGCGCAATCTTAATTGACAAAATATTTACCAAAAAGAAGACGCGTTCCTTTTCTGCTTGTATCACTCGTCGAAAGATAGATCGAATTACGAGGAATCGCGTGTAATCGAAAAACGACGACCACGGTAATTTGCCTGTGCGATGGTTAATTAAATTCGTGTCTCAAACGATACGCGAAAGGCTGTCTTCTCTGGCTCTTCGAAGATTGCAAACGAGTGCCAGTTGCAACCACGCCAGAGACACGTATCTCTTTAATTGTTAATTACGCGCCGGTTTCGCACTCTTCCTCATTCATGCTGATCCCTCGATAAGAACGATTAACGTCTCTATTGTTTCGGCCAGAGGTTTTCAACTTTTTCACGTTCACAAGTTCTCCGCTATTATTTGTATACGCAGGCCATACAAGATAAAATTTTCAAAATATAATCCTGACCCTAATTAAAAATTACCTTAAGGAATAAAATGTTCGATACATTTGTCCATTGACATTAGCAACAGCATAGACGAAATTATTAAGGCTGGAAGATAATTATTTTGTATTTTTCTGAGAAGCGTGTCGTTCCAACTGGTCACTCTAGCGTCGAATTTGACGGGAAAATCATTGACGATCGCGAGAACAAAGAGTTACGAAGGAGGTTCTTCCACGGAGAAGAATCACGGCTGCTTTAAAAAATGCAAAAGTTGCAAATGAACTTTCTAACCATTCCATTCATTCGTCTGGCCTCCGTGAGAATACGTTATTGCACGTGAAAGAGGAACAACGCAGAAGAGGCGGCGGCCGTTATCTCCCGACGTGGCTCTCATTTTTCTGTTCATTCGAATGCAGGTTGCGAGGCTCGACTAACGGACACGTTATCTTTACGTGATCGGCAAACGAGCATTTCGAAACCAGCGACTCTCGCGTGGAAACCCGAGAAAGGAAAAGCGCAGAAATGTGCCCCGGGACCCAATTGCAAATATTCGTCGATGGAAAGTCGAAACGCGATTGGCAACCAATGGTTTCGCCGCCATCTCCATTATCAAATTTTCCAATTTTTCGTTTCTCCAGACCACGGTATCTTCGTTCGCACGTCAACCTTCGGAAGTCGAACCATGATGGAGATGGTTTAGAACCAGTCAGAATATAAATACACTTCCGCTCAAAAGTTTGGAGCACGCTAGAATTTCAAAAGAGTCAATGACTTCTTCGGTTCAATAAATATTTCATTCGCAATATAATTTCTTTAGAATATTGAGCATCAGATACCAAATCTCGAGACTTACAGTTAGTGGTTAGGTTTAATATTGAAGGGTTGACGAACGCGATAATTTTATCGTTTCGTCCAATTCCAAGATACCTCTATGGATAAATGGAGGCTTTCAAAAATCCTCGTTTACAAAGCTTCGTAACGCCGTTTCTGAAATCCTGTTTATTTTTCGAGGAACCGGTTGCTCGATAATTTCTCTTGTCAGAGGAAAAGTTAAATGCTGTGGCAGATCTGTAACAGAAGGTAATTAACAGAGGAACGCGCGTTCAGCGAATTCGAGCGAGGTGCGTGTCGCACTGCGATCCAATTCGTCGTAACACGAAACGGGGCGAACCAGTTTCGGCGCGAGAGTGAAACAATGCTTTCCGTTTCTTTCCCCGTGAATCAAGAGGCGAATCACGGTGCGTGACTGTGAATCCTAGCACGAGTTCCAACCATGAAATAACAACCGAGGCCGGTTCCCTTCTCGCTGCTGGTTTTACGAGTTTGTTTCGTTGCGCCTCCATTCCGCCATAGTTTTCCTCGAATCTTCTAACGATTCGCTATTCCTGTACACATCTGGGAGAAAATGGCGGTATATTTGTCACGTTCTTCGTATCATAAAGCTCTTTCTCTAACGGTTACAGAGGTGAGCAATTTTTGGACTTAGAAATCTTTATTTCCTCGTAGCAGGAAACTATCGCTTTGTAAAGGCTACAATTCTTTCCTTTTCTTTCGTTTTGTCGATACAACGAAGCTTTAGCAACGAAACAAACGTTGACTCTTCAATCGTATAAAATTGTCTGTTTTTCGGAACAATTCATGACCATTATTCACGTGGTACGTACGTAGACGTAAACGATGAAACGATTCTCGTAACGAAGCTTGGCCAGAGTAATTTGAATGTGAAAGGAAAACAGCGGATGGTTAACACAATTCCGATCCTCGGGCTCCGAATATTCAACGTAGCCGACGTCGGCGCACGTATGTACGTTTGTTGTTAACGAGACTCTTTGATCGTGGATTTGTGTCACAAGTTCGTTCGACGAATATTTTCCTGGCGGATGAGTCACCGTCGGTGGAAAAGGCCAGTTCTTTTTCTTCTTTCGAGGATCATTGAACGTAGACACGCTTTCTTCCCCGTGATGTCAGACATTTGGCTTTCATATGCTCGTATTTGAAGATTTCACTAATCAGTGACGGTTTCGTGCTTAATAAACAATACATGGGAGACGTATCTAATCGGCGAAATATACGTACTCGAGGGATACGCGTAGATTAATGGGCAATTTTTCTAAATGATTTATCGTTTGTCTAATAAGACAACTGTAAGATATTTTGGTCACTGACCTAGTTAGACTTTGAACGCTGCTACATTTCATCGTTCTGTTAAAAGTGTGTACACCATTGAATTGTGTCAGAGACATATTGTTTTTCGGAATTTTAAAAGATCATTTGCGTTAAAGCGTGATTGATTTTAATCGTAAATATCTTGAGAAGTGTCGAGTATCCGTTGTAAACGAAATTACGAAATCTACTGGTGTTTGAAGTTTCAATTAATCTGCACTTTTAAAGCCTGCCGATTAAAGTATTTAAAAATAACGACCGTCAGAGTTTATCCGATTCCTCGAATTACTCTCCTCTGTATTACAATCAGCAGTTTCGATTCGTTCTATAAATGATTATCGTTTAAACCTCGAGCAATATTGTCCGGTTAAACAGAAACGCGAAGTTAAGATGAAAGTAGGTTATGAACTCGTGTCGCTTGGAAGTTCCACCGGCTTCAGAGAAGATAGAATTATCTCGTTAACCTTTCGGCTGCCACCGAGTAAGTAATTCCCTTATCGAATCTTGTCTGTGGAAATTCTTCGCGAGCAAACGAAACTCAAGTACGCAAAGATGGAAGAAAAGCAAACGTTACGTATAATATCTGGTCGAAGAGAAGCCTAATAGTTGTATGGTTTTAAATTTCCTGACCTTCGCGTCGAGTGAAATGAATTTTCCAAGAGAAAGTAATTCCCCTGGGACCTAGCGAGAGCTGAACAAATAGGAATTTAATACTCGAGTTGCATAAACTTTGCTTTCATGTCATCGACGAATTAACTGTCGAGTTATGATTTATTCGGAATTATTGAAAAATTTGCTTCGGTTGGGACGAAAAACTGTAGGAAATGAAAATCTTTCCATTGCAAGTGAGAGGGAACAGTCGCGTTAAGTTTATAATGCGATTCACTTCGAGGTGAAACTAGTTTTGTAGCAGTATGTATATGTATATCGAGGAACGTCTCTAATGAAATGAAAAGTTTGTTAGATACCGACGAACTTAGACTCGATCGAGTCTGTGGACATTTCGACTTTTCCACCTAAGAAAAATAGAAATCGGATGCTTTCGTCCGACAGAAATTTATCAAATAAAACATCGAATAGTAAGTTTCACGTAGAATCTGCATCGTCTTATCTGTTTTCTTCCGGGAAATAAAAAGATGCCTTTGTTTGCCTTGGACGACTTATTAGCTATTACGAGTTGGTACAGGTGTGTATTTAAGGAGAGTTTAACTACGCCATAAGGGGAACGTGATTTCCTAAGCGATTCCAAGCGGTGTAAAACGCAGCCAGTGCTCAAGCTTTCGCAGATTTAGAAAGCGTCATAGATATGACATAGTACATACTATACTGGCGCCTTTCTCCGATAAATTTCCGCATCTTCGAATTTCACATCTACGCAACCTCTGGAAATTTTTTACAGAAAACTTACGTTGAGTAAGGTTTAAAAATTGAGCCTTAAAACAGCGAAAGAGGAGTTTACGACCTACGACTTAATCACATTATCAATATTATTACTTCGTAAATTGTACATAAAAGAGCTGTGGTATGTCATTGGTTGTTTTAGATAAATATTGACACACCTGGTGAACATTTCCCGATGAAAATACTCGAAAGCACTCGATATGTAATTTAACCCTATACGCAAGAATCAACATTCAATTACGCAACTAGCAACTCTCTCGTTTCGTGTTTCAAGCTCGATGTTTCGTTTCGTCGTCGAACGCTGACGGTGCGCGATCTTTATATCGCGAATTTATTTCTTCGTACTTCCGTCAGAGTTGCTCGTTGACCCTCTCGGCATCTTGCTCCTTTTTCTCGAGATTTTTCATTGAACGAAAGTCGAAGAAACGCGGCGTGCCACCACGGGTCTTGCAGGGGTAACAAGCGGAGGGGTTGAGGAGGCACGAAAAGGGTGAACGAAGGGACGAAAGCGAGGGCTCGGCGCGTGCGCGCTGACGCAACAATATGGTGAATTCTGCGAGGTAGCCCAGTATCCACCCGACCATCAGCTGATCAATATACTTCCGCACACACGCCACGTCATACGCGCGACACACGCATGTCACGCATCGTGCGAACCGTTACGCGTGTAACACTCTGTGAACGTGTGAACGTGCACAAACGGCTGTGCACGCGGCCATCGGGCCCGGAACGTATCCAGCAACGGCGAAACTCCATCAGGAACACGGGAACGCGCGGTGAAGCAGCGTACGCAAAAGGTACGTCTCGAAATCTGCGGTCTTCTTGTTATCATTTTCGCTTCCAATTGCTTTTCCGTGGAAAGTAGGACTGAGAAACCTTTTATTCGTTAGAGACAATACGTGGACGATTTCCGATGATCTAATCCGGTGGACATTTTTTTTTACCACGAGCCAAGAGGTAGACATGTATCGTGAAACCGTGAAATCGGATTTGTCGTTTCTTTTGCATCGACGTGGTCGAGAAATTAAACGGTTGGATGGATTCGTTTCGTTAGCGTTTCCTGGTGTGTGGTGAGCGATGCGTAGTGGTTTTAGGGGGCTCGTTGGAACGTCCTCTTCGTTAGGACGATCTCGGTAGGAAAGAATTTGTTTTCCGTTTATCGATCGGTTTACTCGGCTCTCCGTTCATCAGACAAAATTGTTTGATCGATCGAAGGAAAGCGGATGTTAGGCGATTACGGTGCTGGGACTATTTCCCTTATCGCGATAGCTATCCAAGATATAAATTTCATTTGCTATTTCTCTTAACTTCCTGTACTCTTGTTCGAAATTGGACAAATTTTTGTATCGTAGCGCTGATTACTTTATACGCGTTTCTCGCATCGCTAAGAAATTACGGACAAGCAGTCGATACGGATAAAAAAAAGTCGTCCCCACTAGGGACAGTGTTGGTTCGATAAGAAGCTATGAGTCACGTTTCGTGTTTCATATCTATCCGGGCTGATCGATTATCGGTTGGTCGCGAATATCGCGACGATCCAGCCGACAGCCAGCCAGCTATGATATCGTTTGCGCGGCCTATATTTTTTCGGCGTCGTTGTGCGGTGGTAGCCAAAGTGCCGCAACGAGCCAGTTTTCCGCGTTGCTATCGGATATTCTTGCGTGTTCTTGGTCGATTCACCGCTACCACCAGAATGCTCGGGGAAAAGATCGCCTAGTCAGCTGCCAGAGAATTTCCTCGACTTGCACGAAGAGCCATTGTCTCAGGCACGATGCACGTGTATGCTTGTTGAAAGGACGTGGTTCTCATATTCCAGGTGGTCCTTTAGTTACGCTGGTACCTACAAGGTAGACTAGGTGGTTGCAACTCGTGGAAAGTAATTAGCCAACAACGTTAATGGCAGAAACGAGCTTTCACAGTGAATGATTAATTTCGTTTAACGTACCGACGGAAATATTCAGGGAATTCTGTTGCTGGTTAATTTTCAAATGGCTCGGATACTTAGGTCTGGACAGCGTGTCTGTATTGCGTGTTTAACAAAGGTATGTGTCGAGGCGTACGTTTCACTTATACGCGTGCACCAGGTTATCCAGGTAAAAACTTGACGAATTCCCATAATTAATTGGATCAATTACATTTTTCAAGTATTTGGTTATTTGGCTGGGTTCATTAGCAGTTGATAGATTAAATTTTGGAAAGCGCATCGTTTCGGTAGACGCAATTAAAAGTTGGCCCCGGACATGGCGGGTCGATAGCGGGCCGGATAAATTATTCAGTGGTCCTAAAGACGGTTTCGGATAATTTCTGAACTCGTGTGCCCGCGAACAGCCGGCATTAACGTTTTCGTGGCTGAGTGGGCGAGAGAGCGTATTTTCGGTACCTGCTGTTGCAACATCCGCGACTCGCTGTGAACGATAAAGTTGAATGAGATTTAAATTTAATTTCGAAATTTCGAGCGAGTTCATTTGGTAACGAGCTCCTCCCGTTTCTCGCCAACTTGCATCTCTCCAGTTGGGAAACAGTATCAGTGTTAACGTTGTTTCCGCATGTTCACTCGAGTCTAGTATCAAAAGAAAATCTTTCTAGTTCAATTTTGCCGATGTTCCATCGATGCAGGTGTAGCAGAGGCACATGAATTTCGTGAAATATGCTCGTCGCGCAATATGCAAAGAATTTCCTGACTGTAAATGAAAGCGCCTAGCGCGAATCGATGACATAAAAGTAAGGTTTCGAAACTTGAAGTTGGATTATCTTCTACCAGTCTGTGTCTGCGATAGTACTCGACATTTTGAACGTCTGCAGACGACTACGTCTGTCATCGACTATTTCGAAAAGTGTCACAGTGACACTTCAAGGAAGTCTCGATGGTTTGAGAATAGCTTGTCTTTTTTTAAATATATTTTTTTCTGGCAAATAAACGCAAAGAAAGAAGCACCAGCTTGTTTACGTGATCCACTGGCAAAAAAAAAAGGAACAATATTAGAGGGGGGAAAAATAATGTCGTAAAACGAAAAAACGAGCGTAGGAAAAGCAAGAGGGACATGGTAGTCGGATGAAAACAGCGAGAGGGTGAGAGAAGCTCGCAACCGTGAAATTCTCTCGCCGCGTGGCGATTGCGGTGAAGTCGTTCATTGACTTCGTTCCCCTCCTAGCCCTCCGACCGTCCCTCGGATGCATCCGGATTATTCGTTCACGTCGTAGCCTCGCAGCCGAGTGCACTTACGTACACACATGTGCGTTTTCGTTCGTTCTCCAAACCTCCTCCCGCCCTCTTACACACATTCTGCTATTTGCTTCGTCTTTCTTCGATATCTCTCCCTCTCTCTTTCTCTCTCTCTCTCTCTCTCTCTCTCTCTCTCTCTATCCCCCTTTCTCTCTCTTTCTCTCTCTTACGAGGCTCCCCCCTCGTGATCCGAGCCCCCCACCAAACTGACTCGTGCCTCTGCACGATGAAGGAAGAGGCAGAAGGAGGCAATGGAAGAGAAAGAGATGGTTGAAGAGTAGGAGGAAGGAGGGACTCAGAGGAGAAGTAGACAACTACTCGTTGGAAGAAGCGGGCTCACCACTTTGCAAAGTTACTCGTGTTCTGTCTTCCATCTAGCATAGGTCCTTACCCGTACCAACTCTCCACGCATCCTCGTTTCTCTTGGATCCTTGGTCGTGTCACGAGGTCGCAGAAGATCGAAGGATATTCAAGGTACGGCCAACTCTGGCCATGACCTAGCTCGATTTCTCTCTTACCGCTTTCTCTCTCTATCTCTTTCTCTCTTCCTCTCGTTTTGGTCCGAGATATTTCGACCTTGACGGTGTTCTCCGCTCGGACCTGGAAATTGGGACGGACGCAGTTTGTTCGGGCAGAGTATTAATTTGCCGGTGTTGACGAGAGAACGAGCAGAGAAGAACACGCGCCGCGACGACCTTGCTCGTTCACAACATCTTGTCGGATTGGCGGATTAATTAGCAGTCGTGCACGTGTTGGTGTGTTTTGTTGGTGGAGAACTGTGATCAGTGTGACATCGGTCATCAGCGTGCGACCGAGCTCTAGATCTCGATATCGTTGAGAAGTCTCAAGGCATCGAGGAAGCACCTTGGGCCCGATCGACTCGTCGATCGAGTTACGAATAATTGCGTAACGGGAGAGACGCGCGGATGCTCGAACGTTTTGCTGACCTACCGGCGTGTGATATTCCTGCCGAAGAAGCCCGCGTTCGACGCTTAGAAACAGTGGCCAGTGACGTTCGCGATCGTGTCCGAAATAGATTGCGCAGAATTTACATAGATGCGCGAAGCACCGTGAAAACTATGTGAAACCCGGTGTGTCGTTAGTTAGTCGATCATCGATCAATTTCAATTGCATTTCATGAGAGATCGTGGAACTACGTCAATGGTCAGTAAAGCGTTTTGCACAGGGGAAAATCAGTACGCTTGGAATTAGGTCGCGAGTGAATCGTCAGTGAGGAGAATTCGAATTTTCAATCATCGCGAAAGGGACGTACTACTACGTGAAGAAACCGCGACTTTCACCGATGAAAGAACGTAGTATTACGTCAGTAGGCAACAAAGCAAGCGTTCCATGCGCCGCACAGTGGGATAATGTGTTCAAGATTCTGTCAAAATCGTGTAGAATTTTCGATAGAAATAACATAGAGCGATGAATTTTGCTCGAGGTTAAGGCTAAATTACGTAGCAGCAGAATAAGGGAGAAATATAGAGAAACGTGTCACGAACAGATTTTGAAAATCTATGTTAATTTCGACATCTTTTAACGGAGTTGCCATTGTCAAAACCCGTACATCGTGACGGACAAACGGTAATCTTCTTAAAAATCGTCAAATTCGATATAGATTTCAAAACTCGTTCGTGATACTCTCCCTTATTTTTCTCTTATTCCGTAACGTTCTAACTTTAACCTTGTTCATCGCTCTATCTTATTTCTGTCGACAGCTGTACGATTTTAACGCAAACTCCAGTACCTTGTATCACTGTACGCCTTAAACGCGCGTACGTAGTGTGGTGCAGTCGGCGAAAAAAAGGAGAGGAGAAGGCTGAAGGAATTGATTCGCGTATAGTGGGTTCTAGCAACAGAGTTGTGGATTAAAACGACGCTTGTCTTTTTTTGTCTGTGCAGGGTTTACTGCCGATCCATTCCGGAGGCAACTGCGGCGAACATCGTTATTGGTGAGTAACAGTTTTGCATCGACACGGCAAGAATGCAACCGCGCTTCATTTCGCATGCGAAACACGCGGCTGAAGGAATTCAGTGACGACAATCGGCGACGACCGGCCTCGTTCTGTTTCGACTCGCGAGAGATCGTCGTCGACGATTTATATGCGGTCATAAGCAGGGACCGTATACGGTTAGCCTGAAAAAGAAAACGAGGATCGGTTGTATTTCATGTCCTTCTTTCTCCACTCCCTTTTGCAGCGCAGGTTTGTGTCGATTGCTTGGACGAACGTCCGATTAAACGAACTCTTTATGACTGAATACTGCGTTCCATTGTACGAACTATTGTTAATTCCGAATAACTATCTTGAAATAAGCACCGTTCGAATTGGGCAAGTTATTCGATATCAAATCATCAGAGTCTAATCTCTAAGATTTATCATGAGAGCAAATTATCTTATCGGGTGTATTTTTATTCTAGTTTATTCTAGTTCGTTCCTTTTTATTTTGAAGATCGGTACGGTCGAACGCGATTGAATGCTTTAAATGAAAGATGGAGACGTTATTGTCTGTAGCGGCTACAAATAACATTATTAAGGAATTATTACGGAACGATAATGGTCAAATAAAATATGTGCGCAGTGAACGCGAATTTAGAATTTTACATTCCGTTTAAGAAAACGATAAAAGACTTGCGGTTTGTTGCAGTCGTTTTATCACTGGTCTAAGTTTAGAGAACCGATTGCACGCTGCATCCTGCGCGTTATCTGCTAGTTTGATATTCGTATTTGTTATGTATTCGCGATACAGCTGAACGCAGTACGCCTCGAAGCAATAATCGTGAAATTCCATGCACGAATCAGACGTTCTACCACAAAAGGGTTCGTCAGTGACTGGCAGGCCGATTCGACGTGGAAACTCGTTCCTCGTGAATAGTCGTGAACGGCCTGTTACGTCGTGGCCATTTCTCGTGCTACGCGAACGCAAACAAACGTGACCGAGGTCGAGCTGAATGAAATTCAAATCGGCCGCGAGCTCAACCCACTCGTGGTATTTTTGTAACGCGGTAGTTTTCGTTTTGACACACCTATCCAGAAGACACGCGTGCTTCGAGATGACAACTGTTTTGTGCTAACGAGCGTGCCGGTTCGTTACACATCGCCAAGTTGGAAAATTCCATTTAGTTATTTACATAGATGTTCGTACAATTGACAAGAAATTGCGTTAACGACATCTTTTTCATTTTATTTTCTCATCTACTACTTATCGAGGATAAGAGTTCGTCCGATAAATTAAACGTTATGTACTTCGATGCGAAACATATCCGTTAAACGTTTCGCGACAACGCTAGTTTTGAAGTTTCGCGAAGACAGTCGATCGAGTTGGAAGGATGCGAAACGAAGGCTCAAGGAAGAAGGAAGGAGGCAGGGTATGGAGGGCAAAGGGAGCAGAAGAGTGGTCAGACTGGTGTACCAGGACGTTACACCTTGGTAGCGAGAGCATGCTCGTAGCAGCTTTGCTTCGTCTTCTCTTCCGATTCTCTTTCT
This sequence comes from Bombus terrestris, assembly GCF_910591885.1. Lineage (NCBI taxonomy): Eukaryota > Metazoa > Arthropoda > Insecta > Hymenoptera > Apidae > Bombus > Bombus terrestris. The sequence goes on from NC_063277.1 coordinate 13,333,046, forward strand.
CGAGTCTAAGGCTAAGCGTGGAATGCCGCGGGTAGGGGAAGGGTTAGCGTACGGATAAAAGACCCTTCTCGACGTGCTACGCGTTCGAGGGTTCTCGCCGCAGGGTCAAAGAACGCGAGCGGTAGCGTACTCGATGGTTTCGCGGTGTTGTTTATACAAATCGATCGTACCGTTAACGTAATCTCAGGTGCATCGACTCGAGACATCGACACAGTCTGCGCGGTTTTCCCGGCAACGGAACTGAGGAATGCGCCTGCCCTCGAAAGCGTACCTTTTTCGAGGGCGGCTTCGTCGTTGAAAGGTTTCCGGTGATCGTGCTTCGTCGTTAGTCGCGTTTTTGCCTCCTTTTCCGCGTCGGACTTACCTCTGAGACAAGTAACTAAGGTTGAAAGTAAAAGTATCGGCTGGTGTGAAAGCAACGAAATCGAAAATTACAATTACAAATTACAATTTTATGAAAATATATAGACACCACGTTCGAGTAAAGGTATTTTTGGAATATCGTACTTTAGAGTTACGTACGTTAATTTATACGTTTTTTAAATCGTAACACTGTGTCTTTTTATGTCTACATCTTTGTACGATATAAAACCAAGACGCTGTTACGTAGTACGTGGAAACTTGGAGTCTTTGAAGCATTGCGTCTTTTCTTTGATGTAACGATACGTCTTACATTTTTATCCACTGTAAACTTGATGTATTCCGTATCACACCTTTTCATGATGCATACAGGCGACAAGGATTACGTAAATTTCTACGTTTTGTGCCGCGTTAATTTCTTTAGATTTCCTTCGTGACATTGAAACAGATTTTTTCAAAGGAAACGTCAATTAAAATGGCGAGGTTTTTTTTAAAACGAAACCGTGAAATCATGCAAGGAGTATGCATCAGAGTCCACAAATTACCGCATCCATGACGTGTCAATGCGTCATATCTACCGCAGTGCATCGTGTTTTGACGCAGTTCTTACAATAAGCAGTTTCAAACATTGCTTAAAGAGTAAAAAAAAGCATCAAAGAAATTAGTTATTTATTTATCGTCTATTTATCTCCTTTTCTTTTTACAAACAAATTCTGTGTAACTCAAGACAGACTTCCAACGATCGTTACAAAATAAATAAAACTACCTTTACTTCGCATCGATATATGTATTTTATTTTTCACTAATTACTTTTTTGCTTTCTTGTACAATTTATGACAAAATCGGGCTCTTTTAATGCCAACAGCTATTAGCCTATTGCAAATATTTCCACCCAGTTAGTCGTGACTTTCGATCATGCCAGGGAACGAATTTCCGGTTGGTCCGGTTTCATAGAGTCTAATTTCGGAGCTGGACCGTCGCGAACTAGGAAATGTGGATGGATGCTGACAGATGAAAAATCGTCGTTAGAGGCGCTTGTCTTATGGAAATAATTAAGCCGTCAAACGCTCACTCTACAGGCTATATCGATTTCTGTTTTGTTCGAAGTTCATTGCGAAGCTGGGCAAAATTAGAGTAGCAGTCACTGGCTACCCACTCGTTAATTCTTAAAGAGGTTTTGATGCTTTTGTGTCGTTGTCCTCTCTTATGCTATTCTATTCTTCCATCAGGGGAATTTTTCTTAGGATTTTTCAAGATTGTGCACATCCTCGATTGTCTTGGACATCATTGTTGATGACAGAGTTTGGCCCATACATTCGGTCAGGATTTGTACCCCATTTGTTACAGTAAGCGGATGCTCATCCGACGTCATTGAGATCTTGGAAGCTTTTTACTTTTATCCTCTACAATTGCTGTGTTCATTCTTCTTACGTGTAGAAAAATTACAATTAATCGTTGCCTTTTTATCTTAATGCAAAGTCTAGAAATTAACCATTGCTGCAAATAAATGGACTGGCGTTAAGAGAATAGTACAATAATAAGATAATATATAGTTCCTAAGTTACACGGCATTGCTGAAGGTTGAAGATAGTGAACGTTCAGCTTCTCTTCGTTCTTGTGCTATAATTCATTCTGCAGGTGTAATATGCTTTATCTAGTCGTGTATTACCTAAGAATTTTTCATTTATTCAGAGAATGCTGCTTCTACCGTGCAGTGGACGTTGAATCACTCGTGTCTATATCATCGATCGCCGCTTTTTTCCATGTTTCGTCATCGACACAGAGATATACCTGTTTGCTTACATCGTCCTTGTGCTCATGCGATTAGAGACGCGATAATACCGTTTGCGTTAGCTTCGTAGATGACATTTCAACCTCGATAACGATATATAATCAAAGTTCTAACCAAAGTCACCTGAGATCTCATCGACATATCTGCCCTGTGCTCGAATCCGTCATTTTATCGATAAAATTTTTTCCCAACAGTCGCCACACACCCCCTAAAAAAAGAGGAGAGGAAAGAAAAGAAAATATACGTTTTAACTTTGGAAGATTGTTGTTTGTACATGTCGTTAAATAAGAGAATTTTTAACTAACACGAACCATCGTTTGGTATTCGCAAACTTATACGAAATAGCAGCTAAATGCGAAATCTGTTGGTAAACGTGTTCTCAAAGTTCGTGAATCCCACTTAGAAGCTTGTATTCGCTTGGTCGAGTGAAACAGAGACTAGGTTCGTTGAATGCCGCTACTCGAATCACGATATTTCATTCAGAAATAATCGATCCTGGCTGTAGCGGTAGGATGGAGAAAAGTACGAAATAATCCTGACCGGCCTTCTCAGCTAGTACAAACCGGGAAAAGGATGAACGTGAGCCAGGATATCGGAAGGAACGGGAAGGAATCGGCGATTACTTGTTCGCTCGGTTGTAAATTGCTGGCTCGCTGAACAATCCCATTTACACGAATAATCTGCGCGAGGACGTGGAGTGGCTATATTGAATATTCGTGCGGCGATGACTGAGTCTATGGTTACGTGTGATACGTACGAGAAAGATATGCGCTCGACAAAGTGGCTCCAGTGGAACTTCGCGCCTGCGAAGAAATTAAGATGTTTAGTCAAATTTTTAAGGAATATTTTTATTCTCTTTTTTTAGCTTCCTTATAGATACTGTCTATATTATTGTCCTTATAGGTATCGAATATATCGGATATTGTCTTCGAAATAGATTGTCTTACGAACAAAATAAATTACCACTTTGTTTTCTGTTCTCTACGTTATATTTGTTTAAAGATTTGTAACCCATATGGCGCTCTTTTAACGCAACTAATTCTCTCTTTCGCTTTACATTTTTCGCGCAGTAATCATCGATGCGTTTATTCCGCGAATAAATGAATAGAAATCTCACTCAGAGATGTTTAAGTGCGTGAATAAAATTCATTCGATAGCTTCTTATAGAAGTTCTGTACAGATTTTATGCGATACAGGAATTGATATATTCCACGTTTAATTAGGAAATTATTGAACGACGCGGCGACACGTTTGAGCAAACGGGCGATATTTCGCGAATGCGTCGGCTAATTTCGGAGCGCGAGGAAGTGTGGGAACTATTCAACGAACGTCTTTATACGCGACTACGATAAATGGATGAAAGCTCGGCGAGATGTCTTCCCTTGGTCGTAGAAATTAACGGTGGCCGCACAAAGCATAGTTGCTCGAATCTTGTCTTGTACTGATTCGCTGAACCAAGACTCGTTAACACGTTGAATAGTCTCTTCTGCATTGATATTAACGAACGTTTATGCCGGTGATGTAGTAGTCTAATTGTGGAATTCGTTCATCCAAATTCCTCTCTTTCACGTAACGTAGGAGTATTGCATCGAAGACGAAAGATTTTGATTCGTTTGCCGACTCTTGATTCCTAATTTTTGTCTTTTTACAACTATTTGCACGTCTACTCCAAATTGATGGTAGCCGTGAATTTTTCGTTCACACGATAATCTCAAACGCTCCGTCCAAACATTCTTCTTTCGCACCTCTCCGCGCCAAATATTATCATTCGCACCTCTATCGTTTTCTTTCCTGATATTCTTCACTCGTTCAACGAAATCACATTTCCACAATAGCGAGAATTCCAGGGCAAGCTACATAGCAATGTCCAAAGTCTTTTTTTCCGGCTTTTCGATTCATTCTTCGTCGACTGAAAGGAATCTTTGGGCTCTTGTCACAAACTGGTTTTTCTCAGCCAGTCCATCGACCTTCTTTCTTTCATTTCCATTTATCGGAAGAGGGCAAATCGATCAGATTCCAGCGCAAAACTCCCGCAGAGTCTTTTGATTGGTTCGCGTGTGCCAGGTCTGTTTTTGCCGCAGTAGCCTTCCGTTGCATTATCACCGATGCACCGACAACCGGTTCGCCTTTTATTGCCTGGCTGCATAAACGTTCTCAAACATTTAACAAGCGTTAACGCGCCTGTCTGTTGACATAACTGTCGGTATTTGCTCGGAAAGTGCGAGTCCCCGATGCCTCTCCCGATCTGCTTTAAACCATTCTCTTTCCTCGAAATGTTCCCAACCAACAAGAAATTCCGTTGATTCGACCGATTTCAGCTGTTAGCACGTTTTCCATCGTCCCTCGATCTCTCTTTTTCTATTTGCTCGATTCTTCCGCGTAGCGTTCTTTTTTTTCTTTGTTCGTGCATTTTTTTCGACCGTCCTTTTATCATTTATCGCTCTAAGCGAGCGTTTCTGTAAAATTTCTGACCTCGACAAATTTCTTCGCTCTATCTTGTCCGTTTACTTTTGCAAGCAGAAACACAATTGCGAGGGCGATGAATTCCTCTTCGATTGTTCTCCGTTTGGCGGGGAATCCAACCGAACGGATATCGACAGAACTTTATTTGTTTCTGACAAGTTATTCGATAAGCTGCAAAGAGAGAAACGACACTGTTGGCGTCTATGCGAGATACGTAGACACGCGGTAATGCGCAGTCTGTAATTCCTTATCACAACTGACATAACTCTCCAAGCAACAGACGTTGAATGGATTTTTAAGTTCCGCGAAACGAATGAAATCCAACGTTACTCTGTTATCGTCGAGTATGTAAATGTTTTCTCATTGAGTTCGTGCTAGACAAGCAAACACTTTTTTGTCTCGTCCCACATCGTTCTTTTATTTTTCCTTTTGTTCGACGCGCGTTCTTATGCAACGTAATACGAAATATTCGGCACATAAGAGTGGACAAATTTCCAATTTATACACGCCCGTAATTGCGTGCTGCATTTTCATACACACTGAGCAAAGCTCAAGCTGTTCGTCCGGTATTTGGAGCAAAGACTCAGCCGTCCAATCAGCGATATCATTGATCACTCTATTTAAAGAAGCCGATGGAAAGCGTGACGTCAAGCGTCGAATTTCTAAGCCAACTCCGTTTAGTCTCAGCCGAAGCCGGTAATCTCACCTGCCAGCATCCCTTCGATCCTCGTCCGCCACTTCGAATATTACACGCGTCTCCCTGTTATTCTCCTTCTCTTCTCGCAATCCGCTTTGCGAGAACCTCGCACGTTCAATCAGAAAGTGGTTTACGTCGATGGAATGGTTCTCATATAATTTTGATACAAATCGAATCATTTGCAATGAAATTACGCGCATTTCAAATCAGAAACACTTCGCATTCTTGTATTTCTGGGATATAGATCATTCAACGAGAATATACTAACGGTATTTAAAACCCATTCGCGAACAAACGTTTCTCTAATATTCTAACGAATGTTATTTTATTTTGTATCAGAAAATACGTACGACCCGATTAAATTAATATGTATTCATATTATACAGATAAGGAATAGATTTATAATGGAACGATCATGATACAAAAGCAGCGAAAAGCATTCGCTGTGTTTTAAATATATCCTTAATAATTATCCTGATAATTTATAGCCGGCAGTGTAGCTGTAAAAAGAATCGCGGAAAATTGTCAAGAATGTATTTACAAAATTTCCACGAAGAATTAGGAAATAGTCAGTTTCATTACTCCCGTAATTCTAGCGTTAATAGCGTGAAAAGAATTTAGACTTTGCTTATCGATCTATAAAGTGCACATAAACGTGTTTAATTTTTACGACGTCGACAAACGATACTAACGTCGGACGAAGTTTATAACATGAACAAGATTACATATTCTCGACATGCGAGGCAAGGTTGGCTCAACTGAGAGTAAATATAACGGTTGGAGAGTGGTTTACCAAATTACAAGGAAAATCCCGTGGGATTCGTTGCCAGGGTTTGGAGGTGGATAAACGTGGATGAGACAGACGAGGAACTGTGGTAAAAACGGTAAACAAGTTTCTTTCGTCGGGACATCTTGAATTTATAGTCTCTCCCGTGTTCAATGTATGGCCACAGTCTGCTGGTAATTGCCACATTTTCCACGACTCCTCTTTTTTCCCCCATTTCCTTGATTTTCTTGGACAGTGTCGGTTTGCACGTCGTTGACGTCGTTTGTATCCGGTATTCGGTCGTTTTAAGCATTTCCATGGTTTATTGCGCCAGAGGATTCTGCTCGAGGGAGAATTTTTGGCGGTCCTTAAGAGGATAGATAATTTATGCCGGTGGTTGCGAGGAAAATTAGCATACAATTATTCTCTTCTAAGATGCAAATTGTCACGGAAATCGGGAAGAAGGTAATAAGTTTAACAGTTGGTTTAGTCGAGCAAGGTAAACGCATGGAAGAGAGGAATCGTGGTTATTTCAACGTTAACGTGCAATCGTAGCTCTTTACCAAGAGTCAACGATGTAGCTTTTTCTTTAAACAAATTACGGGTAACGGTGGAACTAGCGTTTAGTCGAGAATTAAGTTTAGCGACGGCGTATTTTCATCTCGTTGATTAAAAGCAAAACTCAGTTTTTCTCTCGTTACATAAATAACAGGTCGACGTAACCAATTAAGTTTATTCGTTTAATTGGCATTAGTGCGATGTCGCTCGCTTGTTGTTCGTTGACCCGGTTAAGCCGGCATGGAATCGTGAGAAGAGCCGTCCCATTTCGACTTCGATTCGATAAATCCAGCCACGATCAACCTTGTTTCCCTTATTTCCTACTCTTGTTCTCTATTTCCCATTCGATATAGTAATACTATCCACATTTTCGAAATTCGTTCCAAGAAATCTCATACGTAATAAACATCACCGAGAAGAGATCTATGCCATAGACTAGCTACATAGCCGATGCGAACCTGCAGAGTCAACATCTGGTGTGCAGAAGTCCTTAACGTTTCTTCCGACAAAATGCTTGGAAACTAGGTGTGTTTGAAAATGTTTCCAAGCCTACTTTTCCCAGTCTATTCCGTTTCCACGAATATTCAAACGAATCGTGTCTCGTAGTTGTGTTGTAACGTTCGAAAAAGTTGAAAAAAGGACAGCCGGTTATCAGGCTGTTAGCATCTGCCGGAGGGTGGTTCCGTGGCACACAAGGTTCACCAGGAAAACGGAGAAAGCGGGAGAAAAGGGAGAGAAGCACGACATGCAAACATCATATTTTACTGGCACCGAGCAATTTTGGGGCGCGATATCATTGTCGCGCTGGCTGCAATTATCTCGGATATCCGTCGTCTACGCCACGTCGAAATAATTACTTGGACCGCGTAACTACTAGGAGTGCAATTACCGTGACAAGAGACGGCTCTCGATCCGCGCGTACCACGGATTCTCCTTCCTCTTGAACGCCACTATCGTGCAACTTTCGCGAAAATTGGAATATTTCGGTTCTGTTCTGATTTAATAATATTGCCCCTTCCCTTTCCACCTATTCCTTTGACTATCGATCCACTTGACTTCGTTTCTCGAAGCATCCCGGCGCACGAACGAAGTTCGTTTGAGAAATCGATTCTTTGCGTTTGACCTATATAATCGTCGTTCGTTTATTCTATTGAATTTATAGAACGATTGCAGAGCGCTCCTTCCGATGAATAGAATAACGCGAATCGTGGCAGTCGTTCGGAATAACACATTACGGAAAACGGGGAATAATATTTTAAGTAATAACAAAAATAATGATAAAAATTATGCTGTGTTTTCACAAAATTTGAATTACGTCTGTGATTATATAATAATTTTTTATCTTTCGTACGTTCTGTCCAAATGATTTACATACTTATTCGATGTATGTCGACTGCGGTCAACGCTCGTGCTGAAGAGATTAAATACAGGTGCGTTTGACTTGCAACGAGGATTCGTTGGCTGATATTTGCAGGCTTGCGTGAAATAGTTGCTTCGTTCAAACAACGAAAGTATAATCCACTTAAGGCAAAATATCATATTCGTTTGAAAAAGTGAAAGCTCGGCACGCGTTATCATCGGTCCATGTTTCTTTAATACAAGTAACAATTTATTTTAAACGAAAGGGAACGAGAATTTTCAATAATTTGCAATTTAACTACAGAAATAAAAATCAGACAAAAATAAAATATCGAGAATTTGTCATTTTACATTGTTCAATTTACTTTTGCGTAACACGTGTGGTTTCGCGAAACCGCATCCTTTTCGGCCTGTGCTACTACAATTTACGGTACATCCGTGCTGAAAACGTATCAAACAGTTTGAAACTTCAAGTTGACGGGTAAAACTCTGATAATTCCCTCTCACAAGAATCTAAACTCAGGGTTACACATCACTTTCACTTCACCCTGTATAAATCGCAGATATTATGGTATACATGCGGTTGCGTTTCATAGACCCGTCGAAAGTTCATCAAGTTCAAATTCCCGCGTCAGGTTTAGCGAGTTTAAGCTGCTCCCAGTTCCTAATTGCGGTCTCCCCTTCGACCTGGCTTTGATGCCCTCCATCCTGTGCCCCTATATATCAGACCAGCAACCCTTTGGAGTGGCGTGCGGACTGGTTATGGACTAGTTAGTCGATGCAGTGCTGCCGACAGTGGACTCTTCGGCGCCTCACGCTACCCTCGTTGCAGACTCTATGGCGCCCCTTTTCATCCCTTTCTCTTCACGTTCTTTCCCTCTCTGTCTTTTCCCCTTTATTCTTTCTTTTTGGCTTTCTATGGTCGAGCGGACGGCACGTGTCGCTAAAATGAGACCGATAAATCGAGTTTTTGCTGAATAATTGATAAATATTGTATCGTTTGGGACTGCGCGTAATCGACTTTCTCTTCTATCGAATACACACTGTGATCGTAGATCGAGATAGATACAGGGATTTATTAAACTTAATTTATTTCCTTTTTTCTCGAATTAATTCGTATATTTTTTATTTGAAAAATATGTTCGCAAATTCAAACGTGCTTCGGAATCGACGCGTTACGTGGAAATTACCCACGACCCATTATTTTATCATTCGCTTGGCCCCTCGTGCACAACGATCGACTGATCCACCCCCTGTTCCACCCTTACGGTAATGGTCGGACGACCAGAAACGTAGGAGGTCTTTTCGAGTTCGTGTCACGACACGGTCTGGTCACGCACGCTGCTTGTTTGTTGAAAACACGATGGCGCTAGTAAAAATAAATCTTGTAGTTAGGAGAAACGAGCGGTCCATGATCGGTCACACCACGTAACTTCAGTGCCGTGTATTTCTTCGCGACTTTCATGTTAACGGGCAGCTTAAAAGTCGTTCCATTTAGGAAAAATTCACAGTAGCAGATACACGAGCGTTCCTTAAAGAGAACCAACAGCGATATTTCATACTCGCGTTCTTTTCCGATCGTTTCCACGAAGAGGATTGAAATCGTTTGATCGAATGCCTCGTCGAGATCGAATGCATCACGCGAGACGGCGGGAATTGATCGAGTTATCGCGTGGACGAAAATGTTTCCGGCTGTTCGACAGCGCAGGAAATTGCCTCCGTGTTTTTAACGAAAAATTCACACGGCAACGGGACCGTGGCTGGCAAACAACATTGTCAAAGCGAACGAATTCGCCGCGAAGAATCGGAGACATTAATATTCATCATTCCTCGAACACGCTGGAAAATATAAAGAAAGGAAACAAAGTGTCAGCGTTCCCTGGAGTATCTCAACCTCATCAAATGACATGGTTGAAATTGTTCAATACCATCTCAATTTTTAACTCTGATCTGACCTACGATTTCTTCGATCTAGATACATATTTGCAACTTCATTTACGGCAAAGTGAGAAATTTACAATCGGCCTATATGAATTTCTATCGAGAAATCGGTTTATTAAATAATTTATTAATTACGAAACATCAATCTCGCGAGCCTATCGTTGCGGATTCTTTTTCAGCCAGGTAATTTTTCAATCTTCTACGTCTCTTTGTTTTCGAAATCGTTACATCCGCTGAAAATCCGTAGCTTTTCAAAGTCGTTTGTAGCTTTTAGTCACGTCGTCGGTTTTGAAATTGTTATTTTCGACGAACGTTTCTCTATTTGTAGTCGCATCGATCACGATATTTATCCGCAGTCGCGTATAGTCAATAGTCACTTCAATGCACGTTTGCCGCGTGGAAAATCGTCAATCGGATTAAAACCGAAACATGAGCTTTATATTTGGAAATTGTCAATAGTGTGCAACGTCACTGTCGTTAACGTTCCACGATATAGAAAATTGAAACGTCCGTTAGTGTTCTTTAACGATGCGATCGTTGACGATTGCGTATTCTGTTGCTCAAGCCGGTTTCCGTGACGCAGGTTTCGTGCCTCGTGATTCTTTAACGAGCCGCGAACGAACGCCACCGCCTCCTGTTCCTTTTGCGCTTTTCCCGTCGTCTCTTCCCATCACCGCAATGAAATCGAAACGACGAATCGCGCGCACGGGTCGCTGGTCACCCTTCGCCTACGAATCGCCCCGGTAAATTATTAACGTCGCGTGTCGACCGGTCGACTATCGATTCGTCCTGTCCATTCGTTCCTTCTGCCGACGTTTCTTCGCTTTTTTTTTCAATTTCCACACCGTATTCGTCGTACAAATGGCGACTTATGACGATTCGGTTTGTTCGTTTCAATTATTTTCTGTAAATAGTAGAAAGCTCGAGCTTGCTTTTCCATAAAAAGTGTATAGTATTATTTATTTATGGTATTATTTAAAACTGTGCAATACAACGCATTATCGATATAGAATTTCGTATATTTTATATGATAGTATCGTCGCGAGGCTATGATATTTTGCGGAGATATATTCGCTGTCTATGCAGAAATATATTTCGTGGAAATCGATGCGCGGAACTCGATAACATATCTGAAATTCGTCATATTTTTTGGAATTTGCCAGCAAAGAGCTCGAGCACAGTTAAACATCTCTGTATGATTTCATACGGCGTATGCTTGGCATCGATACGCCGAAGAGAGACTATGCAAAGCTTTATTATTCTTCAACTTTGGAACTAGCCTCGCCTTTCGTTCTACGTATTCTGTTTTTATTGTCCTCGTCCCCGTTCTTGAACTTCTCTTCGTGCTTTGGCATTTCTTTAAAACGCAAGACAAAGAAGAAGACCTACTTACATTCGATATCACTGTTCCGCTCGATTCTCGCGAGTTTTATTATTTCATAGCCAAAGAAGCTAATTCCACGAAGGCAGAAGAAATTTCGTTTGCCAGCGACAGAAATCTGACGTACTCTCAATTGCCAGAATTGCCAGATTTTTCTGGTTTATCGCCGGTAATACGACGCTCGCGGCGATCGGAAGGAAGCAATTTCGAAGCCCTAATCGCCTCATGAATCTCGGTGACTCAGGGACTCGCGCGCTTCAAGCATCCCACGGCACGCGGAAAGGAAATATCGTTTGCTTTGGCCGAATTAATAGCGCTGGTCGCGATATAAATCCGTTGTAACTGATCTGTGTTTTTTGCGAGAATTTCGCATACTTTGATCGGTGTGAGAAGTTTCTGTCTTGCCACTTGTTTCCTCGTCTTATTTCTGAAATACATTTATTATCTGTCGCATCGTGAATTATGTAGAATGATTAATTATTCACTATACTATATGACGCAAAACTGTGCCAGAAAATAACGTAGAAAAAATATACGTATTACGATAATAGATACGTTATAGAGACCTGTTAAATAAATCAGAAAGACAATAAAGATAGCGATGATCTGAGAAAGGCAACAAGTCAATCATAATGATATAAATACTTCAACTTTTTTAAACATTAAAAAGTTATGAGATATCGACAGAAGGAGAAATATTGTCGCAAAGAAGTATGTTATAAATCCGTGGAATAGCTTTTTATAATCGCATTGCTAAGCAACAGCGAATAACATGAATTAAAAGAAGAAAAAAAAAAATGCGTGTACATAAATAAAACATTAACGCAATCGTGGCCTTTGGTCTACTTAACGAGGAATACCAGGCACGTTTCACACGCGGAAACTACCTATACAGCGAACCTGTTACGTCCAACTGTTCAAGGTTGACGAACGTGGAACAAATTCAGGGATAGTTTGGTCGTTTAATCGCGAATGTGTCCGAGTTACATCGATTTCCCGTGCTATCCACGTCATTAAACCGACCGAGCCGATTTAACGGACAGTGAATTACATAGCGTTCAGCCCCCCGCAAACAAACGGTTACGCGAATACGAAACATGTTTATAGGTTTATTACGAATTGCGGTCCGCGTCGCCGCTGTTGTTTCCGGAACGCGTGCGTGGCTGAAAATCGAGGGGGAACATGATTTCTCTCGGTTCGGGGGGTGAATTCAGGCACGTGACGTACGTCCGGTCTCGAATCGCTTCGCTAGTTTTTGTTATATTATCCAAGGTAATGCAATCACACAATAAGTAGGCAAGAATTAACTCGTTAGCTTCGAACGTTGCAACGCTGGTTTTAAAAGTGTGTGAAACTCTGTCCCCGATTAATATTTAATTTCTTGCGACAGCATTTATTTCTTTCAATCGCGATAAGAAGGATTTCTACGTTTTAAATCGAGATATTCGAATATTCAGTGTACAATTAACATCCGACGTTATCATTTCCTGCTTTTTCAGCCTGTTTATGTTTCGTAAGCATATGATAAATGCATATCAGAAAAATTAGTTTTTTGCAAACTTATTCGCGGTACAATCAATTTTTTCGCGTATATACGACAATTTATAACGCAATGGTGATATATACTAAACAGTCGATCGATATTTTTGTTGCAGAAATAATGAAGAGAGAAGCTGATGCAGGCACTATGACAGGTTCAGGAGGACCGACAAGTCCTCACAAGCGTTACAGACAGGGTGACGATGAGCTTCGTCTTCTGATCCCCAGCAAGGTAAGATTTTATCGGTTTCAAATCCCATCTTGCGAAACCAGTTTTCAAGTCGAACCTCAGTCGATGAATCGATCATCCGATCTTCTATGAAAGTCGATATTTGAGTATCCGTGAATCGAAGCGAACGATTACATAAATAGTCGGGAGAAACCACGTAATGTACTTTCTACTTTTTTAAAAAGACTTTGCTTTGAGTACTTTCAAATTTCTGATTTCGACAAAATTTCGAAGGCCATCGACTTTAAGCGATATCGACGTATAATTAACGGTAGAATCATCGACAGTTAAAGCGAAGCTATTTCTGCCGAAATCGGTCGAAATGACTGGTTTTTAAATAATACGCAATAATAGCATATTTTTATATTTATTGATTTATTACTTTTTCATGAAAGGGATTGCATGTTATGTAGTACATTTTTTATATTATTAACCCACTTGGGACCATGATTCCTGAATGAGGGTTGGAACATTTACAAAATTGTAAAAGCAGTCATTTTGGCTGGTGTGGTAGTTCTAGCGTCAGCATCATGATCGATCCGGAATTTTTCTGATAATTGATACCTTCATATCGAATGACACGTAGTAAAAATTCGAAAGACATATGGAAAGTTGTACAAAACGAGGAAACTGATTAATTCGGTTTCGGTAAACAGATTGTAAGACTCTTTTACGTTTTAACATGTACCAGTCATTTGGACACGATATATAGCCATGATAAAAAATTATTTTGATTTTGAATGAATAGAAAGAAAATAAAATTTATTATATCGTTCCCTTAGTTATAGCTACATAGGTCATTACATCACTGCAGGAAGAAAATGTAACATGAAGTAGAAATTTTAAAATAAAAATATAAAGCCAGTCATTTTGACAGGCGTTGTAGTTCTAGTGTTGATTTTCCCGTCGGTTTATTTTAAATCCGTTGCTATTGCGAAGTAGAAAAATATTCGAGTCTTCGTTAAGCAGTAATTGCAGATTGAATTCATTTTCGTAGTCTAAATGAATTTTTATTACACTGATGTAATGTAAATTGAATTACCAAATAATCTAAGAGACTATGCATTCGTAACAGTGGGAAAGATGTGGACGGTCGTAATTAAACTTCAGAATACATCTTGGATAAAAAGAAATACACTGTCATGAAAATAGGAGGAAGGAAAGAAGGAACGAGAATCTGGAAAGTGGCGACAACGTTTGTAACGAGGATTGGAAAGAAATTATTTTAGAAGAAACTTTCACTTTTACCTTTCACTGCGACAAATGAAAAGTATGCAATGCGGTGGAGAACAATACGCTTTTCCGCCAAATATTCTTCACAGTTGAATTTCCAAATAAGTTCGCGTAAGATACGTCCTTCTTGCAACCGTATTTCTTACGACCAGATAAGGCTTGGCTGTGCATCTAGATGCTGCCAAGTTTTATTTTCCCACGTGTACAATTTTCCAGCGGTCTGTTGGCGATCGCGTACACATCGTTGGCGAAGTAAAAGCGGCTTGCCATACCGTGTTGTAACTTGGTGTCGGCACGTTCGCAATCGCGGAACGCTGAGTTCTTCCGGTCATTGTCGCTGCGCTCGACGAACCGCTATCGGATTTCCTTCCGCTTTCTTTCCTCCGGGAAAATTCTCGAAATCCTGACGGGATACCTCGCAGCTAGACGGAAATTTTGAAATTCTTTCCGGAATATCTAAAACGTTTGCAATCTTAGAATTCTTTATAAAAAGCTCAAAAGGTACGTTTGGTGTAAGTGAAAATGACCAGATATTTTTCACTACTTTGCTTGCAAATATATCTAATATTAAGTTAATCGTTAGACACTTTAAAACTTCTACGCTGTTTCTACTTGTACGTTTCTTTAACACGAACATTCACGATTGCTTCGATTCTACGTATCTCGGTAATTCATTTTCGAAACATCGTCCTTTTAAAAGATATTAAGCTTTGTGACTGGTCGGAAGAAAAAGTCTTCACGCACAGCAGAGAGACATAAAAGGAAACTATGTTGAATATCACGTTCCATATCGAAATTCACCGTGCAATATCTGGCGTCTTAATAAACCGAGATTGCATCTCGAAGAAAGGGGAAACGTGCATCCCAGCAGGGGATCGAGGTACAAAGGAGCAGCTCATTTGGTGACTGCATTTATCTCCTGTCAATTTCACCGGCAGTCAGGTCGATTTCGTTCTCGTTGTGTTCGATCGCGGCTCGAGATCGGTCGCGCACCAACGACCGAGTACAATGTCGATTGCGGCCCGACCGAGACACGCGATCGAAGACTCCGCGAAAACGGCTGTCGGTGTCAGGGTCGATCGATGGATCGCTCCTTTCGAGAGTGATCTCATTCACCATCGCGGAGAGAACGTAATTATCGCGCGCTGCGTTTTCCGCCCGTGCTGTGTTGCAATCGGCTCGCGGCTGTAACTTATCGTCGCTAATCGCTGGAACGTGGCCAGCGGCGCGCATTCAACCGATCGAGAAACGATCGACCTTCTCCGTGGTTGGATTCGCGGCCGTTCCCACAAAAATCGTGCAAGACGAACGAAATTGGAGCATGCGTCTGCTCCATCCCCCGTGGCTGTATGTCGAGGCCGAGAACTTGAGTCAGCATACTCGATTTTATTTGACGCCAGATTCCATGAAAGAATTGGTCGCGTAAAAACGTGCCCGTACACGATCGATAATGTAGTCGATACTTGTGGCTATTGGCTATGTCGCTGATCGTACGTGCTCGATATTGCAATATTACGATATCGCAGGATCGATCGGTATCAAATATGAGAGAAGGTAGCTCGAAGTATATTTTTTCGAGAGATTCTTCGCTTTGATATCGAATTAAAAGGACAGTTCTTATGGAAAAAACGATTGTATGTTACAGGTAGCCGGTTCGATAATCGGCAAAGGTGGCCAGAATATCACCAAACTGAGAAGTCAGGTAAGCCGTTGCTTCTTCCGTTTCCGTCGATTCCGTTCCCCTCGATCTTGTTCTCTCTATCGTTCGTCCGTGTTTCGGGGGACAAGTACGAGAGACAGAAGAAGCCGAGTAAACGATTGGAAAGAAAAGAGATAAAATGTTAGACAAGAAGATCGTGAGAACGAATTTTCAACGACGAAATAACCGTGGCGGATATATAATTTCGGATAGTCTTAGTTAATCAAATGTTTGATTTTCGGCGGAGAATCATCGTATTTTCACGAGCTTCTTGCTCCGTTCTCGTTAACTAATCTATCGTGCGAAGTTCTAGAGGCGACCATGTGACTATCGTCGATCGATCGAGTTCTCCGATTAGCTGGAATGTTTAGGGAGGCTCCGATGAGTGTATTTCTGCAACGTGTGTGCAAACGAGAATCGTGTTAGCTCCGAGGTACAGCGTTTTCTCTCTCTCTCTCTTTCTCTCTCTGTCTCTTTTTCTCGAGCGTAGCAGCCCGTTTTTTTATTAGCCAATCTAGCAGACTGTTATTATTATCATTATCATTATTATTATTTTGTTTAGAAGGCTTTGAAACCGTTCCTTTTTAACACATACGACAGAAAAGATATGCAGTATATACATACATACACACACACGTACGAAATATCTTCATCACGCATTTTATTTCTTCAACTGGAAAGTTCCCTTCGTTTCCCGCAAAATTTGCGTTCGCTTGACCGACACGATGATTTGTTTCCCTGTTCTCGACCGTTTTTGGAAAACGACTTTGCGCGACTCGTGGTCCGAGAAAAGCGCGTGGGCGTGAAACCGCAGCCGACCCTGAACGATCGATTAAAGATGCGACTCGAGTAAAGCCTGTTGCACACGCCTCCTGATCCAACCCTTTCGATCTCATCTCGAAAGGATTAATTAACGGTGCTAATGAATCGGAACGAATACATTTGCAATACGGTGTAAATCTCATTCGCAGGCTTATTTCAAAGCTAAACTCAACTCCGTTGACGATCCGTTAGAATTCCCAAGCAAAAGGAAAATACGATTAGTAGTCTAATTGTTCGTATAATAATTTATTTGAGCAGGATTTTTTTCTTATCTAAAATTGAATTTCAATCTGTTAATTACGACCCACGATCGTTCAGTTCGGTCGAGCACGTAACAGGCATTACACTCACGAGTTTCTCGATCGATTTCTTGCGCAACACCGATTGTTCGCCTCGGTGTTTTTTCCACCGACCTTGAGACGCCGACGAGACTCACCCCGCACGAACCAGAACATCGGAGGGACACGACGAAGCAAAGGTTCGCAACTTCGTGTTGCATAGCGCGCGATAAATCGAAGAAGCCAGCCCCCGAACAGTTTCACGAATCGCGGATAACGAAATTACAACGATTACAAGCGTTTCCAGCGATCGTTCGTACGGTAGATTGCTGGCATTCGCGCGAAACAGCTTCTAAACGAGAGCTCGAATATCGTCGTACTTGAAGCTCGCGTTTCGATCATTCTTATCGAGCGAATAGGTCCGAACGAACGATCTGTAAAAATCGAGCAAACCATCGTCGTATACACGGTTCGTTAGTGTGTCTTTGTGCGTGCCTTTTTAAATACGAAGTGCAACCAATACCAGCGAATCAGTTTCACACGATAAAACGTGAAAACGTTGAGAACTCGCAGACTCAGGGACAAAATAGAGTGGATTCGACACAGCGAATGCGTTCGATCGATTTAAAAGTCGGGACTTGAGAATTATGCATGTTGGTTTATCTCTTCAAGAACGGACACAGAATGTAGCGAACGAACACGGAGGAATCTGTAAGAAACTCTTAATTATTGCTTAACTGCTTATCTCTCGTTAGTTGCAGTTTTATCCAGTATCTCGTAGGAACGCACACGAAGCTTCTCAGTCGTCGTATTCGTTTTTCTCGAAAGAATCGAACGAGCAGCCCATAAAAAAACGTCATCTTAGCAAATAATTCTGAGCGGCAACGAAGTAAACGCGAAATTAACCAACCGCAAACCAGCCATCCCCACTCGATCTTGTCCCTGGTCGTACGTACAATCGTGCCAGAGGCGGTTCGTTCGCTTCTGAGCTCGCGTGTTCGTCGAGTTTCATAGATGACGCGGCTTTCTGCGTGACCCGAAAGGTGGAAGGCCAGGAGGTATATAATCCGAGGAGCGAGAGAAAGAAAAATCTCTGGGGATAATCGTGTTTCGCCGGGAAACATTTTTACCGTCCGCTCGATGTTGCGCCGCTGGTTGCGTCCCCTTTCGCGACGAGTTCCCTGCAGCGTGTATCCCTCGTTTAAAACGAACGAGGGAATCTTATGCTCGAACTACGTCGGCCGATTGAAGCTGGCCGACGAGGACCTCGAGGAGAAAAATTTCGCCAAGTTGGCGTGGATGGAGAAATATTTGCAAGCGATCGTTTCATTGGGTGGTACTTTCGCCCCACTAGTGGGTTAGGAATCTTCTTTTTTAAAGTCCATTAAACGAAGAAGGTTGGACGAAAGTCGGAAGCGTGACACGCTTAGTTTAGTAGGCACGATAAGAAGACGAAGCTTGCTTTTCATTAAAGTTTAGCGTACAAACGAAGTTATGCAAAGGGTTGATGAATAATCAGAGAATGTCCTGTCGCCTAGGGCTGGATTAAATTCGTCAGAGAAAACTACTAATCTCCAGTCAAGGGATTAACACTTGTCACGATCGTGATAAAACACGCCGACCAGCCGATTCATAATTCGAGTACGTGGTGGCTTATAGAGCTCAAAGGAGGAAGACCGGAGTTCTTCGCGAAATTGCATGTTAATTATTAAAACTTCCTCTAATTAGCCACGCTTAAGCGACTTCGTTAGCAATTGAAATGCCGCGAGAATCGGCCTCGAGGTTCAGCCGGCGTCAATTAACTGCTGAAAGAGGGAAAGAACGATGGGAAGGGGAAGGGGGTGAGGTATGGCAATGAATGCCGTTTTCAGAATATTTACAGCAACGTGGAAATAATGGGCGTTGATCCGCTGCGGACAATGGGGTTGTATTTTCTTGTATTTTCCGTCGAAGACGGCAAGATCGTCCTCACAGTCACTTGTAAATCATTTCTCTTACCGATTTCATTCTCCATTAGCGTGGCTAGAATTTTCATCGGACTGTCGCCATTTCCAACGCGGTTTCACTCGGAGAGTTTACGAGAAACGTACGTTAATAGAACACATAATACCACACATTGCACCTTGCAAATATTTCTCCGATCGATCGCGCGACTCGAAAAAGGAAACAAACGCAATAGTCACGGGGAAAAACAGAATTTCTGGGTGGGATGGGTTGCACGAACAATTCACGCAACCCGTAAAGTAGAATGGAAAGAGACAAGGGGTTAGAAGATTAAGCCGCGAAAATTAATCCAGCCGTGAAAGACGTGATGTCTAACTTGGTTGATGATTTGTGCCCTGGCCCCGCCCCAACCCCGGCGTTGCCCCCCTGGTGTTGCCCTGCCGTTGCCCTGCCGTTGCCCTGCCCGGAACGACGGACCCTGACTCGATCGGCAAATGGACCACCCTACCAACAATCGACAACAACCACCAACCAACCACCAATGAACCAACCACCAACCACCACGGCCCGACAGTACAAAGCCTCAATCATTGTACCCGATTGCCCCGGACCCGAACGGTAATGACCAACACCACTACTTAATGTCTTATTTTTCTTTGTCTCTAATTACAAAAATACCTAAATGACAGCGACACGTGGATCGCTGTGCTGTTTTTAAAGTCGAACGACAACGACGTTCTCTCTGTTGATGATTCTTTTCTTTTCTGCTTGTCTGTCTGTCTGTCTTTTTTCACCATCACTTTCTACTTCTTTCTTTCCTTTCTTCTTTCTCTGTAATACTCTTTGTCCACGTTTCTCTACTACACAGTCTTTAGTGTACCAGTTTCTCTTTTACCCTTCTTTCTCGCCTCTGCCTTTTTGTCCGAATCGCCTGTATCCGTTCGTTCCTTCTTCGTTCCTCTCCTTGTCTGCTCCTCTCTCAACCTTGTACGTGTCCTCGACCAGCGTCTCCGACATCGTTGCGCGATGATTCATCGCCCGAGAGCGAAGAGCCGAGTCTGCGCGAGCTTTCGAACGAGGAACACGCGCGATAAACCGAGCACACGTTTCTCGTGACTGCACCTGCCATCACCTGTGGTTGCATGTCCTCCGTCCTTTTCCATCCCATCTACATATTCCTCTTCTGTCTTCGTATCCTGAATTCTACTACGTCTGTCTCTTTCTGTCTTTGCATCCACGGTAGCCTTCGAAGCTTTCGTTGTTGCGATCAAGCAGAGTAAATTGAAGGTCCATCGAGAGGGGAGGGAGCAGTACTCCTCGCGCTTCTTGCTTCTTTGTTAGCCTTGCCGCTTCTGTCCGTCTTCCTTCTCCTTCGTTCTCGTTAGGAATTCTGTATTGATACCTACGAGCGACGCCTAGCTACCGAGAGTTGCGACGTTACAAACGATAGAACATCCAGAGCAAATGCGTTCTTAGCGTATATAATCAGTATTAGAGGAATAACAGATTCTCTAGCCAAAAGTTTGTCCTGCTTTTGCGAATTCAAGGCAAGATTCGTCACGACGACGAACAAGTTCTCCAATGAAGGAGACGCGAGGACACGCAGCATCGTTTTTCTGCTTTTATCCAGGAAGCAACGAAACACAGTCGATTTGCAATCATCCCGACACGCGTACGAAACCTTTCTTATTCTCACCTTTCACCTATTCCTCCGATCTAATGTCATCTCTGTGTCTCTGGTGCAGTCTCTCTCTCTGTTTTTTTGTTCTGTTTTTTTTCTGGTCTGTCTCTGTTTTGTTCGTTTTTGATCGTCTCGCGTGCGCGGACAACGTCTCTCTTTTCCTTTCTCTCCTTTCTTTATCTCTAATTTTTGTGGCTAACACGGATGCTAATCCGTGGAACGAGGCGGTAAATCTGCCGATTCCACGCTTAACGTCGATATGTCACGCTTACTTTTTAGGTACGTCCCACTGATCAACGCACCACTGACCATCATCATCCTGGCAGAGATTTGCCGGCATGATTAACGAATTGTCCGCGAGTCGAAAGTCATTACCGATCTGCTGTGACCCGTGTCTAGTCTCGACCTTGATCGCAACCCTTTTGTTGCTGTACTCGCTTTGGTACACACTTGGGTGCTCGTCGAAAGCACTTTAGGCGCTCCTTTAGGTGTAAATCGTTCGGCGGGACTACCGTCTAGATTTTATTAGAAATCAATGAATTTTTCTTATCCTTATCTTTCTTCGTGAGTCAGCAACGAATGGGTCAAGATACTGCGAGATTTATGCTTATGGGATTTAACGAACGCGGCTTATACCTGATTATTTTCCATTCGCAGCCAACGCACTTAACAAGCGTTATTAATACGATTGAGTGTGAAATACAAGGCAATTTACGAGATTGGTAGACACATCGAATGTGTTTTTTAACAGACTTTAGACTTCGGTCAAGGTTTAAAATCAATGCGTTTTAGGAATCGATTAAAGTAGTTATGAAGTAGTTATGTCATTTATTTTTCGTTGGAAATTGCAAATAATTATGATTTATACTGCCAGTTTCGTGAAAATCATGCTTATTGGTCTCTTTCTCGTTCCAGGACGTCACGTGCTACGGCTGTAGATTATTTTTATCGTTCGGTCGTCTTCGTAAATATCCTTCAAGCTGCTTTAAATACTCTTCTATTCGCAATTCGAATATTTTTTTTAAATATATTAACTTAAAGGCCAACCAATCTAACCAAAATATCGGAATACGTTTTCCTCCCTTACTTATTTTTTCTTTTCTTTATTCTTTCGGAAATTTGTAGTAATTCCTTACCAACTTTGGTATCTGATTTATGTAAAGTAGGTATATTTTCGTTTATAATTAAACATCGTTCGACTATCGTGAACTACGATTACTAGTCGAATATCGCATCCATAATTTTCACAGTGACAAGTAATCATTAATTATTTATGATCGAGGAATATTAACGCCGCTTTAAAATGCACATTGACAGCCTCGTGGCACGTAGACCAGCGGAATTATTAACCGAACCTAAACCTTCCTCGTTTTAGAATGCATACGGTGCTTGCATAATTGATTTTATTGTATCTCTACGGCCGGTAAATAATCAACATAAAATTCAACAACGATGTCGTTAACGTTATCATAGAAATTTATCGTAAGATTATGCAAAATATACAAATGATAATCGAACGGTATTTAAACTAGTCGAATGGCATTCGATTTCTACCACTCTCGAGTCCCGTCTCATAAACATAAACGATTCGGAAGATCGCGAGATGAAAGATACCAGTTCAATTGGACCCGAAATTCAATTGGACCCAATTAGCTAGAGTTAGAGATTGTCCGCACCTGTACGCGTTCATTGCAGATTGATCAAACAGGAATATATTTCGATCCCAAACGGTTCCAAAAGAAAGGGACAACTCTCTTTTTTCCTTTGCTCCGGTAGGTGTAACAGGTTTTAATGGAAAGACCGGCTAACACAATTTTTCACTCTATCCATCGATCGATGCACATAGATCTTATTCACGATCAAAATCTAGCGATCAAAGCTTTTTTTCGCCAGACAAAATGTAGTTCCTCTTTTTGTTTATCTATTTTTTCTTTTTTTTTCTTTTTTTTTTTGTTCTTAGAGAAGCTTTTAGTTTCATAGAGAAGCTGAGATATCCATCGATCAGCTTTCGTTTTCGAGGCGATGACTTTCGACCGATATGTTCGTCGAAACGAACAAAACGAACGCACACGGTTCTCCGGTTCGTAACTATCGACGATTGTGTGTGATTGTTAAAGAAACGGGCGAAAAGCGCGTTTAGGGTGAGAAATAGCTGATGATGGCCGTTTTCATGGTCTCAGACGGCGCTGGCTAACAAAACCGTACCCTCGCGACCGTGTTATATAGTATCGAACGATCTCGTGTCTGATGATCGCGAGACGGCGCCTGTTATATATAGGAGAAAAGCGCATGATTAACCCTCGACTAGTAGGGTGAACGTTAGTTCTGTTCCTATAATTGGTAGGGTGGGATCAATTCGACGGAAAGAGAGAAAAAAATACCAGCTGTGCGATACAAGTCGAGTCACGCGATGGAGACAAGTCGTGCGTATACCTGTGCTTCGATTGTCGATGGAAACTACTGACAAAAGAAAAGTTTCGATGAATCTTAATGCTACAGTTCTCCACTCTTTGTCTACCTTCCGATATATCAAGTGATTGATCGATAGATAAATTCGTGTTCTTAGGTATTCTCGATCTTTCTGAAATGTATTTCTTTTTTTCTCTTTTTTTCTTTTTGTTAGGTTGCGAAGTTTAGATTACGTTCAGGTACGACTTGCCCTGCACGCATGATTCATTCTGCATCGTTTCACTTCCTTTCTCATCGGACGTGTGACTACTAGTACTAACATTGGATTAATTTCTTATTAAATTGTACGTCGCTAAGAATTTTTTTTAAAAAAAAAAAAAAAAAAAAAAGAAGACAAACGTAGTTTTGATTCAATTCATTTTGCTCGTCTGAAGAAGATTAACGTGCATTCACATTTCAGCTACAATAAGAAAAATAGGAGAAATTTCAGCTTCCGAGAAGTATATATAGTTGTGCTCGTTCTAACTCCACCCTACCAATCGATGGTTAACATTAACAAATAATCACGCGATAGAGCATCGAAAGAACGCCATTCGTAAGAGAAAGCTGGTAGCTTTTGGTCTTGCGACATGCCTAACGCATAGAACAGCGATCTCGAAAGCTTCGGTTTTGTTGAAGAAGGATCGAAAAGAGTGCACTGACAAAGAATAATAGCAGTAGAAAAATATGTCAAATGGACGATATAATATTTAGCATACAGAATTTTAAAATAGAGTTCAAAGAGACCTTTTTTCTTTTTCTTTTCCTTTTTTTTTACTGTTTATTTTTCATTATATATTAGGATGGTCAGTAAATTCTTGACTCGAAAGGACTGTTACTAGTGACGTAGTGTGGTCGATCACTAACGGATACTATAACATCGCTCGTACTTACAGTGAGCTTATATTGTATTTTCGTCGAATAACAGAAAACCTTGACTTTCCTCGAGCTTCTTCTAAACGAACATTAAAATCGCTAATCTCAGTAACTTCACGTCGAACGTTAATCGAATCTCCGTTCTGACAGAGAATTTACTCACCATCCGGTCGATTTCGATTTTTCTAAGAAAACAAATCCGCGAGCGATTGATTCAGTCGATACGTATGCAGATTCCAGTTTCACTCAAGCACTATCTCGAAATTGGAATATATTATTGTGTCGGGATTAATCGAATCGTGTCGAACGAAACACATTTTCTTCCACGAAGCGAAGGAATTAAGTCGCGTGAAACGGTGCTGGCGTGGAATTCCGACTTTCGGCAAGCCTCTTGTTCTTCCGCAAAGTTATTCAAGCCTCGACGATCGATCGAATGGCATAGCGTGAAAAGCTGCTGGCCTATGATCGGAAAATACGATGCCATTCTGCTCTGGAACGCGATGAAATAGCTGGAAATTGCATGGGGAATGAATAAAATCCGTCTCGTTTTCTCCATATCGATAGCGATATCAGTCGGATGAGAAACATCAGAACTTTTCGAAAATTATCACGAGTTTCATAAAGTTTTCCGCTTCGGGGAGAATCGTTCATTTTGCTGCGCAACTTGGCGCGTTTCGTCGTTAAAATAACGCGTTCCATTCGCGACGTAGACCGAAAAGGGAAACGAGATGCGATTCCTGGCAATTTCTCGCGGAGTCAATAGCAGATCATTAAAAAGAGGGAACGGAAAGAAAGCGGGAACAGACGGGGAGGACCAGATTGATTTGTGTTGGACGACGTTTCAGAAGTTCCGTATTTGTTTTGAAAGGAACGCCGGCAACTTCTCTTGTAGCTATCGAAGCGATATTTTCCGTCCTGGCTCTCTCCACATTTCGTTTAGTCAATCATTCCGTTTGAAAGAGACGAGAGGCAGTCGATCGTTTGTGAATGAGTCGGCGGCAGACGCGTCACGCGAATTTCGCTCGTGGATGGAACTAAAGAAATTCTATGGTCGGAAGAATCAAAATTAGGAAAATTTAGGATTGAAATAAAGCGACGAAGAACGAAATTATTTCGAAAAGTAGATGGAAATGGAGGAGAGAAAATATATACATTTTGGACTACGAGAAGGGTTTCTAAAATTGATTGGCCCGGGATTTCGGTTCGTGTTCGAGTTCCCTCGAGCACAGCTCGCACATTTCCGCGGCTAATTTTCTACGGAAGGGGGTGAAATTTCGCCGACACGATTCGACGAGGAAGAACAAACGTGTGTAGCACGTAATATCGTAATGGTCGGTACGGAGGATCGGAATAATTGTTAGAGTGTTTTTGATTCTAGGGTGCTTACTATCAGCTCGGATCTGCCAACCGTTCTTCAAGTATTGAACGAGGTCGTACCTAATCTCGAGGAGGTGAGTGTTGCTACCAGAAGAGGATCACACGGGAAAAGAAATGACTCAATCGTGAGACTTTTCACATGTTTTTCTTACTTTAGTAGATTGTTAATCCAGTATAGTTAGATCATACGAAGGCTGGTTCAGTAACTATTAGCACCTTGATCGATCGATATTCGAACCATCGACAGTATCTACCTTAACTTTCTTTTAACAAACTGTCCTCTAATTGTCACGGTGATATAGAGGGTGCTAATTAGTATACTGTTCCAGCTTACAGGATTGTAGAAAATGTAGATAATGTCTTACCTCATAGTACGTTTTTCAACTTTTTGTCACTTGCATGGAACACCCTGTACACGTCGTAGAAAAACGATCGGTATATCTAATTAGCAATCGGTGATAAAAACAATGGTTCGGTATTGCGTAGAAAACGTACAGTGCAATAAGTATTTACCAGCTATTTTAAAAACAGCTATTATCATAAGTCCTTATATTGTACTCGAATGTGTGCACAATGTAATTTTTATAATACAAGTTAAAAGACACTGTCATTATAAATATATAAAGTATATCGTTCCAAGTAAAGAAGCGAGTAAACGAAAACAAAAAATAAAAGAAAGCGATAAAAAAAAGAAGACATAATTCATGCTTGCATAGTAAGCACATAGTATCAGTTAGAATGCTTTCAAAGAGAATTTCACGTTCGTAACTTAACAGGATGGGAGAGTTAATCTTGGAAATGGTTTCAGAATGGATCTCGACACGGCAGCGACGAGATCGACGTGCGCATGTTGGTCCATCAGAGCCAAGCTGGATGCATAATCGGCAAGGGAGGGCTAAAGATCAAGGAGCTTCGTGAGGTGAGTCAGAAATGTTCATACGCTATTAACGCTATACAAGCGGGACTACATCGGTTTTACGATTGTCACGTACAACTTCGTGCCAAGGCCTCTGTACCGTGCTCGTCCGACGAATTTAACCGTCCTCGAGGTCTTTACGCGATCTCCTTATTAATGTTCGGACAGTGAGCCGTTTACGTGTGAGCATTGGAACGCTCTAAAACCACTTCCGTTTTCGTTATTTTTGGACACGCGTCTTCGATCGGTATTTCGTTTGCTTTCACATCGATATTCGTTTTCGTATGATATTCTGGTTTTCAATCAACATTCAGACGAGTTTCAAAGATACTGCGAAGGATTAACCTGTTAACTGCGGAATTTAGTTTCAAAAATTCGTTACGGGATACGCAAGTGAAATGAAGCAATGACGAGTATACACGTCGAGCGCAGGGCAAATGTTCCTATTATAAATTTTATGAAAAAAGTAAAGCAAAACGGGGAAGCATTACATTCTTATTCGATAAGAAATTCACAGTTCGTTGTTGAAAAAAGTGTGGTTACTGAAAACTTAAAAATTGCCAAAAGGTAATAAAATTTATAAACAAGAAAAATTGAAGAAAATAGATCTAAGAAATTCAGTTGATTTCAGTGTGGTATTTTTCAAAACAAGGTACCGCATAAAGTGGCAGTTCACAGGTCGTGCCATCCTCAAGGTTGATTTGCTTTTATTATTGCAGTTGGTATAAAACACAAAATAATTCGGGAATTAGCCGATATACGTACCAAAGAGAATAATCAAATAATCGAATTTTTATTTTATAAAATACATAATAGGTTTACTGAAAGTATAAAGGAAACATATCACTAAACGTCATTTATATTACTTTTTACTAAAATTTTGAGTTTTCCTAGTAAATGGTAATTTTTTATTGCACACGACGAGTATATATAACCGCGCCGAAATAAATTGGGATTTTGGGATTGACGCGTATACACGTTGAACGCAGTTAACTGGTTAACTTACGCAAGAAACATAAGATTGGGGAAGGCTGTTCCACTAAAGAAAATTGGGACTTGCGAATGGATTAGGATTGAGATTAGCCACATTAAATCATTATTTCTGTGACCGATTCCGTGCTGGTCCGCCTCGATTCGCACAGTCTATTGCACAAGCGCAGTTAATAAATCTGAAATTTGCCGTTCACCGAGATAATGAGGAAATTAGTCAGCGTTTCCTGTCGTTTTCCTTCTTCTTGAGTCGCGAGGTCGTCTCTTCTGACCGAGGAAAATGAAGAAACCACCGTTCTCCACTGAAACCATCCTTTCCTCTCTATTCCCTTGGAAAACGTCATCTTCGTATAACCAAATGAACAACGATTTTGAAATAGAGTATCTGTAAAGGATCTTAGGACAGATTGGATCCTTTAGAGCCAACACAGGTTAAAGTTGATAAATAAGCCGGTCGGAAACGACAATTGAGCCGCTTTTAATTAAGGGAACTGCGACCAGATTTTACGTAACAACGGGTCCGGATATCCAGGCGATGGAATATGCAACGTGGCCAAGTGGCTCGTTACGTTTTCACGTTCACAAGAGGTAAAAGCAACCGATGCAGACCTTTTGTTCTGGCCCACTCGACGGCTGCAACTTTTCTTCGTTCGAGCTTTGTCGGCTTCTCTCGCTTTTCCTTCCTCCGGTACTACGTCAATCTTGATACATTCTCTAACGATGAATGTTTGAATTTTCCGTCGAGGAAAGTAACGTTTATTCAACATCTTTCGTGCAGAATTAAAATCACAGTAAAAAATTAATTTGCCAGAAAAAATCGCACACGTGGAAAACGATAGAAAGAGCTGTTGCGAATAGCTATCGAGGATAGCGTGAAGGATAAAGGATAAAAGCGTGAATATAAAGTCAAATCGTTTTGTTTGATCGGATTTCGGAAGAGCGCGGCGATTTCATCGATTTTTTCTATCCAATTTTTCATACGTTATTCAAGATTTCTATGAGCACGTAGGAACGCTTGTAGCAGACGAGGAAACAAATTTCTTCGAATCTCGAAATGAGCAAAGGAAACCTCAAGTGTCAGCCTTTTGAACGTGAACTTAATCCTAGGTTTAATGACCTCGCAGTTTTCTGATCCGTTTTTCTTGTTTTCTGTTCTGTTTCGGCATTCTCTTTTCTACCGCCACATTATCGTCGTGCTTCTCTCTCCTTCCTTCTTTCTCTCTCTCCTTCTGTCAACAGCAACGTTATTTCGATACTCTCGAGCGTCCTTAGCGCGTGCAATATTTCGCGTATTTCGACTCGAGAGACGTGTCTCGTTTATTGTAATACTTCCGTGATCCTGGCGTCGGATGTTTCCCGTTGAAAGCAATAAAACCGACTTGTTCACGCTACGTTATCCCTCCTCTATGCTACCCCTAATTTCTTGATACGGGACGCGCTTAGAATCCCTTGTTACTTCTTACTTGGAGTACAGGTGAGCTGATTGGAGGACCTCGTTTGTGCCTTTTGCTTTGATAGGCATCTTCTATATGCTTTTTGTTATCTCTTCGAATATAACTTACATGGTACTTGCCGATCGATCTTGTTAACTCAACGTGTTAACATCGATATGCAAATTTTATACTTCTTCTGTAGAATTCCGTTGCGTATTCCCTCGCCACATACATTGTAATACAGAGGAACTCCGTTTATACGAAATTCATTTCTACGGATGAAATTTTAATGGCGTTTGGTTATCTGAACTTTAGCTCATCTCCTTATCTGAACCACCGCCGAGCGTTAATCCACTTATAGGAACATCCAACAATAAGACGTAAGGTGTGGGACACGTCGTTGTGCGACACACTCTTATGCTTCGCAGTCGATACAACTTCGCAACATTATTATGTATTTAAGAGCAAATGTTTCGTGGAATCCTCTTATATGAATACTGAACTAAATAAGAACCGAACTTCTATTAACTAAGTAGAAAATTATAGGTGATAGGAAGAAACAGATGAACTCTTATTACATGAGAAAAATTTGGTCATACGAATCAATCTGTCCCCTGACAGATTCATATAAACGAAGTTCTATTGTATTTATCTATGTACACTGTCAATCATAAGTATTGGAACATCTGTAGATATTTAGTACAAATCCAATGCTTTTCACTGCTTTATATTCTACTTATTTTATCAATCTGTTGTTTCATTCGCATCGCTTCTGCTTCGTAATGTAAAGTATTAAGCAAAGTAAAATTTCAGCTTTCCAATAAATATAAAGTTCTAATACTTATAGCCGACAGTTTACGTAACATACACCTTATTTATATATAAATTTGTTGGATCATTAAAAGTACCGAACATTCTACAAATACAATTATTATTTTAATTTATTAACCGCTTCGATTATCTTTCGATATCATTGATCATCCACGACAGACATGACCTCAATTGCAAGTGTATCGGTTCTGAGTGACTACCAAGTCAAGCTTGTGTTAAGCTTCGCCTTTCGTACCTACGATTGGAGATACTACGTGTGACGTTGCATATTTTTGAACGTATCCTTTTAGCTTGAAAAGTTCTAATTAAACGTGCAAGGAAATGTGTTCTGTTAATTGCGCCGTGGTTAACATTTTGGTTAATAGCAGTTTGGTATTTCCAGGATGTTCCTTCGAACGTTAAACAGGTTTACAAAGTTACGGTGGTTGGTCGTCGCCACGGTCACCGTCCGGTTTTCTCATTCGAAAGCCGTTCGAATCGGCTCGCCCGCTCGTAATTACACTCATTCACCCCTGTTTTGCCCTCTTCTCTTCGCTCAATTACGGCGACGCGTTCTGAAAAAGTGTATTTCCCTTCTGGTTTAGGGTTCGTTAACCGGCAAGGACGAATTGACTCTCGCCGATTCCGCGGTCGTATTAAAACTTTTCGCTCTCTCCTATCTCTACCAGACGTTTACACGCCCTGTTTCCTCAAATTGCGATACATGACGTATTTCTTGATTGAAAGAGCCTGTTTGGAAACGAATGCTCGAAATATAAAGTTGACGCGGTAATAGATACTCCACAAGACTGGAGGAAAAAATTCCATGACGCGAAGGTAGATTGACGCGATAATTGGCATGAACGGCGAACGATACAATGAAAAACGTTATGATGAAACTCTTCGTTTTCCTCCGACAGAATGGTAATGTGTAACTGATGATCGTTAGGGAATACAGAGGAAATCTTTAAACGCGGATATGTACTAACTTCGACCATTTTTACGTGACCATAGTTTGTTGTTGATAATGATAGGTCTCAGGGAACGTGACCACTAACTTTTGTCGTTCGGAGCTGCCCGAAGCCTTACGTAAGCGAATTTCATGGATAACAACGATCGCGTAATTGACTCACCAGTTATTCGCGTGACGTATCGATTAGCTTGCTTGATTATCAATGAGGAACATGTTACTCGTGATCGAGAATGAAATCAGTGAAATAGACGTCACGATATAGCAATAATCGAGCGAATTAGTATGTAGTGTCTGTAAAAAAACTCTGTAAATTCTTTTTCGACACGTCTAAATTACTTGACATTTTATTAATTGATAACATTATTATTGTAAAAGTAGCAGCTTTTCCACTGCGGAAGGTAAAGAGACGAGTTCGTGGAGAGTAGCGAGAAGCTAGATCGATAACAATCGTGCCATCTAACGTAGTCGCTTGAAAGCTCATCGTGTCGTAGCACGTAACTCATTCTTATCCGCTTTTTTTAATCATGATGTAACTTTAAAAAAAAAAAAACGAGCAAATTAGAAAGAAACTACGATGTCATTAAAAGATTTAACGAGTGAATTCAGTCGTACATAAAATATTATTTAAAAACATCATTTCTTTCGATATAAAGCTATTGTCTGAATCATCGATAAAAATCGATGGCTTTCCTTCTTTTGGTTTTCGCAATGGTAACTCGTGTGTCTCCGATTTTCCTGTCGCATATTAGCATATAGCCGATTATACATTGTCGAATGCGATGCACGAGACTTTATAATATCGTACATGCAAGTTGCATGAACGCTTAACGTCGAAAAAGCTTGTAGCTTTAAATCCCACGAAGTCTGCGACGCAAAAACCGTGGAATTCCGGGTCACAACGCGACGCGACGCGTTTCTTTTTAACCCTTCTTTCGTCAGCGGCGACGAAGTTCTCGTGCTTCCTAAATAACTGCGCGGCACGGCAGGGGGTAGCAGCCAGAAGGGTAAAAAAGCTCTTCCCTCGCGAAGCTCGAAATTAATTCCAAGAAAATACCCTAGATAATTATGCACACGCGATGCCTTTATTATTATCCGTTACCCATGACTGTCTACACGGACATAGTCACGTCGAATTTTCTCGAATTCTTCCGAAAGAATACACACTCTGCAGAAGAGCTGATTTTAAAAAGTTTACAGATGAGCCGAAATTCTATTTTCAGAAGAAAATAATTCATCGAGATTGAGTTTCGTTGCTTCGATGTTGTTATAGCTGGAGCCATTTTAGCTGGAATTTGTCGTATTTGATATATTGCTTCATCGAAAACTTCAATGCGATTCCATAGATGAAAATTGGATTAATTCCGCGCGCATGGATAACATTTTAAGATAATTCTAACAGCGTTTGCAAATTTGGGACTCTCTTGTAAAAGAGATACGAAAGAGTATCGCGTTATCGAGCGAAAACAGCCATAGAAATCTGATTTACTTTGTACGAGCCATTTACGAACCAAACCGATCGTCAAATCCATCGAGATCGTTTGGTTTCTGAAAAACTATCTCTGCCAGGGTTCTGAGTCTTTTTTATATCTCGATATCGCTTTAAAAAAATTTTTAGTGTACTTGGCGTTGGAACGACAGATCGCTTGTAACAATGATTCTTTCACATTCTTTCGAAGCTTAAAGAAATTCGTATTAAAGACTCGTATACGTGAGATAAAGAGTACAAAATGAGAATTTATCTATCTTCTCAATCGTTTCTCCAATAGTCAGACTTTAGGGTCTTCCTGGTGCTCTTTGGTGCTCGGCGCCATGTGTTGCTATGGGCAGTTCTCGAAGGTCCACGCAGCACGCAATCCAAACAGGTGCTAGCGAACCAGGTAACGGACGGTTTCTAACAGCTGCCACGCCAGGTGCAGCTGCCTTGCCCGGACGTCGTGACACGAGGCAACAGGAGCTTTTCACGTACGGTCTCCTTCTCTTTCCGATTTCCTCCGGTTGCCTTTTTATCCTGGAAAGCGTATCACTCTACAAATATTCCCTTTTCTCCATTTTCCTATCTGTTTTATCTTCTTTCGTCCGTATCTCTTTCTTTATCGAGTCGATGATTTATCTAGACTATCTTCTAGAATCGTGCAGGGTTTTCTGAAGAATTTTCTCCGAGGCGATGGTTTAATTAGATAGCTCGACGTTGGATGAGAAATTTATTTGAGATTGCTTAAATTCAAAGTGGTAATCTCAAACCTGAGGATATATAGCATAATCGCAGTCCGACTATTATCGAATAACGCAGTCGAGTTATAATAGCTTCTCCAAGCTCCTCAACCTTGGCTCGCTATAATAGTGCTATACTGCATTCTTCAGTCATATTTGTTTTACCTACTTCCAAGAGACGATAACTTCTTGTTATTTACACTTTCTGACAATTTTCTGCCATGTACTTGTTTTACTTTTACGTACGTCCATAATCAAAGCGTGTAATATGTACTTTAATTTAGCGATAACAAATTCACAAATAGATAAATGTACGCCACGACCGACTCAAGGGAAAACGTCTCTAGAAAAATTTCCAATGAGAATCGTTGAAAAAAAGTTACGATCAAGGGTTGAATTTTCCAGGTGAAGAATTTTTGAAAATTACGACTCTGTTGGAAACTTGGAACTGTTCGGAAACGTTCCCTTTCCTCCCCTTTCCCGATCGGCGACCGGCACATTCGAACAGGCCGCGCAACTTTCCCTTTTCCCGGGGGTACGGTTCGGGTCACGATGCAAAGCTGCACGGTAAGACCCGGAATAATGAAAAGCAGCGGCTGGTAATTCCGTTCGTGAATGAATGAAGGTGGGTGGAGTCTGAACAGCGGCCGAAACGGAATCAGGGGCGCATGACAGTCCTTCGAACCCTCTGCCTTTTCAGTTCCCGGTCGATCGTCCACGCGTGAGGATCCTCGAGTTCGTCCTCCGGGGGCCCTCTTTCTTCCCTCGAGTCTCGTTCCTCTTGTCGATCGAATGGATCTCTCGCTTGCGTCGCCGCGATCATTCGCCTTGGTGTTTTCTAAAAAACATGACGTTCCCTCTACGACGATGCATACTGGATTTTCCAATTTTATGGGATTTTTCGGAGATCATAGGTACGCGCTTTCTTGAGTTTTTACAATTTCGCTCTTTGTCGATTTTTGATAGTCGATAGATTGCGAGCGTAATAATCCTTTTGCTTTGTCCTTGTTACATAGCGTTGTTGTATATTTTTCATTTTTTATTTCTATGTGTTTTGCATCGTTTCAGTTCACCAGTGAAAAATTAAAGGGAAAAACAGACACTTTGAGATATTGTTTCACAGATTCGCTGCTTACCGGTGCATCAATCGGGAAAGTTGCGAGAGATAAACACGTTTTAATCGAGTAAATCATTCTTTCTATGTCGTGGATAATTAGTCCGATACGTTCATATAATTGCGAACTCTCTTTGCTTCAACGTGTTCGTATCATCGCGTCACTTTCGATTAGTTTGAATTCGTTCGTTTTTAAATATGAATTATACGATTCGAGATTAATTTCAATTTTTAAGAATTTTAAAGGAAAGCCTGTAGTTTTAAATCAACGCTTCCCAATGTATCGTTTAGTTCATCTTCTAAATTTGCGCTATGATGATCGGATTTAACCACGTAATACGCCTTATTGCTACCATCGCAGCGAATTAGACGTAAGTGTCCGACTCCGTGTACAAAACGGAGAATACAAGTTGGACAAGTGACTAACCACGAATTCCTGCTATTTCCAGCCAAAGCGTCGAGAAAACGAGCGAAATCATTCCTTTAACGACCAACCTTTGCAGGGGAGGTCCTTCCTTCGATGCTATTATCGGTTTCCTGCTCGGACGGAAACGCTCTAGTTTCCAAGCCGCGTGTTTTTCCACTAACTTTTCCAGAATTCACATTGCCGTGCGCAATTTCTGAAACTCGCCGCCTTTCAATCTT
Organism: Bombus terrestris; assembly: GCF_910591885.1. Classification (NCBI taxonomy): domain Eukaryota; kingdom Metazoa; phylum Arthropoda; class Insecta; order Hymenoptera; family Apidae; genus Bombus; species Bombus terrestris. Next base: position 13,367,581 of record NC_063277.1, read on the forward strand.
ATTCCCGTGCATTTGCAAATTCCTAGAACTCTTGAAACTCTTCCAGTAAGTAAGTTCTACTTCAATTATTTGCTTTTGTAACTTACTCGATTATCTTCGTTCCTATGTTATTTGTACCTTCACCGATATATTTCGGAAGTCGTAGTTTAACCCACTCAACGCCTCAATATCGGCATCTGTACTCCGAATTGATGACGCCGTATTTATCGAATTCGTTCCATGAACTATTAATCGAAAATCAAAGTTAAATTAAATTAAATTAGAGTATTAAATTTATATAAACTAAACTTTCTTTTAAATCTGCGCCTTTCCTCCAGTCACAAGAGGACGAAATTAAAATTATGCTGAAAATGAGACCGATTCATGGGGGTACGTTTCAATTACTTGTCCGACTCGTTCTCCTTTTCATCGCGGCTCGGGTCACGTTTTCACGCGCGAAATAACAGCGAGGGTGGCGTAATCTCGAGATCGCCGTTGTTGGTCGACGTTTCCCTTCGGTAATTACGTAATATGCCCCGCGCGAGACGCGAGGTCGCGCGGTGACGAACGTAAAAATGCTCACGTGAGAGTCGGATCACAGTCGCCACCCTCTATTTCTTCTTTCTCCTTCTCTCGACGAAGGGTGACGCAGAGTCGAGAGATAAGCGAACGAGATCTCGCGTGTCATTTCGTCATAATTCTTGACGGTAATTTATGCTTTTCGCAGAAAAGTTGGTGGAACCGGGGGGAATGGTAGGAATAGAAAACTAAAAACAGACGCGGATGGTTTGGGAAAAGGTCGTCAGGAGATGGAAGAAATAGCGGAAACGCGAAAACAGAACCACTTTGCCGGGGACAATATCGTATGTTTGAGCTACTCCGTAAAATAAACAGCGGCTGTCTTCCTCCGGTTTTTCGCATTTTCATACGTTGTTTCAACTCCCCCGCCTCAAACAAGCCCCCTGTCAGCGATTGTTAGCGAAAGGTAAACTTTGGATGCGTACTTTCATTCCGATCTTTTTTGATTTTATTTGACCGTTGCTTATTTCCTCTGGCTGTTGAGTTTCTTTTTCCACGTTGTTCTTCCTTGTTTGTTTGTTTGTTCCTTGGTAAATGTTTCTTTAATTCCACTCTGTTCCATGGCGTCGCCTTTAATTTCTGTTTTATCGAAAATTATTTCAGAAACTATGACTCGTAGTCTGTTTTTTCTTTTCAGCTCCATCTTTCCTTTTTTTTTCCTTTTTGCTTTTTTTTCTTTTCGCAATCTTCACTACACACACGTTTGTCTTCTTTTCTTGGGTTTATTGCTGAGTTCCGTAGGTATGTCCCACGCTGTGTTTCGCATTAGTTCATCCAGCTCCACTTTGCCACTCTATTTTTCTTGCCGTCGTTTTCAATTTCTTCCTCCACGCTGCACTTCCTTTTCTTTCCGCAACTGCTCCATTATTTATTTCTCTTGTTTTCGCTACATCTCCTCCACGACAATTCCTCAGCCGCCTTATTCTCTTTTTCATTTTATTACTAGCTCAACATTTCTTCCATCAAGATCCTCCAGTCTCTCTGACAATACTCCCGCTTTAATCCTGTTCACATTCTTTTCTTCGTTCCGCTTATTTTTGGCTCACTTCTTCCCTTTTAATTCCATTTCTATCATCCCTCGATTCTTTCGCGTATTTCCCCTAAATTCCTTCTCTTACTTCGCTCGTTTCCGCGTTCCTCCGACAGAAGTTTTCCATTGAATGCTCCACATCGTCTTCGTTTCACTGCCCCAAAAGGAGGAACGGAAGAGAAAGAGGGAGAGATTCTCATGAGAAAGCAGTCCCTGCACGAGCCCGTATTCTTACGCAACCAACCAACCGCACCGATGTACGACTGTTTATTAAAAAGCTTTTAGCGATATTAGACTGTCCACGAGAAAATTTCCTTCGAGCGACGAAGCGTGCCGTGAAATTTTACCGGACTCGCTCGCCCCTTCCATTCGTTATCGAGATATAGATGGGAAATTGGGCGAGAAAGTTGGCGTCGATGAAATCTTTCGTGGCAGATTTATCTATTAGCAATAGAGTAATTTATCCGAAAGAAAAGAGAATATTTTGCCAAGGAACGCTTCTACGAGGAACTGGTTTATAGGATTAAAATTGCTTCTATTCTGGCATACAAGGAATGAAATACGAAATTCGTTTTTCTTTTACGTTTGAAAAAAATTCGCGAATTCGTGACGGAATGAAAGGAGGAAAATTGCACGTTTTTTCGCCTGGTCGGACCGGACAATAACCGTAAACTATTTTACAACCCGCTACCGATCGAATTTATTTCTCCTAGGAACGATGCTTCGTTACGACTACGAGAAAAAAGAAAGAAATGAAAAAAAGTTGGAAAAATATTTCTCGACATAGCGAATGAAGTATCAGAACGTATACCAGAGGCGAAGGAAAGAGACGATAGAGGAAACCTTTGAAAACTTGTTATTACATAGTCCCGGTTTGTCTCCTTTCGTATTTTCCACGTTCTCTTCGCGTTACGAGAAATGACAGAATTACGCGACTATTTTCCCCGCTCGTCCTTGTTGACCGATCGTCGTCGGCACTCGTATCAAGCCATTTCGACTTCAGATTAATTCAAACGTACGAAAGAATTCCTGCCTCGATCTTGTTCCTTTCTCCTCGATGGCAAACTTATCGTTTAAAACTCGCGCAGATTTTCCAAGAGTAAAGTGGGATAATTGAGATCTTCGAACCCAGAGAACGAGAGAGCGCTTAGTTCATCTTAAATCGATTAACTCTCGGTGATTAGCGATCGAACATCGCTAAAGTCCCAACTAGTGTCCAATAAACTCCGCAAAGTCATCAGAGTGGCAAGCTGAAGCATTAGGAGCTCGCTTTCGCCCAATTACCGCGGTCTTTGATGCGTGAATAACCGCACACGCTCATAGAAACTTCTCACCTGTGGCGCGCATCGATGCGTGTTCGCCGTTGACGCTAATTGTCGAATTCTCGCGCGATCGTTAACCGATTCGCGGCCAGCGTCCTGCACTTCTTTCTACAGAAAGTACTGCCGGTCGTCACGAGCGTGACTTCCGCTCCGTTTCATCCCGAAGAGCTCGCTTTCTTCCGATAGGACGCGGTTTGCGGTGTACGGGCTTGGATGACCGGTTGACATATGTGGAAAACCGTACATCCTTCCCGTGCGGCGGCCACCATCTGCCTCCTGTGCTGGCCGGCGGCCGCTTCTCGACCGCACTCTTCCGCCCACCCTCTCTGTCGTTTCTTTCTTTTTGAGATTGAGGTCGAGGAACAAGGGATCGTTGTTACGTAAGGAGTCTATTCTGCTGGCTCGTGGTCGATCCTGGTTTTGCTCGTGAATTCCTCGCCCTTTGCTTCTTCGAGTGTTAAACGTATCCTTTTCGTTAAGTTGTTTAAAAAAGGTAATATCAGGACTTTTTTGATAAATGAAGAAAATTTGCGAGGCGATGAGGCAAAGGCGTTGCATTAATCCATTTACACGGAATAATAGAAGAAAATAATACATAGGCCGTTGGTTAACAAAATCATTTGTAAGAAGCGTAACGCAAAAAGGCCTTTGACGTTCCTTCGAGGAAATACCAACGAATTTATCGCACAATCTAATATTTTCTCGTATAGATCAGTCTTGTTAAAATCATTTCTTGAATTTGCTTAAAGAATACTTGCGTGTTGCTATCGGAGCATTCTTTAGGCGCCTATTATGTACGAGGGAAGAGTATAACTGTAACGATGACGAGCGGAACAAAGGTAGCCGTAACGACGACGAGCAGGGCAAAATGCAACAATTGCGTGCAGTGTCTCTGCGAGACACCGGAAGATGGTATAGGTTATAATAAGTAATTGAATTACCCTGAATATATTAGAGGCGACTGGCGAATGGCGAAGATAACGATGATGGTAAACACGAAGGGGAAGAAATCAGGAAGAAAAATAAGGATACTCGAGGAATAAGTTCAGGGGTTTGAAACGAGGCAAATCGATCGGAAACCGCATCGGTTCTCGTCTCATATCGATTAAGTGGTTTTCCTCGGATAACGACGGAATATTTAATAATATCTTTCGATCATTTGTCACTCGCGAAGAATTCTTCACTGACGCAGGAAGGTATCTCGGCTATGTTGTCGATTCCGGACAGCTTGACATCGATTCGGAAAATAAAGTGGCTTCTTAATCTCCTTGAATTTCGTTTGCAAGTAAGAAGAAGCCATTGGAAACAATAATGCTCGAGAATATTGGCTTGATTTTTTTCCGAGGCCGATCCTTGAGACAGATTTATTGGCTCGTTCGGACAAGAGATTATTGAATTCTTCGAATTTTCCTGTCACAGGTTAAAGACGTCGATGATATAATCCGATTGATAGTTGCAATTGCATATTGAAGATCGGCTGCGAACAAATACTATAAATATAAGCAGGGTATTTCCGTTATTAAAATATAAAATAGGAGTAAGAGACGATCAGAGACAACGGTTCTTTAAATAATTTCATAGCGTTGCGCATGATCGATAGAAAATAACAATAGAATTATACGATGACGATTTATCTGACCTTATCGACCGATACCCGTTTGATCTGACGCGATATGGTATCTTTATATCTAATAAAACATTTACGATTTTTCGAATACATTTATCCAAGTAAAAATTGCCCATTTGGTTAAAACACGCGCAAAAGACTAGCCATCCTTAGGTCATTCTTGTCTGCCCTCCGATATTCCATCCCCTTTTCGACCTTTTTCGCATTGTTAAATTCTCTCGCTTCAGTCGACACCGACAGTCGGTTCGCTTCGTTAATACCTTTGATTTTCTCCCAATTAGTATAGCGAATTATTCATCGCCTTTGTTTGCCAGCTCCTCGGCAGAATAATAAGGTCGAGATGATCCATACAGGAAATTATATATCGATGAAAATTTACATTCTTGCTTAATTGAAGTCGGCGAACGATTTTCATTAATCACCTTATGAAAATTGATGGAACCATATAATCGCGTCTCACTGTTCAATTAAAAAACGAAAGAGCAGAGAAGCTATGAATTTCCAGCCTCGATATATTGAGTTTCCGCTGCGAATTAAAATCGGCGCGAAGAGTTAAACGATTTAGGCAGTCAAATGGAGCGTGATCGGTGGTGGAATCGACGAGAGCTTAATTTACACTAGCGCTACGTGATCCGCATGCTTCGATTTGTTTTCGCCTCGATGGAGTTACAGGAATCGGTGAATTTTCGGTGGGCAATATAGCGAGAGGTAGAGAGACGGACGAATGTCTTTTCGAGATCCAGCGAAATGAAAGGAAGTCCGATCGATCTGATCGCGCTGCTATGCCTGCTCTTCCTCTCATTGAAAACTTGTAACGAGGCTTTTGTAATGCGAGGCATTCGAATGCAAATGCCCGACGGGCTTCTTCGCTACAGTTCGCTGAGAAACGACGTCGATTTAACGATTATCTTGGTCGAGAGGAATCTGCGGTTTCAACACAGGTTCGAACGCCATCTCATTGCCCGGTGCAGATTACAAATACCATTGATTTGTAATTTTTCCTTCGTTTGCTACGATAAAATATGAAAAGGACCGTGGCGTCGATGGGGTGATCCGATGTAGAAAACGAGTTTGATGGAATTAAACGAGAAAAGCTGATTGAAAAGTAGGAAATTCGTCGATTAGAAGCGTGTATAGAAAAATGGGATTTATTTTTTTAAAACATGCGCATAAAAGATAACAGGAAAACGATTTAAAGAGGAACTTTGAAAACGATTCGTGGGAAAATTACGAGGGCTTATTTCTATTCTATTTTACAAGTAGAAATCCAAAATCCTTAGGTAGGTAACATTCTTGCGATTCATCGTTATGTCCATCGGTTACAAGAGTTGGACGGGACAAGTTTCTTTAAATACATTGCAGAATTCTATTCAACCTCACTCAGCATTCGAACGTTGTAATGCAGCGACGTGTAACGTTAAAAAAAAAAAAAGAAAAAAGAAAGAAAAAAAAGAAAGAAGATAGTCACAGTAGTCTCATATACACGTTAACGCGGAACGGCGATTTTCTCTAGCACTCTCGTTCTTTTCTTCGCGATAGAACACGTATCTTATCTATCGAAATTATAAGTACACGAAGTACGCGATGGCCATTATGACGACTAGGCCACCAACCCACAACATAGGCGATATTCCTTGATCCTGTTTGTTTTGGCTATCTTTCGAGTAACCCGCCGGCCACGTCTGCTTAGGCATGCTGCCGTTTTTTTCTGCCTCGACCAATTCGCCGACCTTAAAATTCTTCATTAAATCCAATGCATCTTTAGAGTGACCCACGTCGTCGAAGTCCTCGGAAGCGTCCTTGCCACCGTGATCCAATAGAACCTCCTCGCCACCTGGATGTTCGTTTAAAAATTTCGTCAGATCGTACACATGGTCGTGTATGATTATCAACGTCTTATCCTTGCAGTTGAGGCTAGCAACTTCGCTCCTCGTATACTGTTTACTCATGCTTTCGATGGAAATCTTCAATTACAGCAAAAATCCTGAAATTACAGAATAGATTAGTTTAATTGTTTTAAAGTTATAGCAGATACATATTGGATGGGATCGAATAACGCGATAGAAAGATTAATGTTCTTTTCTTTTGTTTGAAAAAAAAGAGGGACAGAGAAAGACAGCAGTCGACTAACTATGAAATTCTTCTCATGTTTCAAGTAGGAATTAATAGTTCATGCGACTTATCTTGTCAGTGAAAGAATTATCGGAAGAAACGGTATTACGTAGCACAGTAATGCAAAAGGTTCGGTCTCTTTCAATCGATATAGCTGATAGATAATATGCGAAGAATAAATATGAATAATATTTACGAGAGCAGATTTAGCGATTCGGAGTTTCAATAATTGTTTTGTTGTTTCTAAAGATGTTTGCGCTGCAGATTCGGGGCATGACCTATATATACTCCTATATAGTATAAGCGATAAATATTTATGTATTTCGGGGAACAGCGAACAAAAGACGATACATAGATGAAACGTAAACGAATTCCTATTGTCATGCCAATCGAATAACGAATAATCTTCTTCGTCAATTACAATTTACACATTGTTTCGACGTGTCACAAAATTTAGAAAAATTGCAATTGCTTTCGTAATAATAGGAAAGTACAGTTACACAATGAATTTTAAGCAACATTCGTTTTAATTTTCATATGGAAAGATTATAACAAAATTATATGTTGATCTGTGTCGTGTTTATTCGTCGGTTATTATTCAAAGTAATAATTTTGGGGGACGATGGAATAAATAACGCTTCGCATGTTGAGTAACAATTTGAACTTTTCAACTTACGAGATCGTCGTATTTGGCCAGATACGCGTCTCATAACGAGGGCACCAGCGGATAATGTTAATTTCGCGTTGATAAAATGTTCGATCGATAGAGCTACGATATCTCATTTGTTTCGTTAGTCAGCAGAACGTTCTTTTTCGACAGATAATCAATAACGATTTTATCGAGGTCCTTTGTCCCCTCATTCGCTTGATGTCCGTTATTTGTCGAGTTGATTGTTCTTGTACTCGCGACACGATAAACGTCTCGCGAAACGTTTCATTATGTAATGATCGATCGATGCTAGAGAGATAATGACAATTGCAATACCAATAACTGAGTTAGATGCGAATATATTATATATGTCGCGTTTTTCGTGTTTACAAAACTTGTAGTATGCCTTTGGTTACAACTCGATTCTAGTTCAAGGTAATAATCTCAAGATAATTAAAAAGTGAGATTTATGCATCTGATGTCAAGTGGTAAAATTTCATTTAGTCATTTTGAGACAAATCTCGTTCGGACGGAGGAAGAAAAAACGAAGATATTGTCGATAAATCTATGGTTAAATATTCATCGTTGAAACAATTATTTGCAAATTGATGTTTTCGAGGTGTTATAGTCTTGACCTAATTCACAAAAGTTGTTTTGCATTTCAACTTCTTCGACAATATGATAAGGGCTGTTTGCAGTTATTGTCGTTTCAGGAGGACTATTTTAAAGATTACATAAATACGAAACAAAAATTTGCAAAAAAGCTATAAATTGCGGCGGCAAGAATTTGCCGATGTTCTCGCGAATATAAAAAGATAAAAGAGTATATAAATATTTTCGATGCTGTTGCGAAACAGATTCTAACTCGCACGAAGGCATATGATTTTCGGCGTCATCATCCATGATTACGCCAAGGTCATCCAGATTACCCAATCGGCACGAGCGACGATTCTCTGCTTTTTCTAGCGACACAGTATCGTATAAAACTTTCCACGAGCCCGCTGATGAAGAGATATCACTAATCACGACGATATTTTTACGGAGCGAATATCAATCAAACGGAGGCAACGAGATTCGAATATTCGAGCGGTGGCGTGATCGATCGAATAATTAAATCAGCCTTGATGCAATTAAATGTCAAACTTCCTTATATTTCGTTGAACGTGCCAGTAAGATGACTTCATAGTCAGTTGCACTCAATGGGAGATCCTAATAACTGTTACCTTGAGAACATAGCGAATTACGTCATTCTTTGTATTCACAAGAAACTATTTCGTTGTAAGCATACTGGAATAGTTATTTACAGCATTGATAAAATCAGGCTGTCGATCTAATTCTAAAGGCATTCGGATCGTTCAGGATTCGCGTCATCGATTATTTTTTATTTATTTAAAATTACACGTAATCGTGAAGACTTGAACGGTAAAACGACGAAAAATACGCAGCGCACTGCACGAAAGAGGCTTATCGGTTGTCGAAGGTACAAATATTCGAAAGGAATAATTTAAATCGGTCGGTCGTCCAGGCGGATCAGTCACCGAGGAGGGACGCTCGATCGAAGCGCCTCTTTTCCGCGTCGGCCATGTCTGTTCTGGCCGGAATCGAAGGTTCCATGCGACGCACGAACATCACACGTTATTCGTTCACTTCCTATGCTGATGCCCGAAGTCGAAACTGCGTCCGTTGTTTATTAGAAGCAGAACACCTGACCACGTACCTTCTCGTTTACGTTTCTTCGCCTTTAAAACACGGCTTGTCCCTACCGCTTCTCGTGCCTCGACTGCTCTCAAATTGTCGGATTCCTTGGTCGATTCTCTGCGACCCGTAGCGCGGCGTGACGTGCTTCTATGTATTCTCTCTACCTCTCTGTGGGAGAAACGTGCCGAGGAAAGAACGCGGTTGAACGAAAAGGGAGGAACGATGGTCGAACGATCCGCTCTGGCGAGTTTGCTTACGACGCTGCACCGGCACAAACACTGCCGCCAACCAGGTCAGCTCGTAGTAGCTTTATCCTTGCCCCCTCTAGATGCTGCCCCACCATGGGCCCCTTATCATCTTCGACTCCCACTCGTTCGCCATCTCCTCTCTTCTCTCGCTTTGTCATGCTGTACGGAGAGAAGTGGAAACCCAACGTTGGAGAAATTATTGCCCGCGTGGGTCCATATTTCTTCTTGGCATTGTTATGTGTATAGGTCGATGGTTTGTTAGACGAACCTAAAATTGCCCTAATATTAAAGATGTTCGTGTCCGTTGTACAAATTGACACGAAAGGAACGCAATCGTAAATGCTTTTTTCTTGGGAAGGTTCAATGACAATAGCAGGACTTGGAAGCGTATAAGAACGACGTTCTTGCAAATAACTTGCAGTTGTTCGTGGAGATTTTTGTTCCACTTTTAACTCCTGAATAGCATGTTTTTTTTTGCATCACACTGTATTTATACGACTTCGTTAGAAACGCTAATGGAGGTCTCGTTGATTGGTCGTATCCTGTTCTGCAAATTTTGCTTTGCTCGGGTATTATGTACTTTGCTACGATCGATCGATAGACGTGTCAGGATCGATCCATCGTGCACGTCACTGGACGAAACAAAAAGTTCGTTTTATAATTATAAGATGTGTCGTTACGTATTAATGAAAAGGTGTTGCAAATACATATGCGTACATTAAAAATGATATGTTAAAAGGTGGAAACGTTATCTTCCTATTTGTATTGTTTGTCGATAGTTATAGCAGTTCTACAAATTTTACGCATGGGAAGGATCCACAGCATCGTGACGTAATATTTGATAATATTCATAAAATAACTTAACGAGTGTACCGAACGCATCATAAATTCCCCTATGAAAATTTCGCTAGTAAATACGGCGTTTCGAAAAAAAAGGAGGATCCGAGAATCACGGGCCATTGCGAGATCGTAAGTGACGAGAGTTGACAAACGAAGCAACTGATGAAATTAGTATTCGTAACGATAGCCGTTTTAATAATCGTCTCAACCAATGTTAAGTCGTCTTTAAAACACGTGACGATATTGACGTTTCAGTATTGTGTAAGCTGCGGACATGTACTCTTTCCGCTTCATACTCAATGGAAATGTGAGTCGTTACATACATTTTCCGTGTGAAAAAAAGATAATGATGTGACGTTATGCGGTGTTTTTATGAGAAGGCTACTTTGCAACGAAAGCAGAACGACCTTTTATGATATTCGTGGTAAGTCTCCACGAGGCTAATAAACTCTTGAAAATGGGGTAAGAAAAGGGTAGGACAGGTTCTTGGTTTACTTTCCATATATTTTCATTCATTGGTCGAGTAACATTTTTCCTTTTATCTTTCAAAATACCAGCTACTGAATGTTGTTGATCGAATGTCTTTCCGTGTATATATATGGCCGTGCTAACAGATTATATAATAACGCATACGTTATACGCTTCCACGTCATAAAAATAAAGCAGCAATAATAATAACATAAATCGATAATCGCCGAGTTCCGTGGAGACATGGGACCAGCCTAAATTCGAACTCACCTTGTGTATTGATCGCATTATAACATGCAGACCGACTTTAGTCGCATGCAACTGCACTCAGCTGGAACTGCACTCAGCGCGATCTGTACGCGCTGACCATGTAATGCAACTGCATCTATTGTGATTATCATGCGTTTATATTAATAAAACATCACGCATATACTTAAATTATTCTGAAAGCGTTTCGACTCTAGGCTTATCCTCACTGCGTTGCGAGAATCGTTGCACGAATATCGCACGAAACGCCTCCGATTCCGATTGTTTTCCGACGCGACGTTCGACCTGTTGAATTTTTATCGAAAAATTGCAATTTATGTTTAGGAGAAAAATTTATTATTTATTCCAACGAACTGTACAGAGCCATATATCTGTGTAAAAGATAAATGCAGGTTGGGAAGGATTGAAATCACGTTGCTCCAATTAATTAAACGAACGCATTCAACGTAGTAAATTCTGTAAATTCTCTATATAATTACGTTTGCAAACGAAATAAGAGCGGATGGTAACAAGAACCGCGTGGTAACTAGTAATTTTCCAAATATTCCATCCGTTTGTTTTCACTTTAAAACTCGCTTGTTTGAGCGATAGTTTCCGCTCAATCTCTTTTACAATTATGTGCTTGTTACGAGTATGCAACGAAGTTTTAAAAAAATAGATTGCTTCTTTTTTTTTTACATGTGTGTATCGTATGTTTCATAAAGTTTTATAACATCGAAACAGGAATGTTGGAGAAACGCGCGAACGAAACGGATTCTCGGGCTAAAATGCCGGGTGCAGTCAGTTGAAAACTGCCAGTCACGATGACTAGGAGGCTCTCGTGCCCGACGCGGTTGCTCGATTGTTTGGCGAATCACGCTGCATCAACGAAATTTCTATGCCATGCAGGGATTATGTAGCTATCTCGAGATAATTTCTACGGTGAATATTGACTTCAACGTTGTGTCAATTTTCTACGCGTTTTGCAACTATGCTCCGCCCGTTTAACCGGTCGATATAATAGCGAGATATACAAACGACGCTGTTTACTGGGATGGTTCGCGTGAATGGTTATTGCGATACTAGTCTGCCGATGTGATATAAAAAAATAGCTTGTTTTATTGATCGCGTGTCTGGATACGGGAGTACATCTTGTTCGACTGAATTTCCGTGTCACGAATTTTAATTTAAACGCGCGGCCGACGTGCCAGAATATCGAGGAAAAGATTGAATCTAGCTTGGCCAGACGTTGAAGAACATAATTTCATTGGGCATGTATTTTTAAATATTGAAAAATAGATTGCGATCGGAATTAAATGAAAACGTCTCGACCGACAGCGTTTGAAAAACGAAACGACCAAGATACGACGTTCAGCTCGTGTTGTGTTTCGAAACTCGAACGAAGAAATTGAATCGGACCAGATTCGGTAAGTTTCTTAACGGCTAGATAAGATATTTACAAGCAAAATTCACTTTCTCCGATCGTTTCATTGATATGAATAAATACATTTATTCTATATTAATTATACATTATCGTGCCAGGTTTCTGTGTCATTGGCAAACAGAAGAGAAGAGAAAGAATGAACAGAAACCCCCACTAGAATGCGTAAGAACGAATAATCGTTTTATTCGTCAAGATCGCGCATTTATCCTGACTTTATTTCCTTTACGAGTACCAGAAGTAATAAAATATAGATGCATAGACGACAACAGCAACTGCGATCATCACCGGTAGCCACGGTGACCGTTCGTGTTTCGGTGGCTCGTATTCCCAGGTGTCGTCGTCTATCGTGTCTTGCACGCCTAACGAACAGAGATTAGTTGTTTATGGCTATATAAAATCACATGCGTTTCAGGTTTTTTAAATTTCTTTTTTCAAATGTTTTTTAACGTTTTAACTCAACCGAGCAGAATAACGAGATAGATACATAATTTGCGATTGAAATTAAGATACGAAAATACGACCGGGGTTCGTAAATTAGTCACAATTCTATTGCTTATCAGTTTTCCGATACTATTTATTTCTTGTAGATAGTGGATAATGTATTGCTGGAAGGATGACCGATATAGGAAATCCGATTGGTTATTCCACTCAACACAACCATAAAGATAAACACACGTATTGACCGAATGTGTCACGTATATAAACAAAACAACACATCAACGCGTAACTGTGCTGTCATTTTTCCAGCAATAGTTTCATACGTAAGAAATACCGCACGAATGAGTAAAAAGAACATTTTTTTTTTACCTTCCACGACCTTTTTTTGGTGTTCTTTGTATGACATAAAAATTGAAAATATCATGACAAATAGATAACGTACCCCCGGAAGATGTGCCTGGGGAAGATGCGTCTCCGGAAAGGCTACCGACCACCGTTCCAATTTTGTAGTTCTCACGAAGCTGTATAGCTTCGGTGGTGTGTCCAATGTCGTCGAAACATATCGTCGCGTCTTGTCCACCTAAATTTAACAAGACTTCCTCCCCGCCTGGATGCTCGCTTAAAAATTTTGTGATATCGTACACGCCGTCTTGATACACGATCCATAGATCCTTAGCCGTGTTGTGTTTCGCTACCTCTGCCGCCGAGTAGACCTTTGACATTTTTCTGTTTAATTGTATTCGCCGGTAATTCTTGATATCTGAAGAATAAAAAAGAAATCGGGGGTATTATTTTATTTTTTAAAAGGTCATATCTACATAAAGATAAATTATACATCAGACGAAAGTAAAAATAATGTTGAGATCGATCTTTTGCCTATCTGTTGTACGATACGTGGGACTTATTTTCCCGATATCCCCGACGGAATTTGTAAACTTTCGATCGGGTAGCCAAGTCGAGATTTCACGAGTGTCAGCCTTACGAAATCTATTGTCTTCTCGATCTTTGTAAAATCGTATTGCGGCATCGTTGGTGTCTCAACCGAAAGTCTGCAGTTCCAGTATCAAGCTATGTGTCTTCGGTAACGGCTAAAGTTCGTACCTCGTATTGATTCCCGGGTCATTGGAGATTTCAGATTGTTTTCTTTTCTTATTTTCCGTTAAAAAGATGTCTTGCACAAAGTAATCCTTCCGTTGGGAGCAAAAGAAATGGCGCTGCGCGAGACATCAATCGTCTACAACTGAAGTCAATGGCCACGCGAACATTCCTCTTTTTTCTTCGAGAAAGGCGGTTTCTCGGTCATCTTTCACGTGCATGTTCGTATTTTACGCGACTTCCTTTTCTCGTGTTTCATGATATTCACGGTCCCCTATAGCGGATACATTTTTCGGAGAAAGACGAATATTTCGCGCGACATTCGAAGATCGTCCGATTACGCTCGTTTAAACATTCATGAGCTTTTAAATGTGAATATTTCGTTTTTTACGTTGGTTGTGTGAAAGGATCCGGTAACGCTGTGTCATCGTGACTATCTAGTCGATCTAGGTCTCAAGTGTTTTCAAAGCTTTACAAAGTAGAAAAGTTATATGCTATCTGAATGATAACTGCGAAAACCTTTGACGAAAAAAAAAAAAAAAAAAAAAGAGAAAAAGCAAAATAATCGAGACTTACCTGCATAAAATTTGTCAACCGACGTTATTAACGAGTTCTTGGAGCTTCGCCGGTGATAATATTTTCGAAACAATCGTCGTCGTAGCTAGAAACCAACTGAATTGGCATATTTTTTTTCCTTACGGTGTCGAAGTTCGAGACTCTATAAACGCATAATGATCCGATGAAAATTCATGCGTCATTTGCGCAGTCATTTACACAGAATAGAACTGCGTTATCGATCGATAAATTCTTCATGTGGCTATCGAAATCATGTCCGTTTCGTTTTAATACCAATGCCCACGGGCGTCGGTTTATTTCTCTGGGGAATCGTGAAATAGTAAATATAAATTTGCACCATAGAGAGAACCGTGCAACAAAAGCAAATCGCTCCAAGAATACAATAGATCCTGTCGGTCGGTTTCTATATTACGATTTTCCGAGTAATGGAATGTTTTTGCTCATACAGCGCTATATGTTTCTTGCATTGCAGTACCCGACCATTTAATTAGTATAATCCTTTGTTAATTTGTCTCTGCCGTTAAACAAAGGAGCATAAATCGTGTCTGTATATCCAAATCAGTGTCCGTAGACCATTATCAATTTTTTCGTTATTTTTGTTATACGGCTCATTTACACATGCAAATTTTGCACGTTTCAGTCTACAAGTTACTTTGGTTCGAATTCCCAGAATCTAGATTCTATTAACGCTCGATTTTGTCCATCGTTGATATTTCTGACAGCAGAACGTCGGGCTCGTACGATTCGTACAATTTCTGTTCGTTGATCGATCGTTCGATCGTGAAATTATCTGCGTTTATTCTTTCAATAAAGCTCGTCAAATTATTTGAATCTGTCGGATCGAGGAAGCATCGTTGGTATGCCGTCACACGGTGAGAATTAACGTGTAAAGCGTAAGCGTTAGTTGGCAAACCGGAAGTATTTAATATCTCGAAAGAAACAAGGTGGAATCGAGAGGCAAAGGGTCGAGAGTGATCAGGCAGATTCTGTCTCTGGTAAAAGCGATCCGGTTCTACGTGACCGGATGTCTGCGTTCGGAAACGGATGGATGGATGCAAGGGAAGCGGACGACGCCATTCGCTTTGATCTGTGTAATTAAACGGTGCAATTTCCACACAATGTCGAATATCCATTGCCGGGAACGTGTCTGTTGATTGGATTGCCTCGCGTCGATCTTTTCGTCCTCGCGGGAATGCCGAGCAATTTTCAAGGAGGAACACCAAATTTTGGCAATTGTAATTAGTAGATACATTCGAGATCGAACGACTGGAAAGTGTCAAGTTTTCCACTTCGTTAGATTCGAGTGGAGAGGGCAGACGTTGAAGACCATCAAGGTAGATGAGCACGAACGACAGGGGTGCAATTATCTTTACATCTGCCAGTTCGTTCCTAATCACCGGTTCTCCTTTCATTACGATCCTCCCTGATTATCACGGCGAATAATCGCGTTAATTTCATCGAAACTGTCTCACGCGATTCGACTTTGTTTCAAACCCATTGCAAACGATATCCACGTTGTATTCCCGAGCGGATCAAGCAAAGAAAATGCAAAGAGACGAAACCTGCTGCGAATGTTGTACTCTGACAAACTGAAGTTTGTCACGATTCGTGTGATCAGAAGTCGATCGCTAATTTTAATTACCAGTGTGTTGCACGATATTTCTTTATTTCTTTCTTGCAACCCTTCCCTCATTTTCCTAAGAGAAATCAGAGATCTTGGCACGATAATTACGTTAAAGCGTTTCCAGTAGAGAGAGAAAGAGAATGCAAACGCCTCTGTTGGAGAAAAAGCAGAGAGACGGATTAAAGGTGACCAAATGGCTACGTTTACCGCTTTTAACCCGACCCTGTCTCTGAAAGTACAATCTCGAGAAACAAGGGGCTGTGACTGTTAACCAACTCGAAGCACGCGATCCGACCATTGGCGCCTCAGAATCGCACGACGTGACGTCGAGTTATCGAGCGAATAAACGCGACAACCGTGATCGGTCGCGATTAAAGTTTCACTTTCTTTGCCCGTTTCTCCCCCGCAAAACTCTACAATTTTCTTCTTTGTTTCAAAGAAGTAATTTTATTATCGTTATTATTCGTTATAATCTTTACCTTTCAGCTTACATCACATTTACTTTACTTACATTCCAAACTCTTTTCTTCCTAATATCACTCTATGCATTCAAACGAGTATTTTTACAAATTAACTCGCATCATTAAAACGCATATGTACATTATATATCTACCTTTTTCTAACCGTATGCATTTTCTGTATTACAGAAAACCGGAGCGAGGATCAAGATCTATTCGCACTGCTGTCCTCACAGTACCGACCGACTGATCAGCATTTGTGGCAAACCGAATACCTGCATCGAGTGTATTCGCGAGCTAATCGCCACCATTAAAACCGTAAGTATCGTCGCTTATTTCGTTGCCGATTGGTTGGCAACAACCAAAATTAGAAACACGAAACAATTCTTCTCGAGATCCTTCTCCAATACTTCTGCAAATCCAAGAACTTGGAAACTCAAAAACACCCTTTACACGTCGAATAGAACAATTACTACAACGTCCATCGATGATAGAAGCGATCCTTTTAACATTTTATTCGATTATTTCAGTCTCCGCTGAAAGGCGTGAACAATCCTTACGATCCGCACAACTTCGACGACTACTATGCGGACGACTACGGCGGTTATGGAACGGGTGATGGTGGCCAAGGGAAAGGAGGCGGCTTTGGCGGTCCTGGAGGCCGCGGCGGCGGCGGCGGCGGTGGCGGTGGCGGTGGGATGCCACCGCGACGCGATAACCGTGCTGGTGGACCAGGTGACATGAATCGCGGCTTTCCGCCACCACCAAGAGGTGGACCACGTGGTGGAGGCAGCGGAGGCGGTGGAATGTCTGGCGGGCCACCGGATCGTGGCTACGGAGGTAATTCTCGCGGAGGAGGCGGTGGAGGTGGCGGATACGAAGGTGGACGAGGTGGCTACGGTGGCAACAGGGGTGGCCCGCCGCCATACGCTAGTGGAAATTACAATGGTAAGAGAAGTTGCATCGTAGGATGAACCCCAAATGTTGGGAATTGTCTTTCTGGAGAGTTTGATAAAAAGAGAAGTTTGTACTTTGCGGTTCGACTGCACCACACGTTGCTGGTGGTCACCGGTGGCCGACATTCCTGATGGTTATCGCTAATCGACATTATCACGATAAGCGAAGTATCGTAACGCGTAATATCGATAGCTTTTAGTCTATTTTTGCGCCTCAAGGACGAAACATAAAACTCGCGTGACGGTCAGATGACGGTTAAATTGCATTTTGCCGACATTGTTGTACGGAACGGCTTGAAATTGCGTTACGAATGGCCACTGGTAAAGAACCGTTCGTAATTTTGACCGCGGTTAAATTTAATCCGCTCGTGAATCTTCGGCAAGAAGTTTGGAACAAATGGGGTGAATGGCGAAGTGTCAAGCGGCACTGTTTGCTCCGGCTTAGAGAATATCTATCATCGTACGATCGTTGTGTTTCACACAGGTGATGGATGGGGTATGCAAGGAGGCGCGCCAAACGGTTTGGGTGGCGGCGCTAACTCGGGAATGAGCGGCCCACCCATGGGTGGCAACAATCAAGGAAATCAGGGCAACATGGGTGGAAACAAGACCACCACTCAAGTCACCATTCCTAAGGACGTAAGTGGAATTAAAAAGAATAGAATTGCACATTGATAGCCCGTTAAATTGACGAACGACGGGTAATTTTCAATATTCTTTCTGTTAATAGCTCGCTGGGGCCATTATCGGTAAGGGAGGAGCCAGAATTCGAAAAGTCAGATCGGATAGCGGCGCTGGAATTACTATAGACGAACCGTTATCTGGCAGTAACGATCGCATTATCACTATAACCGGATTACCCAGTCAGATACAAATGGCTCAGTACCTGCTTCAGCAGAGGTAATTACTTTTATTGTCTTCTTTTTTTATTTTAAACCTATACCTTTGCTCTATTTGCGTACATCTATTATGTAACTCTTCAAGCATCTTAACATGTATCTTGACGTCGATTAACAAGTAATTAACATTTCCTGTACGTTGCGTGGTGCATTATAGTGCGTCTATGACTCAGCATAATCGAACCATTGTTTGTAACGAGTTTCCATTAATTCTACGTCTTTGTTTCTTGGCGAAGTATGTAATAATCCGCTTGTAAAGTAATTTTCGAACGAATCTGCGGCGCATAAACGCGCGCGTTCCGAGCCTTCGCAAAATGGGTAGGGAGCTTCTGTATAAACACGCCTCTATCTCGCCGCAATGGATAGCTTATAATGCGCAAACACGCGTTCCATATCTATCATGAGTATCGATTTCGCCACTTTTCCACGGTGAAACGCGATTCTCTTCTGCTAACCCCTTAACGCGTCACTTCGCTCCAAATAGAAAGTACTGTCAAAGATTGTAAATCTTGCGTTGAAGTGAAAAAGAAAATATATGTATAAATAACGTTTATATTTCTTTATCAATCAATATCAAAAAAATTGGAAAAGCTCGTTAAGGGGTACGAAGAAAATTTACTCGGTCATGTTCATAAATCGCGATCGAAACTCCTGCCAGATATTGCGCAACTACACGCAAAGTGGTCTCGGAACGATAACAAGCCTCTTCACATGCTCACGTTGCGACTACGCATTAACATACTTGGCTTATCACCGCGAAGCGATCGTGCGTCCAGGAGCCACCTTCCGACAAGCAAACGCCATCGAAACGGAAGAAACTAAATTTGCTTCTAATCGCATCCCGCACGAGGAACTAACCAAACGTCCTGACTAACCAAAACGAGGAGAAAACGTGAGAAAACTGAGCAAAACTGGGAAAAAGTAATCGTCGCGAAGGTGAAGGAAATCGAAGGTGGACAGTGACACGGAGAATTGGAGAACACGTCTGCCTACTGCTACTACCACTTAAAGCTCAACGAGTTAAACAAAGGGGAAATAGAGCGCTGTTGCATGGAAGACTAGTGATTTTGTTGTTCTACTTTCGATATAACAAAGAATCACTAATCATCCTACAAAGGCGTTCGCGATCGTCGGCTTCTCTTCCCGAGAATCTCCTGCTTTTCTGGAACTAACATCATATCTCGCTGCGGCCTTCGTCGTATGCGCCGACGAATTCTCGCGTTATCGTAATCTAATCGTAACATTTTTTTCCTAAGCTTGTCACGTGTAGATATTACAGAAAGTGTGTTTCATCTTTAAATAATCTTAACGACGAGATATCGAATCTAACTGTGATGAAAATAAGATGAGCGAGGTTGAATGTATCGCTTGAATGGTAAATAAAAATAAATGTGTTTGATCGTCCTTTGTTATAAGCTTGTATTTCTTTCGGCACGAGAAATGAAAGACATTGTGGTATAGGTAATAAGGAGAGATAATCCGAAAACTTTATGGTCATTCAGTAACTAAAATAAGGAAAATAATACATATATATGATGCATATCATCGACTAACCATTTTAAATTAGTTACGTCGTATGTATGAGAAACATTAATTCAATCGATCGTACGAATATTAGCTACCTATTTCTAACGAGATATTTCTGGTGATCTTTTGTTTCAGCGTGCACGAGAATGCAGACCATTATTAGAACATGGTGTTAAAGGAAACATTCGGGGGAGCCAAAGATGCGTTTATAATTTTTTTAGGGATACTTCTTCGCGTTAAAAGTGAAGATTAATTAAAAAACGGAAACTCTTGAAGCCTTTTTTCATCGAAAGAAAAAAAAAATGAAACAAAATAATATCACATATTACTGGCGTTTCTCCTTGTGCATTTGTGAGAAAAGAAAGAGGGAAATCCCAGAAAGAAGAGAAAAGAGAAAATAAAGTCAGAAAAAAAAAGAAAAAGAGAAAATAAAGTCAGAAAAAAATGTTCTCAATAAATACTAATCGATCAAAGCAAAACGCAAGGAGAGACAGTCTATTTTGTGGACTTTTCCATTTGATTATACGGATTTACGAGTAAGAAACGCTCGTCTGCCTACTTTCACGAGTTTAGAATCTTGGAATTGGCGTTCGAGGAACAGCCTCCTCGTGCAAAAAGGCCAAAGAACAGCACTGTTTCTACGCCTGAGATCATTCTCGATCTTACGCATTTTTTCTCTCTCTTTTTTTTTTTTAGTTATTTTTTTCCAATCATTTTATATCGTGTGTTTTTTCCACGACTCTGGGCAAGCTTTGATACGATCATTTTTCTTCTTTTATTTCCCACTCGTTTTATTTTATTTTATTTTTTTTTTTTATTTTAATACCCGCAGAAGTCACTATCGAAGCGCACATGTTCTCCGAACCCTTTGTTCTTCGCTGTTTTACTACAGAAACCTCGTATAAACAAGAGAAACTTGTCTTGTCTTTTTCTCATTTTTCTTTTAAAAAAGTATCACGAATTTTGCCAGACGAATCGTGGTTTCTGACAGCGAAAGATCAAAGATCTTACAAGTTAAAATTCAAATCGTACATTCAGAAAATGTATCGGTAAAATCGAAGGAAGGGAGAGATTGCCGAGCGTATTAACGAAAAAAAAAAAAAAGAAAAGCGATAACGACGAGAGAACCGAACTCGATAGAAACATTATAATACGCGGATACTTTTTGTATATAATACATCATAAAAAGAAAAAAAGGAAAATTAAAAATAAGAGAAAAGAAGTCGTTAACGATAACATGTCCCTTTCCTCAATCGTCACACAGCCATCTGTCTACTGCTGCATTACGATTATACTTAATTATTATTAACTATCGTAAGATCGTAAAATCGTAAGATTAAGCAGAGTAATTTTGCATCAATTTCACAGATCGAGCGCGTAACGAATGTTCGTGATCTTTTCCCTGCGGTATAATAACTGTTAAGCGTGTAAGAATTCTAATAATAGAGAGTGATAAGCTAAACTATTAGAGATGCAACTCCATTGGGAAATATCGCTATATAATACGAGATGTTGAATCAAAAGAAAACTTGCAACGAAGTCCGACGATGCTGCGTCTTAGAAAGTAATAGATAACGCGTTTAAACGGAAACAAGAGGCAACTTGGAGAACGTTAAACTATAAGAATGGCGAATACATTATAATATGTATATTATATCACATATACGTCACTCTTGGCGACGTATAAGATCGCTTTGTATCTTACGATCGTCGGTGAAAAGACGAAGAGCAAACGGAGCGAGGCAGAAGCTTTATTATGTGTATGTGGATCCAGTGTTTAAATGAAAAGGTTTGATAGACATCGAATGTCAGGTTCGTACTTCCAAAAGGGAACACCATGATGATCTCTCCGTATAGCGCGTCCGATGCACAGTCTTATAGAAAACAAAGGAACGAAATTTCCTTGTAAATTACCACGAATCCCAATGTCGTCGTCCCTTTTTACACTTCTTCGAGCCCTACGATTTCATCTTGTTTCCTCTGAGACTTTTATACGTTGTATCAGCGACGGGACACACGGATGTTCTCTTTTAGGGGTTGCAACTTGAACAAGCATGTGAATTTTAAAGACAGATTTATTGCAAATGAAAAGGAAGAGATAAAAAAAAAAAAAAGAGAAGAACAGGAAGTCGAAAAGCCGCCCTCAAGCTGGAACTAACTCGTCCTCTTTCCCTTCCTCGAAGAGACACTCTCAGCACCTTTACCCTCTCTCTCCTTCATTCCCTGATAGTATACTTAGCCACGTGACGAAAGTGAAATAGAAGAAATAAGCGGAATCACCGCCCCCGAGAAAGGGTTTTGATGATGCTACGAAGGGCATTTTTTTTAACGCATCTCGATCAAACGACCGACCCCGGTCGCCACGGAGCCGCCCTTTTCTCTTACGTCTAAGAAGAAATACCGATACCCCCACGCCCCCTTTCTGACGGTTCACTCCCACAACGTCGTGTTTATCCGAAAGATGAAAAAGAAAATAAGAAAGAAAACACGAAAAGGAAATCTTTCACGTCCGCGTGATCTCGAACAGAGAAGCGCGTGCATTTTCGTTCGACTCACGATTGTACCGTCTTTTTCATGGTTGTCGGGGAAAATGAGAAATGTTCTAGTTACAGGCTTCTCTTCCGTTTGCCAACAGCGAATTTGTTGCCGTTGATTCCGATTTATATTCAATCCATTTTTCTCTCGTATAACCGAGCTATCGATATTTACCGCTTTAGGGGTTGAATTGCGGTTTTCTTGGAATCTCAAGGAAGTATTTCGTGCATTTTGCTTTGAAACATTCGCAGTTTCTGCCACGTGACGCGGCAGTTTCCATTCTTATCGTTAACGTGTTTCGAACTTCGACGAATGAGTCGACGGCAGTTTTGGAAGGGAGGCAGGATATTTTCTCATTGCCCCGAGACCGACTTACGTAATAAGGATTACACGAGAAACAGGCAACAAAACAGAGACATACATAAAAATACATATACACACACGAAATGCATGAGAGGGAGAGAAATTGGTGTGTTTTAGCGTGCGTGCCTGTGTGTGCGAATGCCAAGGGAAGACACGGTGGAAGAAAGTTTGTAATTGTGATCATTGAAGGCTTGAACAAAGTTGAGACAGAGAGGGAGAGAGTGATGCGTGTACACAATTAAGATGAAAATATGAAAAAGTGAGAAAGATTCGCTCGTATCACGATGTGTGTATTATATAAGATATACAGTTTACAATTATTTGTAATGGATACTTTTTATTTGTCAAATAAAAGTTAGTACAAATGAAAGTAAAATAGGAATGACTTTTTGCATCTCTGTTTCATACTGTTACTTCTTTCCTGGCTGAGAACTACGGAAATTTCATTGACCCTTCCGTGAAAGTTGTTTTAAGTTTCACTAAGTGGTAGATTTCGCAGACGGTGAATTTTAAATCGACGAGATTTTCAGACGAAGAGGACGCTATTTTTAATCGTGTTACATCTGTGGCTATTATTTCGTTAATTAAATAACATTTCTACGAACAAGTCTCTACGTGCACAGCAGAGTAAAGAAGCCTTCCATCGGTATCACAGACGATACTGTATTTTAGCCGGCGTGTATTGAAGAGAAAATAGCGCAGGATCAGTGAATAAAGTATTCATACGATCATTACCATTACAATGGAATCGATACGCCGCTATTCTTCTTTATTCCATGCAGTTTTACTCGTAATTCGTTAAAAGAACCATACTTCGCTACAACACACGTATCGACTTAACTATAATTTTTGGCTTGACGAAACACCCGGCCCAATCTGTTCGCATCGTTCGGAGAAAATAATAATAAAATGTTTTATAACATTTACGTATATGTATTCTTCGTACTTGAAGATTACCCGATTCTCTGCTAGCCTGTTTTACCACGATTGAGCATGAAAAGACACGAGGGAAAATTGTGCAGCTATCAACGTCAACGTCGAGCATTCCATGTCGACGTCAATTTAAACGTTTCCTTCACTTCGAGACTACGCTTTTATTCGAGACTACAATAAAACACTCAAACGCTTGTATCACGATCAAACAAACAAAACGAATACCGCTATTTAAGTTGACGGGAATCTTTCGCATTTCTTTCTTGTATTATCCTTTAATTTCATCTCGTTATTGCCTGCTCCGAGTTTGCTCGTTTAAAGGCAAAACATTTTGCTATTCTTTCTACGATACTCTGTCGTACCTTCTGAAGGTATCGAATTAGAAAATTGTTTCAAGTTGACGACTGTTTTACCGGAGAAATTTATCCGACAAACAGGATCGCGTCAAAAATTTTCCATCAAATCCCGACGAAATTCTTCTATAAAGCACGGATCAAGAAGAAATCCCTCGATAAAAGAATCATAGGCGTTCGAGTGTTCCACGTGGCATCGATCGCATTTCTTACAACACTTGGCTCTCCTCAACAATTCTGATCGTGTTCATGCTGATGGAAACTGTCACGGTAAAGGGACGTTGGCGTGCGATGCATCATCGTCACGTAGGAGCTTCCTGAGGCCGGTGTGGCCGTCGGATTCGGTGTCGGCGTCAACAACGGCGTACCCTGAAGACTAATGACCAATGGAAGCGCGGTCGGGGTGCACAGGCTCATCGCGTTGCGTCCACCTTCCGTCACTGAACGATATCTCGCCGACCTTGCTGACCTAGAAAACGTTTCTCCCTGCAGGTACATGCATTAAACGAGAGTAATAAGGTCGTGGAACGCTAGTGAAGTGTCCCTCGAGCCTTCTCTCCCTACAATCGGAACGGTAGAACGTGCTATGGGATTTAATGGATCGATGTCCCGTTCTCATATTCCTCGTTTCTGCGTTCTTTGTCGTTATTTTCGCGTACATTTGTTTGCTTCTCGTAGAAGAAATGTTTTTCGTAGAAGAAACAACGACGACTCTTTTTTTTTTTTATTTCTTCTTTTCTCTTTTCTTTTTGCACCTGACGTAGAAGTAGCTTCGAGAAGACCGACACGAAGAAATCAAGTTTCAAGAGACGAAGTAAAGTTTTCGGGTGTTGAGTATAGAAAATTTATCCGGAAATGCCAGAGAAAGCACGATTTTCACAGAGAAAGTAGACTGTCTACCTCGATTCGTTAAGATCGCGAGAGCAATACGATACGATATTACGAATATGTAATTTGAAAAAATAACGTTCCTAATAATAATGGTCCTTCGTAGAGTCTTCTTTTCCTCAAGCGTTCGAGTATTAACTCGACTTCAATCAGGTAAAATATTTGCTCAACTTCAATCAGGTAAAATAATCGTAAAATACTTCTACGCTCACCTGGAACACTTGCACTTCAGCAATCTGATGAACGCAGCCCTGAACGTTCTATTGAATATCGTGTAGATCACCGGATTGATGGTGGAGGACACGTAACCGAGCCACAGACACGTGTCGACCACGTGTACCGGCACCGAGCATTCGGGGCAGGCCGCGAAGAAAATATTCAAAATGAAGAATGGCGCCCAGCACAGCACGAACGTGAAGAAAACCAGACCCAACACTTTGCTGGCTTTTTGTTCCGTTGCCACGGCGTTCGCAGCTAACGATCTTCTCTTCGTTCGTCCCGCGAGGAACCTAGAAACCCAAGGATTCCGATGTATGTTCGTTGAACTCGAAATCCACGAAGCGGTCGAAGTTCGAATTGATCACCATTTCTACATGCAAATGGTTTCCACTCTCGAGGGTTAATCCTGCCTCGCGTCCCTCATGGGTGCGATTCGTTTCACGCGCAATCCTGTGTCAAGGATTTTGAGGGACGAACAATCTCTGCGATCCGCCGTGCGGCGTCAATTTCGCGATTAAACTTTGTCAATGGATCGCGATAAACATTCTGGATAACTGGTTACACCTCGTTCTACTCTACTTTCGATCTTGTCGATTTTATTTCAGACGTAAAGGAACGCAAACGAAGCGGCGACAAATTGGGAAACTTTCGGTGGCAAACTAAATTCATCCGAAATCGATGACGCACCGTGTGCGTTGTACAGCGGCTGTCTAATCCCATTTACGACGCGTCCTACACGTCGTTGTGGAAAGGAATTCGCGTTATCGTTATCAATCGTTATTGGATACACCAACGACGGTCGTAAGGGCGGAAACGTTTGCTTAGAAGTATCGCAAAGAACATTTTACAAAATTAAAAAGTAATATTGGCCGCGAGATAAATGAAAAGATATATAGAGGAACAGCAGGTCTTTGAAATATCGTGTTTCAAGTATTTCCTTCGAACGAGTGGCAAAGTGATCGTGCCCCTTCAAACGCAGAAGCAAAATCTCGAGATTTTTGCCCGTCCATATCTCGTTTCGCGATATCTCGGATATTTTTTGACGCAACGATCGAGTGGAGAAAGAAATTCACCTGAGATTTAGGGCGTTGGGAGTGACGTTCAACTGCAACTTGAGGGCCCTCAGAGTGAAGTTCCTTGTTTCGCGGGCTATGTTCTCCGGCGTTTGTGTAGCCTGATCCACTTTCGACCTCAGTTCCGTGCCGGCCGTACTTCCGGTCTGGTTGTTGGCGCCGTTCACGGTGAAATTCAGCTGCGGTTGGGATTTGCTCGACCTCGCGCCCTTGCCCCTGTTATATTTACAACGAGACAGAAACCCCGCGTTTAATTTAGTTAAGCTGCAGAACCATCGCTGTTTCGCGAAATCAAGTTATCGGCCATGGTGAATTGCAACGAACCGCAACCGAATTGCAACGAAGGCCGAGCATTGTGAAAAATGAACGGATCACGGCAACGATATTGTACGTTACGCCAATAAAGGATGCACGCCGAATTTTTCATCTCGAATTTTTCTATTGGAACATCCAAAAAGAATATTCGTAATATCGTTAGCGCAAGATACGGTGGTTGGATTTTATGGTGTTAAATACGGCAGCCCGGTGACGATTATATTAATTTATTCTAATATAATTTACTAATCAGAAGTTTTATCGCGAGGTAACGTCGTGCCTGAAACGTTTGGAAAGGAAGATTCGTATCTCGGATGAGCCTCTTATCCTATTTAACGTTGGATGGAAATATATTTGGGAAACCATAATTGGACAAATAAATGGAAACGATAAAGAACCCACTAACACAAAAAATCCAATTTCTACGTTAGTTAATTGCGATACTTTTTATCTCTCTCACTAAGATTCCGCAGTTTCCTCGTTCGCGTTTTAGCTTCCCTAACTGCATCCACTAATTTTCTTCCAACCCTTCCAATTTAGCGGAGCGTCTAGTCGCGAGTGAAATAAGCGGCGACTAACGAAAAAGATTTTTAATTCCATTAATGCGCCAGTGGAGTCGCGGGACAGTTAAGTTACGTCCGTTGGCATCAGCAGCGAAGGCTACGTTGCATTAGGTTAATTGGCACGATTAAAAGTTGTCGCCCACTTAACGGCATGGCATCAAACGTTTGGTTGTTCATGCGCTGATGATGTTTGTCGCATAGTTCAAGGATGAAGATAAATGTAATTAAGGCGACGGCGTGTGTTCAGAGATAACATGCGATCGCTTCCGCGACTGAAAAATAATTCTTTTTTTTTTAATCGCTCGATATATCGTTATTTACCTTTCGCTTCCGACACCGCCGGAAGTTCTCCACATGTATCGCGCCGACGACGACGATGTGCTGGTTTCCGTAGTTGAAGTAGTCGAGGAAGCCTTCGTCGAAAAATATCTGCCTCCCAGCCTTCGAAATTGATCCCGTTCAGGATGTTCCGCAACGAAACGAGCCTTCTGTCTGAGCAGCTGCACCGTCAGTATATACGTGGCTACCATAACGATCATGGGAATGTAAAAGGCGATCAGAGAACCGAACACGAAGAACGCTCTGTTGTTAATCACGCACGTCCCTGGTCGAGGCATGATATTCAAGGGATTTATTATACCTGTAAAATTACCAACAACTTTTGGACGATTATTCGCGATTACCCGATTGCTTTTTTTTGTACATATTATTATAATTTACAACTTATAGATCCGAATAATAAGTTGAGAAGGTGAAATAAAATTTTGCTGTCCGAAGTCTTGTTTTCGAGGAGATCAACTTCGAGGGTTTGTAGAGTAGGTTAATTTTTGCTTAAATATTTTCATTTCCTATTTCTTTTTAAACAGGTTTTTTTTAAACGAAAAATCTTTATTTTACATTGACGGTTAATTTTCGAGGTGTAGAGTAACCATTACCCTCTCCGTTGTTTACTCGTTTAGTTTCCTCTCTAGTTGAAGATTAGGCAAATTCGCCTACATACACTTGGCAAGTTTTTAAACTCGATTCCCTCGAAAATGTAGTCTCCGACGGAATTTTGTTATTCCTCGGTTTCGTCTTAGTTCAGGCCACAGAGAATCTTCTCGCCTTCGCTTGAACCGCAAACTTACACCCACGGAGTATTTGTAATTTACAGACTTGCGTAACATAAAAATACATCGTGCGGAATGTGAAATTCAGAATTGCCATTCGAATGGACTATAAACGAATACAGGATGCAGATTATAGCAGAAGATTTGGAATTAACGAGAAAGGTGAAAGCTTATAGATGCGATGCGATGCGATTCATCTTCTTTTCCCCGATTTTAGGATTCTTAAAAAAATCGAACAACAGCATCGTTTGGGTAAAACCGTAGTCGTTTATCGACCTATCCGTGTCCTGGTTGCATAGTATTTGGAATAGTTTCGAATATCGAGCAGCCTTCGCTGGATAGAAGGTAAGAAGAAGAGTTGGCGTAAAACTTTTCCATTTACTCTGGTACTCGACGAAACGTTTAAAGGAAACCGATTTCTCCAAGTGGTTCATCCGGTTTACGTCTTCCGGAACGAGGTTTTTTCGAATGCCGAATTTTTCGATTATTGTTTCGAACAAGTGTTTGTTCCAAATTACTCCGACGATTCTACGCTATCGACTCACGTAAGAAACGCAATCGTGCGTTGTTTTTCCACCATATAATTGCGAGTCGGACGCTGCAACGCTACACCTATAACCTATACTCGTTAATGTTATACTAGGAAAATAGAAAATTACATCAGCTATCGGCTCTCGTTGTAAGAGTTAACTGAAAAGAGAATTAATAAGATTTTTCAAACAAAAATTCAATACCACGTTGTAGGATTTCAAAGCTGCAAGTGGCCGTGGCAGTTGCTGTATTTTCGTTTAGAAGTAAAAATATAGGAATAGCTAATTTCCAACGTTTAATAGAATTTATTTTACCCAAAACTGTGATGGAACTAGAGACCAACATGGCGAGCAACCACACGGCCGCGATCTTGAAGCTGACCATCCGCTTGGTGGACGTGTGCCGTGTCCTCAACGGGTTTCGGATGCCCAGATATCGGCCCAGCGAGATGAAGCACATGTGCATTATGCTCGCGGAACAGGCTAGCACGTCGCACGTCACATAAACGTTACACCAGAGTATTCCGAATGGCCAGTATCCTGTAACATTCGACAAAAATAACTCTAGCAGAATTTCGACAAATTTTTACGGTTCCGATAAGAGACGTACTAGCGTCGAGAATATCGGAATGCGTTTAATTCCACGAACTGCCAGCCTTTCGGTTCCTCCAGCAATTGTCTGTCTGTCTGACACATTCGTTTCTAAGCGTCCTTATCCGGACGCAATCCCATTATTAACTGGATACTTGGAATAATTTAGCGTTATCTCGACTTAGTTTATCTTCGGGCGAGCACGTTCCTTCGAATTCAACTCGTCCAACTGTACAAGTTAATCTATTCTTCCGTATATTCGCCATCTGCCCTTTACCCTTTTACCGTGAACAGCGAGCTCCTTGAGTTTCCCAGCGATCGTATCTCGTGATTTTAATTCCTCGAAACCGTACGCGAGCGTGAAAAAAGGCGAGTGCAACGTTTGAAATGGTTTTCCACCTATTATCAAATACGATCGTTCCGCGATCTACAAACGCGACAGTGGTCGAAGTTGGCAGATACAGAGAAATTCAATTTCGTTTGTCTTTAATTTGTCCAACATGAACGCGCGACGCCACTGGTTCTTTTAGCTTCGGCGAAACGCTGCGCTGTCAAAGTTTCCTTTTGATGGCTAACTTAGCGAATTTTCGAGATTTTCGCACAACTTTCCGTCCGCATTCCGGGCACGAGCCCGACGCGTTTAATTATCGGTTTACCTTAAACTAAATATGTATTCGTACGTGACGCCTTTTGCCATTTTAAAGATGTACACATGTTCATCCGACCTCTCTGAAACACGAGCAAACTCGGAGGTTACACTCAAAAGCACACAAAATGCCACCAATGTAAACCGGCTGTTAACGTTGAAGTCCTTTGATGTTGTCCGTTTTCACGTGCATCTTGCGAGTTAAAATTAACAGAATTGCGCGTCCACGTCAAAATCCAGCAGATTCCGATGACAGACAATTAACTTTACGACACCGAGAGACTCTGTCGAACAGCTTTATATTCGAGGGAATAAGAAGAAAGTATTTCCCCTTGGAAGTTCACGATCAAGCCGACGATTCTGCTTTGACGTGGATTCTAAGCAAATACCTTCTAAGTTTAAGAGTTATCGTAAATTCTTCGCGAGGACGGAACTATTTAACTTGAAGCTTCCGAGGCCAAATTTTTTAATAACTAGTTTAGAAAATGAAGGTCAAAAGTTCCGTGGCTAGCCTTCTGCGGAGTTCGTTTCAGCTTTTTTTCTTAAGAAGCCCGAGTCAAAAAGAAATTGCAAAAACAAGGGATTCGATATCAGTCGTTATAACCACGTTGTAACAGGTTTGGTGGTTTTAGTATTAATAAGAACGAGAGTAGAAATTTAAAAGAATATTTAGAGCCAAGTAAGTATAATAATACGGTAGATAAAAGAGCCATTTGAATTAATCTGACGGAGACTTTAGGTTCTAAAAGTCGTATTTACGATACACAGATTGTTTCTATATTTGGCCTAAAACCATCGCGGCTAAAACTATATGAAATATGACCTTTTTATCGTGTTTAAAAAAGACGAGGCTCAAGCTCGAACTTTTCTTAGAACAAGTCAAGAAATTCGGCCTCGATAAAAAGATGCTGCAAAAAGGACCTACCTTCTTGCAAGCTCAAGATTCAGAATATCTGAAATCTTTTGGATGAATGTTTAATTCGATTAATTACTCGCTTGCGAGGAAGATACCTTTTACCCTAATCTTTCATTTAAAATGCAGAAACTTAGCGGGTGCTACGATTACGTTTGCCCGCGTTATATTACGATACTTCCTAATTCGAAGTTACGAGTGACGCGTGGAGACGAAAACTTGGTCGCATAAACTTGCACGTAATGAAATTCTTTAGGAATAGACCGATCGACGTCGCGACGCCTACGGATTAGTAACAAAGATCGTGGAAATTTTTCCGCAGGATTAATTGCAACTTCCAGACAAATGGTTAGCCTTGAGCCTCCGCAAGCAATCGTTACCTCGATCGAAAAAAGAAAAAAAAAAGCAGAATATTCTACGCGTTTATGTCGCTTCACATTATACGATTTTCTGTGCTCTTTGAAAAACTCTGGTCTCTTTGAAGTTTCGCGTGGTGTGCATCATACGCGATTTTATTATTTACGTTTCATCTTTCGCTATGTGCGAGTCGCGGCTCGCTGCGAGATGAACTTCCGACTATTCGAGTAACGATGTTTCTCAAGTATCAAATACGTAAACTTGTGTTCGATCGAATCGCCAGTTTCCTCAGAGGTTTGCATAAATTCGTTTGTAACAGGAAGCCCGAAGAATAGACATATTTATTAGTTTAGAATGAATTATTTATTTGTTATTCGACTATTTAACTATAAAACAACGAAGGAGGATACATTATCTGTCTACGAAACGCGTAGCAAAATATTGTCGACTTGGAAAACTTTGATTTAAATCGAGCAATTTCCAAGCTCTAAATCATTCGATTGGCGAATACTCGCGAGGCTGGTTCTCGAAGGAAATAGGATGTGTTATATATACGAGGAAAAACGATAGCGAGGGGCAAAGATCCTCGTACCCTCGAAGATATTTGTTGACGGAGTCGCGGAGAAACAATTCCAGCGGCGAGGACAGTATGCATATTCGCGTCGACGCGATATCCACGCCGGAAATGCAATTTCGTCACTTCGCTCGGTACGACGTTCACGTAGAAATTGCGCGTCCTTTGTTATTTCCTTTCTGACCCCGATTGTAATCGTGTCCCCGAAACGATGACACGTTTTGTGTGATAAACGTATCGACAGTTCCGAGAACGGTTTTTCCATTAGGTACGCTTTCAAATTTATTTCTCGTGACAATTCCTTGCCTTTTTATCCCGGCAATATCGCTGTATTACGATACGTTTATAGCCGAGAAATCGAAACGCGTACGGTACCGTGTCACAGTCTTTCGCCATCTATCAAATGAAAATGTTTTACTTGTACGAATCAATAGGGTACTTAAGCATTTTAATGCGAGAGAACTTAAATTGATACTACCGTGAAAGGAAATTGAACGCGCTAAAATTCCGCAGAAATTCTTAATGGCATCGAGACTCGGAGAACGTGCAAGCCAGATATAAAATTTCAATAGAATTTTCTCTGTGCTGTCCTGCATAAATATGACGTTTTACTGTAATACTGTAATTTTAATGCACTAATTAAATCAGAACGAACAATATTCTACCTTAACGCAATTTTCTGTTAAATCAAGACGAACGATGTTCGCAACTATTCGCAGATACAAAAATTCTCTTTATACATCTTTCTGTAGTTTCTACCAAGCTCCATAGTCGAACAGTATAGGATCAATCGTTGACGGTCTAACATTTCGCAGAATATTGCACAAAGTTGGAACTTTGCGAGCGATACGTAGTAGTACAGTGTGTTTATAGTCAGACGGGATCTTGATGTACCCATTGCGTCGTTGCGATTATTTTTCATCGATTTGAAACGTTAGCATAATCACCAACGAATCTTGAACGAAATAAATTATTCACGAATGAGTAATATATTCTTTTCTAAAGATCATTAGCTGAGAGAAGGGTCCAAACATTGAAATAAGATGCGCATTCTCGAGCCTCTCGAGTTCAAATTAATATTTCAAGCCGGGCGCGTTAGACTAGCGAAAAAGTAGGTTAACGAGTTAATTGATCGATTCTAATTAATACGGCAAACCGGTAACTTCTATCGAGCCACTCTTAGATGGCTTTAAAAGAACGTGCTGATTAGTCGTAGAAGCTTCAAATTAGTGGAGCTCGTTTCGCTGTGTTCGAATATGAAACGAATCACAGGAAACAGCGTATGAAAGTCTTGTAAAATATCGCCCAGAAACGACCATACATTTGCATGGATAACGAGACATCTTGGAGATGTTTTCGATGGAAACCCTATTTTCCTCCACGAGCTTGTATATCGAAAAATATCGAAGATATTGAGCGGTTATCGGTGAATTCGAAACGCGCTCGGTGTCTATGTTTTTATACATAGGATTATACATAGAATGGATTTAGCCGACGGAGCTTCTCGGATATTTCATTCTATACGGAAAATGTTGGGAAATTTTTCACATGCTAATATTTGATAAAAAATGCACAACGACGAATGTCGAACAACGAGCCGTTATTTATAATAATCCGAATGAAATTTATTCGATCAAAGTAACGGACGATACATCCTTTATTGATTTATTAATACCATTGTAACGGTGAAATGAAACACGCGATAAAATTTAGCATTCGTTGGGTTTCGAAACAGAGAGCAGGCGAGAGGCGTGCTCCACTAACATGATACCGATTATCGAATTCACAGTCAAAGGGAAAATAAAATTTTGTTGCATCGAGGCAAGCTCTTCGATACAAAGCGTTTGTACGTCCGGAAACGAAAGTGTGTAGTTCCATATTTTCTCGTTCGATGTACGTGTAACTTAACCCGAAACATCGAGGCGGATAAAGAATCAAAGACGGAGCTCTGGCTGTCATATTTGCCTTTCTTGTCTCGCTCGGCTTGTCATTTCTCACACCTAGAAAGCATCGAGAATTTCGTTTATTTGTCAGAACGATCCTTTGTATGTACCAAGGATCGCATGCATTATTTATAAGACGACAACGATGATCGCTGCTTTACAGGGGAATAGATTTCTGAATCTCCTGATATGGTTCTACGAAGATCCAGATGTTACGATCGTAAAAGCTTGTTTTTCGGGAATTCGTTGTACGAAAAGCCTATTGCGAGAAAAAGAAGGGGATGGTAAATCTATTTGGAAGCGATTACTTGAAAGAATTTACGAAGGAAAATTACATCATAACTCGGTATGGTCTTTTTATGATTATGGTTAATGGCAGTTTGAAAGTAGAAAGAGAAACGACGATAGTATATGGGTGGTATACCTCGGTAAGTGGAATTGGTCGAAACGTAGTCAGACAGGAACACAAACTCTCGTGTGAATTCCTGTTCAACTGGCAATGTGTTGTTATCTAGATTCGTTTGTAAATCCTTCGATTAACAGTTATCTTTATTATTACGTTAGTGGTACAAAATAGCAAGCGTATATTACATAAATATACTGCTGTTTAAAAATATCTGGACACCTGCTTCGTTTGACAAAGTGCATTTTAATGATACATCACAGAACGGGTGTATGTGAATTAAACGATAATATTTAATACGAAAATACAAGATAACCTGATTCATACGGTTAGGAAGCGACGAAATGAACGAGATAAAAATATGAGGGAGCTTGCGCGTCCAATGAGATAACATAGAATCTTTTCGTGCAAGAGGACGTAAAAGTTTTTTCGCAAAGAAAGCTACAGCAACCTTCCCTCATAAACGTTCAGACTAGTCGGAATCCTAATCGTAATCCGAAAAAAATTGTTCACCCGTGAACCTAATTCATGGCCAGGCCTATCATTCGTACGACCGAACAACATTTATCTACTTTGTTCTTCGACACGCGAGTGGAATTTTCAATGCAATCCTGACCTCAGAATTATCTTATCGCCAGTTTCTGCTCTTCCGTCTGAGTCAGCGATCACCGGTTCTAAAACTGCGCCAATCTTCCGTTTCGATAGTCTTCGAGGTCCCCCAAGAACACTCTCGAGTATAGACGGAACCGTATCAAAGGATTTTTTCTATCGATCGAGAGAATATCTTTAACTTATATTCATTATCTCTGACTATGGAATTCAAATTTTGACAAAGATAGGTTTAGGGCCGAAGATACGCTTTTCTTATGGTATTCTTCTAGGCATTTAAAATACTATTGTTATATATATACTTTTATTTATTTATTTCTGCCTTCCTTTCGGCTCTTGCGAAGTCTTTCATTTACACATATAAAGTAAATCAGAACAATAACTATAAGACTTACACACGAACAAAGATATCTACATAAGAAACCAGAACAGTGCATGTAAACCTACTTACGAACAAAAACAAAATAATCATAGCTTAACCTAATTTCTGTCAGCTATACAACTACCTACATCTATCCTTATAATCCATTATTCAAAATACTAATATTGATAAATTATATCATAAAATATTTTGCTATACAGTATTAAGCCGTGGCAATTTTGCACGACAGCAGTTGTCACGTTAATAAAAATTAATCTCTAGTTGTTAACAATTGGAACGTACCTGGAAAATACCTTTGAAAGAAAGATTATGAAAAGTGGATTTCCAACGATCTAATTAATTACACGTTACATTATAGTTACGTTAATGATAACACGTATACTTTAACTTCCGTTGATTTTACGGTCGCGCTACATAATTTCTGCCTAGTACGAATCTTTCATTTTTATTCATCCCTTCTCATTGCTCGCGTGAAAGCGAATAATTTCATCAGGATGTTTGCTGTTCTGTGAACGAAAAATTCGTTCTTCTTGATGAATGACAAACGCAATTTCCGGGAACGAAACACGCCAAGTCGAAAATACATCGACTAATTCGCGACCTCGTTTCCGGTTGCATTAACGCCGAAAACGTATGACAAGGAAGCTGTTAGTTTTCACAGCGAGAAATATTTCATTCTGTCGACAGAACCGTAACCAGCGAAGGAATGGACAAATGAAAATTCCGCTATTTTCCGACAAAGTTTCCAGCATTGGTCAGGACGTGATCTTGATGTCGTTCGACGGCAAAATAGACCAAGCTGTTTCGTCGGAATCACGGACGTGGCATTACAATTTCAAACGCGCGCGAAAGAAACTTCGTGGACGAAGTTAAATCGTGCCAGGAACGGGCTGGCCTTAGAACGGAATTTTTCGTAGCCATCTTCTACTTTTCGGAACGTCGTTGAAAAGAGTTGGAAAAGTGGTAGAAACAAAGCAGGCAAATCAGTCGGTGCCACTTTTGAAATTGCATCCCACTTTGGAATATCCCCTTTTAAGATTACTTTTCTTGCAATTACGATTAGTAATTACTAGTACTGCTACTAATTCGACTGCGTGCTGTATAACATACGATTCGGCATAATAGGCGATGTAATATTATTTTCTTTTGTCCCTGTTAGTCGTCGATGATTTTAATATTACTTGCAACAAAGTAAATAAAGCATTAGGATTTCAACAATGTTGGATAATTATACATACTCGTCTCTTTCGTAACTCTAATAATTTTTACGAAATTTCATTCCAGGAAACGAACCCTTGTTTTTAACTCCGATCTACCTTCTACGTAAAGAAACGAAACTAATTCCAGGATTTTTACGTTCCATCGATAATATTCACGGCGGCGAGCAGAGTCCACGAAACTCGTCGAATATCGTTCCATCGGCGACTTCTTATCGATAAACGGAAAAATACACTTAACCTCGATGTCCGCTGCCGTGAAAATCAAAATCGCGTCGAAACGGAACCTTTCGTCGTAAAGGTGTTGCTCATTAATAGTTAAAAAATCGAGTGCCACTAGAAGCAAAACTTACGATTTCACCGGGATGCAACGTTCTACTTGAAATCATATTTTTCCAATGGTTTTCTCGACGATCTCGTTGCAAGAGGCTGGAGTAATAATTCACTGCGACGCGGTTTCAATCGACCTCGGCATTTTTCCCTTCGGGACTCCATTAACCGTGCCGCCCATTACTTCGCCCCTCGATATTGTCGCTAGACTCGACGAAAGTCGAGAGGCAAAGTGGCAGGAAGACGTTCAAAGGGACGTTTTAAAAGTGGATCCGTACGATACGAGGCATACTAGCATTCTCGATCATTTGCATTCATCTTCCAACCGAAAATCGCTTCGAAAAAGCAAACGCAAAGTTGAGAACCGATCGATTCGTGAGATTTCGTCGGTATATCGGAAGTTTGGAGTGGAATAACTCGAGAACTAGCGAGCAATTAGTTCATCTGCGGGCATTCCTCGTGAAGGAATTTTTCGAAGCAAAATAGGGAAAGTTCGTGCACGATCGTTGAACTCGAATTTTCTAACGAGCCAGCGATCCTACGCTCGTGGCTATTTATTTATTTTCCTAAATTGCGGAATTTCGGTTTTGAGTGGAACTTCCCTTTTTATCAGCAACTGATTAAATTAAAAGATCATTTACTAAGAAGTTTGAGTTGCTTAATATCGTACCACCATTTTAGTGGCGCTTTCTGTGATTCTGGGAGAAAAATCACGGGTATAGAAAAAAAGTATAAAAACAGAGATGAGATATGTAGTTATCGTTATTATTAACCTCCGTATATAGGGAATAAAGGATATTTGTGAACCCGTTTCACGAGAGATATTTGATGATAAAGCGTTGTTTTTGCATTTCATCGCCGTGCCAGTACTTATCTACTTTATCGTCGATATGTTAAGATAAATGAGAATAAGCTAATGGTATCGCTCGTAAATAGCTTGGTTTACCTTGCAAAATACGATTGGGTATCCAAAAAAGCTGTCAGGCAAGCGGACAGAATAGAATCCCTGGAAAACAAATAAATTTAAAAGGTGTAATCGAGGAGAAGGATATTTCGACGAATTTTCGCCTGGTAATTTTCGTTTATGCAAACGAGTCATTAACGAGTGGACTCTGAATAATAAAACAAACAAAACGAACAAGGAAATAAAGCAGCAGAAGAGCAATCGGGAAACTCTGATTGCCGTCTAATTGGTTTCATTGAAAGTTCGTAAAGGAGTGTTCGAGGCTGTCGAAGTTTTCATTTATAGATTTCGCCTCTATAGAAACGAAAATTCGATCGCCGCAAGGCTGGACAAATAATTCGTAGTAAGTAAAAAGCGGATTGGGAGGACACCATTATTGGGAAAATTGAAAGCGGATTGAATTAGATTTCTGGTGCTTTTAGTGATTCCGTAAATCTTTGACTAAAATTTGGTCATTGTGGACACTGAACCCGTGAAATCGTTTCAGCATCCGTGCGAAACGGTAGCCGAAGCTTTCAACAACTTGCGGTTTTATTGGAAATTTCTTTCGTTCAATTCCACTCGTGTATCTATGTGTCTCGCCCAATTCCTGCTACGTCTGACAATTGCTGTTCATACGAAATCAAAATTGTTATAAAATTGATATTTTCAACATCGATCAAATTTTCTAGAAAGTGGAGATACCACGAGAGGATGTGATAGCATTTTGAACGTAAAGATATAAATCGCGCGAAAGAGATTTCCTACGATCTTCAAAAATCGTTGGAAATTGGAGTCCAGTGTTGTAGACATCTATTGTTCTTGCAAATGATACATTTCGTACCTTAGAATTTATCACCTATCGTATATAATTTATTGTCTATCGATAAGAATATATGTATTTCTTTTCCTTTTTTTCTTGTGTGAATTCAGAGAGTCGTTGTCACGGTTCGGTTAGATTCTTCTTTGTCGCGTCTGACTATGCGCTGACTCGTTCCACTTAAGAGCGTACAGAGCACAAGGCATGCTACGAGAGACGCTTCTAAAACGAATGAATGATGCAACGGACAATTCTTGCGAATGAAATCAGAGTGCTACAACAGACACAGACAAAAATCATCGATCGCTTTGCAATAGTATTGTTTTCCTTACTGCAGCTCCATTACTACGATAAAGAGCGAGATGTGGTAAATGTAGTAAAAAGTATCACGTGGCGTAAGAAGTCCTGTTGGCGACTGGAATTGACATGAAACTAACAATAAGAATATTTCGTATTTTTGTCATTTTTTCGATTTATAACGTCGAGGTATAAAAAAGTTAATCAGTATCTTTGCTCGGCTCGATGTTTCACAGATATTTTGCGGCGTTAGATTTCGACAGAATCACCATTTCCCATTTCGACATATCGAGAATCCCACCGGAACTAGTTCCTTCTCCTATCGAGCAAACAAAATCGATTTGCCCCGCAGCTTTCCTGCGTTTCTTTTCGCGGGATTGAAGCTCGTCTTTTCTTTGGCTGGGTTATAGAAGGACGGATCGTAAATGGGTAAAATCAGCGCGTGTCTGTTCCACGATCCCCCTGAAAAGTTGATCACTAGATTCGAGATTCGTCTATTTGATTTCATACCAGTGATTTTCTTCCGATGCTATATCTTTCTGTCACCATCTCCATGATTAATGCTATGATAAAGAGTTGCGCGAAGAAAGAAATTAATTTAAAATTCTTGGAAGTTTCCCAAGAAAGCAACGTTAATATATTCAAGGAAAAAGGTAACAATCATTCTGATAAGCACCATTTTTCGAAATTCGAAAAGAAGTTTGTTCGGAATGGCATGCGATCTCGTTCAGTAAATGAAATCAGTGTTTCTCTTTTTCATGGTATTACGAATTATAAGAATATCAACCCTCTGATAACGTAATAAAATGACGAAGAATTCGGTCTAGTAGTTAACACGATTATAGTGTTAGCGATTAGTGTATTCTCCAAATCGTTCGAATTTAGAAGTCTGTGATCCACTAAGCAAAATGACAAACAGTGAAACACGATCAGGACCTAAGTCCTTGGTACAAAATAGTCGATATAATCGAAGCGAGTTGAAAAAGAGGGGGAACAGAGACTTCGACGAGGCCTATTTCGTATCGAATCTCCAAATATCCCAGCAGCTTTCAGCTCCCCTTTTTATCTTCATAGACCCTTTTCAGCCTCCCCAGATGATGGCAAATTGTCCCCGTTCTTAATAGATCCAACTATAGTGAAACTCAGGGGGTTTCATCGTGCATGTATCCTCTTCAAACGCGAACATTATTCCATTCCCTGTTCTTTTGTATTATTTCTCAAATTTTCATGAAACGTTTCGTATACAACTGATAATTGTTTATTTATTAAAAAGCCTAGCCAGCAACTTTGACGAACGACTCGCATGTTAAATCATTGTTTCATGGTTTAACCGTGGTAAACTCGACGATCTCATTATAGCGGACACAACAATAGTCTACTGTGCGTGATACAGTAATTACTGTCGCATTACACAGTCCTCGTATTATCTCCTAAATGGAGAGCTCGTGTGGCTAAATCCAACCGCGACTAAAAGGGGGAGGGGCTGTTAGATATATTAATTGAGAAAAAGTTTCCGAATAAATTAGTCAAATAACTCTATATTAGAATTTTAATTAGAATTTACTTCAAAAAGATATAACGTCTAAAACCAATAGGATTGAATCCCTTGAAAAACATTCCAAATGATTAAAATTATTGAAACAATTTTAATCGTTAAAGTATTCAACTATCTCTATTTAATTTTCGTGCGAAATTTCGAGTGGTTAAACTCAATCAGCACATTGCTGCTCGCCTTGTACTTACGTATCTGTAATGTGCTCAGACATATAATTATATGTGACATGTGTGTATGCATGGATGCGCGAGCATCGAATCAATCGAATCATCCTGTACACCTGTTCCGCAGTGTTTCATGGTCACGATACAACGTTCAACCGGATGGATGCCAGATGCTGCGCGTCTTTATTTGAAAGTTCAACAAAGATGTTTTCCGTGGTTACACGAAGTGTTTATTTAATTTCTTAAAAGCCGCACCCTGTGCTAACAGCTCTGTTTGCAGTGCTTCGTTCTCGAATGAGATAATTCTGGAGAATTTATAAAGTAGAATCGATAGTCGAATTAATTTACAAAACGATTACAGTGGCTGTCGTTGTTGTAAGTTTAAAATAGAGTAGGCTTCTTTATCGATGTTGGTATGCGTGTGATCTCAGAGAAACGAGCTTTGTATCTATTAACATTGACGCAAAAAAACGAAAAGGAACATGTAAGGTTTTGAAATGGAATTCACTTCGCGAAGAACTAGCGAACTAAATAATATCGTCGGCAGAGACAGTTTCAGGTCAGAAACAATACATAGGAAATGCACCGACCGAACTTTTTTCAAACTGGGTCATTTAATCATACGACGAACCTATCTAAACGTTCGGAACAAAGTCTACATGTACACATTCGACCAAACACATTCCCAAACCTCACACAGTTTCGTGAATTTTAACGCGGTTGCAACTAGCGGATGAGTTTGTCGCGCTGCAGAGGAACAGTTGGTAATGCCATTTTGTCATTTCGATGTATTACATTGTACCATTACTGGAAATAGATCATCGAGATAATATCGTTTAAATTGCGATAAAATATATTTCTCTCGATGTTCAATGAGAGTTTTCAACAACGCGAGAATTCTTTACCATGTTGATGCTGGTATCCAGTTAAATTGATCAGAGAGTTCTAATTACGGTCAAGCATCGAACATCAAATCTAGATGATGACAACCTAGCATCGAATATGTTCAGCGAGACCAAGTGACGTTCGTCCATCGTGAAATTTCATGCTAATACGCTGTGACTCAAATTGCATCGCATAGGAACGTTGCTCGTACGATCACCGCGTTTGAGCACAATTTCTGCAAGATAGAGACGATTCGACTCTCTTTCAGTCATCGTTCCAAAAATCGTTCGAAAAGTCAAAACGTTGCTAACCAGAAGAATTCATCGTATAATACAATGTCGCTTTAGCGATAATGCACCCTAGAAATAATTGGTATCTGTTGTATTTAACAAAATTCAAGAGAGTCGTAGTCGACGGCAAAGTGACGTTAAAGGCAAAAACGACAAAGATCAGAGGCGATACTAGAAAGAATTAAATATTATATTTAATGGAATGCCGCCGCAGTCCGAGTATAGCCCGAGTATTCGAGGCCGCATAATCTGACGTTACTAGAATGAGTATAGGGTGCTTAAAAGGGACTAATATTCGTGCAGCCACATCGGGATTAATTAATCAACAAACTCAGAAATCACGCTGCGTTACCCAGCGTATACAACCTCTTAACTTTTTGCCCTGCTTTTTTCCCCTGTAATTAGAACCCAGAGGCGAAATTTCCTAACCCGGTTTTATTCGAGAAAAATCATATTACCCAGCGACATGTGGATAAACGTAGTGGATACGTGTATATGTGATAAAGCGCGCATTTAAGGCTCGCCTATTCGGCGGCCGGGAAAAATTGAAATAGCTTTTTGCAGCGTGCCGCGTAATATGCGCGGCAAATAATGTAGCAGGGTTGTAGCTGCGAATTACCGGCAATAGAAAGCACTGCGGTCGAACATCATTTTCTCAGCCGAAATAATGTGAAAGAAGAGAAGCTGCCGTAGTCGTGGAAATATAGGCGCGCGTACCTACTGCCCATTCGTAGAACATTCAGTTTGCGAAACAAGATTTATCGGCGCGTGAAATGTATATTCGTGGAAGATATCACAATTTATGAATT
The DNA here is from genome assembly GCF_910591885.1 of Bombus terrestris. NCBI lineage: Eukaryota > Metazoa > Arthropoda > Insecta > Hymenoptera > Apidae > Bombus > Bombus terrestris. The sequence goes on from NC_063277.1 coordinate 13,410,005, forward strand.
CGCAAGCGTGTGTTTATTTTAAAATTAAAATTAATTTCGTATCGACAGATCCAGCAGAAGAAATTTCGGGATCGAGTAAGTTCTTTTTGTAGATCGATAAATTATATTTATCTTATATAGAAATAAGTTTAGCGTTGGATCAAGGTTAAAGGACAACGGGTAATCGTAAAGGTAGCAAGACTTTTGGGATCTCTGAAAATGTCCGGATCTTTTCTTCCCGTTTCATTTAGTCGCTAAGGGGAGTTACGCTCACGTTTAACGGGGCGATCCAACATCGACTGACGGCTCGTTTCGAGGATTTCATTGAATCACAACCCGTGGACAGGTTTAATCAGCGTCAGCCTGGACGTTTCTCTGTTTCAGAATTCCTACGAATCACCAGTCGGGCTCTAACTATGGACGTTCTGTAAATCTGTTCTCGATGGCCACGCTACCGCATATTGCTTCAAATCCACGGACTTGGCAACTTCGTCCCGTGAATGCGTGATTTTTCGCGTTGGATGTGTTTGTTAGTTGGACGTAAGCTCGTGGATATAGTACTATAAATAGCAAAAACTGGGACTTTTCTGAAAGGACTTAAAATGATTGAAACTTGTGCCAGCCACTGTTTACGAACTAACTCGTAGAGCATGGGAACTTTCGAAATTCAAATCGATGAAAATAACTTGGCGTGAAAAGATTTCAGAAATGTTTGACGCGCGAAAATATACTTTACTCTTGGAATTGCAGAAAATTGTTGTAATAAAATAACTGTTCAAATAAAATATGGGAATACGATAGAAATATTTTTAATGAGAATTGCCTATTTTGTTGGATCAGATCCAAATAGATGAATCTGAATGATCGAACGGTTCGAGGCAATTTTACCTTCGCTGGCTAATCGTTGCGAATTTTATTTCCATTTATAACAAGCGCAAAAAATGATACGGCGAAGAATCGGCCAGCTGTCTACCTGTAAAAACGAAATATATCTCAATTGTGGCCGCCACGGTGGTCATTTTCACCATGGTTACCCCTTTTTTTGACAAGTCCATTTATCAAGTTCCCACGAACTTCCTCGAAATGCTGCGGAAACGATAAATACCGCGCGGGAATACGTCCGTGTTGCCGATAGCGCGCTGTTTTCCGCCACGGGCCGAGCATTCGCGTGTGCCTCGATAAGGATCAAGACCGAGATCGAAATCGTCTTGGTCAAATAGAGAACAAGTACAAAGAAAATTGGAGAAAACAAATTTTCCGGGATTTCACTGGCACGATACCTGTGTTTGAACTTGCGAGCATCGAGTGTCTCGCTGTTTGCTCGGACCCTATGACATCTGTGTTATATTTAATAGAATAAACGAGAGAGTAGCTCGTGCTTTAATTTTCAAGGTACAGGAACGTTGAATTTCGCTCAGAAAATGTTTCGTATTTTGCTTCGGATGAAAATGATCAAAAATCGCGTACGTTTCGTGTACGCTACATTTAATCTTGTTTTTCCAACTACCAGCAAAGAAAAACGTCCATCGTGTATATATGTGTGGCATTTCGGCGATCGTGTGATCGAGGTGTGTGCTTAATTGCGATTTATACGGCACTGTAGTGAACCGAAGCACGTGATCCAAATTTTCAAGCAACATTTATTCTCGGTTTGGCCATTACGCTGTTTACAGAGCAATTCCACAATACCGTTTTATACCGGCGAACTGGAAAACTTTATGGGTCATCAACACGTTCACCAGATGGTAAACGATAATGGATGGTAATAGATGCTCAAGACCATGGTTATAACTATCTTGTTGGCATATCCGACTTGTTAACAAAGAAAGAAATATTAAGCTGCCGCATGTACCGAATATTTTTTACTCGGAATTTCCTCAACATATGGGTAAAAAATTAGACTCGTTCTTTTTCCCAATAAGCCTACCGAAACAACGAAACGATATATTTCGCGACACAGCGAGTCTCGCACATCTATGTATTCATTTTGACGTTTATCGTGCAACGGTTACCGAAGTTTTCATCGTTTCTCATGAGTACAAATACCTCCGGGAAACGTATATCTGACGCGATATCCCGCTACTCCTCCAAGTAAATTTCTCGAATTGCGTTCCCTCGATAGATTTTCTCGTGGACTGCTTGAAATGTTTCGAAGATACGTATCTTCTGAGAACCGTTTTACAATTGCTAGCACCGTGAAACTTTATAGAAACTGTTTGGTTCGGAAAGAGAAATGGAATAGGTTGGCGTGGATGGTTGTTTTAGTCTGAAAAGCTGGCATTTTCCGTCAACCTTGATCACCTGGTGCGATCCGTGGCGTGCGAACCGTGCCGCATATTCGTCTCTACATATCCTTTCTTCCGCGTATCGTCTCTCGTTTCTGTGAGTCTCTATCATCGTAGAGCACGCGATTCAGGCCGTGGATCGTGTTGCAAATGTAATCTGAGAGAGGCAGAATCCCGAGCGAGCAAGCGACGTACTGTAACGCGAGTTGTACCAGTCCGTTTTCCGCTTCCGTAACGGTGAGTGAATTTTCACAGTCGACTATATTCGCTGTTTCCTCAAGCTACGGAGAATAAGTTGCCGCGAGAATAAATTTCGGCGCTGTGTCACCGTTCGACTGGAAAAGCTTTTCTTTAAATCTCAAGACGTAGAAACGGAAGATTCTCTGACTATGATACGCTAATCTTCCTTAAACCTGTGCGCTTTGTTCGATTTTATCAGATTTCGTTCGTTAAAAGGGATGATTTTCACTGCCGACGAAGCTTCAATGCAAGGTAGAATTGTACGAATCAGAGAGTGGAATCGTTTGCATTTGTCGGATCGCAAAAGGACTTGGAGATTTAGAAAATCAAATTTTTCCCTTCATCTTCTTCGTTCACGGTGTTAACTTCAGCGAGAATCATTCGTCAGCAGTTTGAAGATTCGAATTAGAACGCTGTCGAATACAGGCGTTCTCCCTCGTACGAAAAAATCCCGGGAAAATCGAGCGCATAGTTTCTCGACGACTACGTGATTATCGAAAATAAATTTCTAAATTTCTAGAGCAGATATGTACTTGACACGCACACGGTTGAGCGATTTCTTTCGACGAAAATGCCGAAAGTTCACAGACGCGTTGAATTTCTTCGTTGAGCTTCGCCCTCAATTTCCCCGTCGGCGACTCGAGTTATCGGTTTTCATCGCTTCGTAATCTTTTATTCTCGCTGCAACTTTCACGCTTTCTCGTAACCCGAAGAACTTTTGAATAGCCTGGAAAACCCGTTAAAACGTACCATAGATCCTGCGTGCTTCGTTAAGAACGATATTCAGCGAGTTTGTTCCACTTGTTTGCGTTCTCACGTCTATGCAACGCGACTATTCAACTTTCGCTGTGTTCTCCAGCTTTTTCGACGTTTCCGTTGTTTTTATCTCGTTGTTTCACAATCACCGATCACTTTCACTGTGGCTGTGAACGACACGAAACGTTCTGCGAATAGCGGTAAAAGGGATCAAAAGCTCCGAAAGTGTATCGCGATTCGAAGGGTAAACGAAAAGAAAAGGATCGTAAGAAAGGCGATCAGAGTTGTTCAAGCTCGTTGACGAAATTGCAGTGAAAGTATACTTCCCGATGCTTTGTTTCAACCGTGCTTCCCCTACTCGTAATTTGTCCGATTTTCTCACGAATCCTCGAAACGATTAAGGAAAGGTTCGAAACGATTCGATCGGAAGACAATTCGTTAAATCTCTAAGGGAGCTTCGATCGATGGACACGCGCTAGGAATTCCTTGAATACTCTCTGTTTCAGACTTCTCACTGTTCGTTAAGTTAGCGTTTTAGGATACGGAAGAAGTACCTTTCTACGAACGAATAGTTTTACCCATTGCAATACGAAATTGCAAAATAGATTCTACTCGGATAAGGGAAAAATGATAAGAAATTTTCCTGCTAATGGATCAACTAGTCTGGCCGCCGTAGAACTTCGCCAGAGCTCTAATTAGTTGGATTTAATCGACTGATCGCATTTCCTTTGTTTTCAGCAAGTTGGCACTGTTCCAAACCACCGATAATGCTTTCCACTGTTCGAATTCGATTAGCGAGGGAAAATGGGAAATGGTACAATCGTGTACGATCTCGAGACTCAGAGCGTTTAAAATAAAACCACGAGGGATATTCGTTTGACTATATCTCGAACTGCAAGATACACTTCTTCGTTTCCAAAGCAAAATTTTTATTGTCCAGTATTTATGTAATGCAAGGAAATACTGTAATCCCGTTGCTAAAGTCACGCTACTTAGAAATAGTTGTTCGGACATTCGTTGCTATGAAAATAAGCACTGTTATTTCGAATTTCCGCGAATATTTCTGAACGAGATTCTACCGAGACAATAGAAATTCCCAGCGCTATGATATTTCGTGTAAAAACTTACCCAAGAATCCCGGGATCGCGCCTAAGGGCATTACGAACAGGCTAACGAGTAAATCGGCCACGGCGAGAGACAAAAGGAAGTAATTGGTGACATTGTGCAGTCTTCTGTCGAGTCCCACAGCCAGGCAGACCAATATGTTCCCCAAGCCACCTGCCACGATGAATACTGCAACGAAGAGAAAGCCCCAGTCGAAACGGCGGCCCCTCGTCGTCGAACTTAATTTTGTTCTGTACGAACAAGAGATCGTCAGGTTGTCTGTCGTTACATTCTCCACCGGCGTGCATTCCAAAATCTGTGAACGTAACAAAAGAAAGAGAAGAGTTATTGGAAAATTCAGCGGCGAGAAATTTTTCGAGTAACGGGACTCTTTCGCCGGCAGTTTTATAGTCAAGCTAAATTTAAATCTCGTCTTGAATTTTCACCTGATCATCGAAATTCGTCTCATTGCAGTCTCTGAATTTCGGTAACCTGGACAAAAAGACACCCTCGATGTTTTCCAAGCCGTTGAGAACCAACGACACGTTCACATCGCAGTTGGAGTAATCGCAGGGCTTACAGAACAGTGTCATCGATGACGCGAAGGTTTCCTTTTCCACAGTGCACATATGATCGAATTCTGATGAGCCAACCATACACTCCTCGAAGCATCCAAGGAAGCTATCGTTACAAGGCAGCTGGTACAGCATCGCAGTTAAGTTGCTCGCCCAGGAGCTTGTCAGGTTTCCCTCCATGTCGTCGGCAAATTTTATCAACAGAGGGTTATCTCGTTGATCAGTGTACATTCGTCATGTACGTCATGTACTAACGTCATCGACCTGTTCTTTGACAAACGACAGATCACGTCTCACAGACACCGAATCATCATTGAACTAGGGCACTTTGTCCACGAACGAGCAACGCCTCGCGATTCTCTTCACTCGCGATTCTCCGTTTTGTCTTCTATTCCGCATAATTACTCTTTCAAATCACGGTTCGCCGTTCACCAGCACTTCGAACGGTTGCGAGACGAGATAAAACTGAGCCAGAATTTTACTGCGCCTATACTATACGCGTGTTACGTGTACATGAAAATTGGCGAAGGTTAGCGTGACACGTTTCGGAAAAGGCGGCCGTCCTTGGCGTTGCTTGCGAATCGAATTAGGACTAGGAAACACGAAGGGGAGACGCGATCACGACGGTGGTGGACGTTTATTCGGGGGCAGCGGCGTCGGCAGAGCGGCGCTATCGGGAGGGCGATTTTCGTAGCTCAGTCAGTTTATGGATTCTTCAGATCTCGCTTTACGACCCGTTGCGCTACTTTGGAGTTCAGGGATCGTGCTTTAGGTTTTATTTGACCTGCTCCTTCGTCTTCTCTACCTAGAACAAATGATGACAGTTTCAAGCTCTCCCAGGAGGAATCGATTTATTGTTCACGGCATTATTAGCTGATGCTCGATCGCGTGTCCAACAACTCGCTTTCCCCGTGAACCCCAGCCGAATCTGTAAAAATGAAGAAGAGAAGAAAAAAGATATATTCAGCGAAGAAGAAAAATTGGATCGGGGTTGCTTCAACGGCAAAATCGAAATGGTTGTTTCCGACATTGATCCGTTGGGACCGAGAAGCCAACCTTTGTCGCTTCGGATAGTGGGAATGTTTTTAAATTGAATAGTCCTCGGTTTTTTATTTCCAAGGCCCTTCGATTGTTTTCCCACCTCGTTCGAGGGCACGTGGCATTTCAAGCGTTCCTGGCAATTCTATCGACTCTTTTCAAAGTTTCTATCTACCAGATTCGAATAAAAATATTGCAGGAATGCGTTAGTTGAGCCATAAGGAACGATCGCTAAATTAGTGATCGTGGCAAGAAGAGAATATTGTCTCAAGCAGGAATAGCAGACGACAAAAGGTGACGTGTAATCGATCGATCATTTTTTCACGGATTTCGTCGAGATGTCCAAGTCATTCTCGATGGTACAAGTAGAATATTTATCGGAGATTACGACATACAAACCGATAGCTTCGGAAACCGATGGAAACGTAGAATAGAAACAAACGCGAAAGGATACTAGAAAAATGCACGGTCACGAAGTACTTTTTTTTTGTGTGTGTGTGTGTGTGTTATGTAGACGACAAATTTTTATTCAGGGAGCAACGTGGCGAAGATCGAAGCGGATATAATAATATTGCATCGATCAGAAATAAGGCGAGCTTAAGGTGACATGGGTGTCGATATGTATCTTGGCTAAATCCGCTCTATAAATCATGCTCGCGGAGGGTTGGTGATACGCGACAATACGCCGCCCCATTTATGGATTTCGTTAAACCCTTGCTGGATGTACCAAGAAGATATTGTTTTTTTTTTCTTTGTGCGTTTATCTTCATCGACACTGCATCGATCCTCGTATCTGTGTAATTCAGCGAGTCAACTTTCTTCGAAAGAAACGGATCCGGCCGTTCTTTCTTCGATTTTAAAACGAACGAAAGTATGACAATGCATAAATAATTTCTTTTTTAAATGAGAAAAGTTTCGAAGTTGAATTACACAATATTGCGTACTGAGCTTCAATATTTGATACTGGAAAATGATATATGCACAATCTATACGGGTAAACACGGAGTTTAATTTTCTACATTTCAACTAAAGCCGTGTCTTCTTCGCGAACTTCGGAATTATTAGCGACGAATTTAGCCTCTTAGTTATGACGTGTAAACAGTTTCTAATTAACATAAGTTGTAATATTCGCTTAAGGGTTGTAATAATCGCTCGCGAGCAATCCACGCTCGAGAAACGACTCGAACTTCTCACACAATGCATTTCTTGCTCGTTTCCTGAAACAAGTTAATGTCAATAAGTCAAGGTACAATCCTACGAGAGGCAGAAATACAGAATTCCAATCAACGACTATGTATCAGTAAAAAACAGAATATGTTTAAACCTTCTTCTAATTTGCGTTTTATGCTGAAAGCATTTAGTACGATAGCATAACTACCGTGGAAAGTCGACTAATACGACCTTCTCTTGTTCTTTGAAATATCTTGTCATAGTTTTAAAACATCCCATGTATGAAGTTTAATAACGATAGATGTGGAACATGATGAAGTGCAACCCCTGCCTCTGCCATAAATAGCCCCTTCCTGAAAACCGTAACGCTTTACGGAGGAACAGATAATTGAAAATGATGCGAGGAATTTTTATTAGAACCGCAGTTGAATTCTGAGAAAAGAATTTACGAAAATATGTATCCAAATATGATTTGAGATTATAAAGCAGGAGTATCGTGCAAGGTTTTAAGCTTGTGCGAAATTCAGTGCGAGTGTGTTGGAGCAAATTTTACCCGATTTTAATGCGTTTATTGCGAAGAAATAATGTTTAAGATCGAGCTTGGAGGGCGAGGATTTTGAAAAATTCTCAACTCGCATTAATCTTGAAAAGACATATTTAACGTCACGTGTTTTAACATCATAAATTACCAAACGATTTATCTTTTACTTCAGCCTCTTCCATCTACGAATTCACTGGTGATACGAAGATATGACATTCGGTTTCGTTTGCGTAACTCTAATTATATAAATTCGAATCGTTTTTACATCTAACACGTAACCATCAACGTCTCCGGCCAGACATTACACCTCTCATGAAATATTTTTTCCAGAAATACATCTCGTTAATCAAAGTGTGAATCATAGAAGCTCGTAGATCATATTCTGTACGGATCATTTCTTTTCGCGTTTCACTCGTGCTCCATTGAGAACGGATGCTCTAAATATCAAGAGTCATGCCTCTTTGACGACGGCTCATTTCTCAAATATCAGTCGCGATATTTCAACTTGGTACTTGAGAAAATGTCTTGGTAACGACGGAAAGTTGCTTTGTTTGTGGAGAAGACTGGCTTCGCGAGCTCGCGGTTCATTTCGCACAGTATCTTAGCAAGATAGTGGTCGTCTTGATTGAATCAACGATTTCCTACAAAGTTTTCTCGTTTCGCGGAAAGTTTTTTCCTCATTTTTGTATGCTATTGGCCGCTACAATTTTTCTATTGTCCGAGCAATCGATTAATTTTACGGATACAAAACGAAGATATAAAAAATTGGAAAAACTAATCAAAGTACGAAACGTAAGCTTTAAGCCAAGGATCTCTTGAAATTCTGTATCGAAGAAGCTGTTTCGTTCCTCTTCCGCTTTCCTCGGTATTCCTGAAACTTAAAATCACCGTTTTCCTATTAATGACACGGCACGATAGCAACGAATGCCTTGATTAGATCCCCAAATTCTCCGAAAATCTATTCGTCGAAATCTCCTCGTTAAAGATTGATCGTGCAATATCGTGTAATCTCGACGAAGATTTCGTCTCAGCTTTCTATTTCTTCGTTCTTATTTCATATAAAAGCGTCTTTTTATCGAGGGCGATAGTTCCTTTTAGCTGTCTCCAAGGAAAGACACAAGCATAAATTACACATCGGCGTAATCCTACCCTTATTGATGCTTCGCCATGGGAACCTTTATGAAACGCTCCTTTGTTCCTTCATCCGAGTGATTGACAAAGCTTTATCCCCGAATTTAACACGAGCCATTGTCTCGTACACATCATTCGGAACAACAAAAGTTGTCTGTTCGTGATCAGAAGGTCTCTTTTAATGAACACTGCTAATTTCAGTGGCAATAATTAAGAAATTTGAGAATACAAGATGATAAAATGGAATATATATATATATATAAATGCTAATTAAAAAGACATGAAAATAATATCAGGCAACAAGATGTATTCTTATCGTCACTTCTAATTATCTCTTCGAGAACTTACGAAAAATATTTGACTGATTATGGACTCTTTGGCTTTCTTTTCTAGGCAAATAAAACATTCTTTGATCTTCCCCTTAGCGGTGCAAACAACAGGAGTGGGAGGCAACCGCCTTTTTATTTCTTTGATCTTGTTCGAGTTGGCATTTTCAGTTACTGTTAATCAAGGCGTCTAATTAGAAGTGCTTTGTTTCGAATGTAAAGTTTTCTGAATAGTAGGCAAATTGGAGATTGATTATATCGAGATTGAAATCTTTTATCCTTCAGCCTGAGGAAAAACATATATTTCGACATTTATCGGTCAAAGGGTCGTTATTTTTTTTCATTTTCAATATAATAATATTCGTTATATTTATTTCGTTATGATACTCTTTAATTTTCGTATATTTAATACGATAAGAATCGCCGAATGAAAAGCATCTATTAACATAGTATTAATTCAATTAAATGAGTTCCCAGAATTATTAAAGGCAGCAATTTTTCCCTCTCCTTCCGCAAAATCCTCTATTCAGCCTCCATTCACTGTATTACCTGTTCATTTCGTTCCGCAAATTAGTATCTGTTGCGTCCTCCAGCAATTAATGCGATCAGATTCTGTGGAAATCAGCTGGGAATCCGAACCTATCTGTTTCACGCTTAAGTTGCGTTTCTAATTGTGAACAGCACGGTCGATGTTGAAAACCATAACCAGACTAAAGTAGAAATATCAAAGTAACCGTATCGATGAAAATTCCGTTCATCGATATATTCAGCTACGAAAATTTGTCATTTTTTCCAATAATCCTGCCACACAATTTCATCCTCTCTAAAGAACATTTAAACACATATTCCATTCTAAACCGACGAATGCATTTGAATCTAGGATTACTCTCGAGGAACGAGGAACAGGCACGAACAATGCATCGACGAACTATAGTTGTTCCGCAATGGCGCAAACACGCGAGTTTCTGAAATTTCCGTGCGGTTAGAACATTAGCTGGGTTATCAATTCTCGTTAAAATATACAGACGCGTGAAATCGTCAGGCATATGGGGCGTAAAAACACCGCGTCGCGCTAATGAAATCGACGAATTCGCTGTTGGCAAAATCTCTGCATTAGAGTCTATCTGCCACGTGTTAATATCGAGCACCGATAAATCGCTGAGGCATATCGACGCGTTGTCATTAATTTGTACGTTAACGGAATGGTCAGCGGGAACCTCGTTCGACGCCGTGCCCAGCCAGTGAAATCAATTAAACGGTGTACAGCGTTGAGTTGGAAAATTTGGTGAAATATTGTTGCCATTGGTATACAATAAAATCAAATGTGAAGAAAGAAAAATAATAGCGAGGCAAGTGCTGTAACGTTTTAGAGCAATCAAAAGCAGAAAGATAATTCTAAATAGACATTTGAAGATATAATGCAATTACCTGAGAATGTAATAATACACTCACAAATATACTAGATATATAATACAAAATATAATACGAAAAGGAAAGCAAATACGGCAAATACGTATAAGAATTATAGAAACGAGAAGATTCAGCTTTCTCGATAGAGATACGAAGAAACATGTTGAAAATCCTAAAATAGTTTGCCAAATGAAACAGCATTTTGTCGCTGATTCCGTTCAAAGCCAGAAGAATCACAGCGGAGGAACGATTTCAATTGAACGAGCATCGTCGTTCGCCTTACTGATAGCAAAAGGATGCATTGTGTTCCCTTTCCTTTAGTTATTCTCTCTACATTCACACCATTTTTCACTTGCATATATAGTTCGAGACAAACGTCGCGAGAATTACGGTCTGCTACGACGACAAATTGTTCCAGCATGTAGGAAAAGCATGTCCAAAGGTAGAAAATCCTAAAAAATTTATACGCTCAAAGCCTCACGGATAGTCAACTAGAGACGTCGTCTCTCTAAGGAATATTTCTTATTTTCTATGTTATCGTATGTTTAAAAATTTCTTAATAAGTTTCTCGTACGATCAGTAAGCAGAGTTAAACGCTAATACCCCTAGAAAAAGGATTCGCCAACTTTAACGGACTAGTTCAACGATTGCAATTTCCCGGCGATACGCTTTGAGCTTTCCCGACTAGGATCCATGAAGCGTTCTTAAACGTCTCATCTTGGAAATTTCTAATTATGAAACGCGTTTCAAGTTGCCCGCCTCGTAAACGTTTCTCGCGCAGCATCTCGTGCATCATGTTTAATTACCTTTGTAATTATCGCGGCGATGAATATAGACGTAAACAAGATTCCCAATTTTGCAAAAACATTGGTCAATTCGTTCGGCGCGATAAACTCGAGATAGTACACGTTACGATTCCCTGTATCCAATTGTGAGAATTCCCGATGTTATTACTTTAGTGTCAGACGTCGCGCAGACGAGTGCCTGAAACTTGCTCGTACGATCATCTCCACCGGTTAAAATTTTGATTAATTCTATAAGATCGTGACGAGAGGAGAAATAACGTTAGGAAATGTAACATTTGGAAACAATGGTGAAATAAGTAACAGACGTTCGTTCGAACAGAATGAACACTGTTTAAAATTGAAGATAAAATCATGATTAATGGCAACAAGGATCCCAACATGTCTTTATAATAGCTCGAAGATTTATAAAAATCATGCAATATTTCTTAAAGATCGATCGCGATTGTAGATTAAATTGTATTATACCGTAGGAAAATTCTCAGCTGTGCTTTATTCGTTTCTCGAAAATACTGGCTGTTAAAAGGGAAATATTTAGCGAAGATTTTCATAACTCTACACGAGAGAAGAAAAGGATCGCAAAGTGATTGAAAACGAGATGAATCGTGGTAGATCTAGAAAAATGCAGGCTTGCGAATAGACGCGCTATCACGAGCAAAGTGCATCGGCCGTTCTGTGTCAGTGCTGTATGTAGGGGGCAAAGCTTGAATTTAGCTGATTGGACATCGACCGATGGGAACGAGATACGGATGTAATTTGTTAACGGGACTACATGGAAAATAATACGACTCGATAACGAGATATGATACACATCAGAGCAGGTTACTAAGGCCAATGACAGCGTTTCGTGTCACGATGGATTATTCTGTTCCTGCCTCCTATCTCTTCCTATTCATTTATCGGGTATTTATCCTTTTTAACTAGCACCAATCTGACAACTAAACACGGTACACGCATTTGTTAGAATTGTTGGAAAACTGAAACAAACAGAATATAGCGAAACGATGGGAAATATTGTAACGGTGCTGGAGCCTACATTTTATATGTAATTCGAAGAATAAATTTCAGTTTAAATTTGCAAATTTACCAGCTATTTATAGAAAGCCACTCGATTCCTAATACGTGAATCTATTTGTTAAGTTTCTTCGCGTACTCTCTTTGGAAGATTAAATGCTCGTTAATTAAGTTCTATGTTTTAACAAGATAAAGGTCACTCGACTCGTACTAAACATAAGGGAATTCTTTTTCCTCTGCTTTTTCTTATCGTTATTATTCGATTTTAACTGACATACCATGCCAATCTGCACGGAACCTTTTTAGAAACCCAAATCGAGCGAATCGAGAATGAGATACCTTAAGTAATCAGTACGAAGCAAAACATTTGTAGATCTCGCTATCGCTATACAGAGAATCGTCCTTTCTTCGCTTCACTGGAGAAGAAAATTCATTTTGAAATTTATTCATCTATACAATGCTAAAAGAACAATAAATGAAATATTAGCCGGGGATGAAATACGAAAATTGGATAAAAACGAGAAAAGAATGTCTATGGAAATATCGGATTTTATCGCTAATAGTTAACAAGCTTCAAAACGGAATAAACTCACGAACAAACAAATTTTTACATTTGTTATCAATGTCACTGTTTTATTCCAGCAGTTCTAGTTTATCAAAATGTCATTAGTCACGACGTTTCATTTAATTATATAGGTAATTAGCCATGACAATTAACGTGAATGGAAACTGTAGACGATTAATTGTCTGTTTTATGAATTCAAAGTTGTTGGACGTCGAAATCTGTGACTTTACGGACAATTTTATCCACAATTTTACGAGGTGTACGTGAAGCGCTGTGGAAAGATCTCTCTCGTGTTAGCAAAAATTTCCCAGCGCAGAGAGTTACGCTATATTCGGATCGTGAATATAAAGTTCTGGATAAAATTAATGTATGCTGCTTGACAAAATTACAGTCCGTTAAATATATTTCTAAACTGGTAAGAAACATCGACGAGAAAAAGGTATTTCCATTATCTCCTGCCATTATTTATATTTGAAAAATGCTATTTAGAAAATATCTATACGTTTTAGTTTTGAAGAATAAAACTCACTGTATGTTAGAGAGAAGAACTGATAGTTTTTATCTTATTATAATAAAAGATTTTCTGGTATGTAAAACTCGACGGGAAATGAAAATTATCTTTGCTGGGACACTAACATCCAAGAGATATGATGCAATTTTATGAAGCGCGCTTAATAGAATTCAGTTGAATTTCTTACGCTGCAACAAAAAAGGAATTAAACTATATGGCTACCATTTTTGTAGAAATTTATTTCCTTTTTCACACAATCCTGATTTCAGTAACTGAGAAAGCAAAGAATGTACGAGAAAAACAGGAATCAAGGAGCTGATGTGAAACACATTTCGCTAAAAACAGATTCTATCAAAACGTCAATCACCGATCACATAGTGATATTTTACGAGCAGAGATGGCACGGTGAACCCCGTTCAGACCTTCGATACGCTTTCGCGGCCCGTGCAGCAATAACGTTATTGGAAACGAATAAAAAACTACATATTTCGTTTTTAAAACCTCACTCTTTTCAAAGATGATAAACCATGTGGCGCATAAATATGCACAAAACGGCGATAATTTATCGATAGAAAATGTATCAACTAACGATCGTTAAATTGTATATGTTTACGCGATTTCATATTTTTAAATACATATACAAATAATAGACAAATCGAATACAGGTAGGTTGGAGGAACTACAAATCATAGAGACTGAATTATCATTTCTATTTAAAAAACACACCTATATTTCTATATTTCATTCTGACAAGAAGCCAATCTTTTCGTAGATTTTTATTTTATTGTTTAAGAAACGGTAGTTAAAGTTGAATTCGACTTTTACACCGGGGAAATCTATCTTTTATCCGAGGGAGATTTTAATGAAACTTTTATTAAAGGAGATCCCCCATAAAGAAATTTATAATGAAACGCCTCTGGTAATGGGGCCTACAACTACGTTTTCGTAAAATTACTAGAGTAACATACCAGATTTAGTGCTATGCTTTTCCATCGATAACAAGAGAACAAAAAAGAAATAAACGACGGGATGGTATAAATTGCTTGTACTTCCGAGCCAGATTAAGTTATAAAGGGGCAACAGATTCATTTTCGCGGTGCTGCACTTCGTTATGATAGAATCTGCATCCCATTATAGGACGATGAATAGAAAGATATTTTAGTCCAGGGATAGATAAGGCCGAATTTCAATCGTGATTTAGAATTAATTGAATTTCTTCGTACATCAATAGAGTCCTACATTTAACGATAATGTATCAGCATACTCTTCTCTATACTATATTATGTGAATTACAAATAAAAATAATAAAATAAAATATATTATTCATTTTATTCGAACATTACCGCATTCGTTCAATTTAGCCATCCTGGTTTAAAAATACATCTAATTTGAAGATATTTCTGAACACGAAAGTACCAGGTTAATTCTTGACCAAACGCGAACAAATCCTATTTTCTGGAAAATGAAACCTTAAACGAACAAATTTTATTCTTCGCTTTTTATCCATTTTTGCACGTAGAATAATCTCCTGTTGATTGCTTGTTCGTGTCCAGTCGAGTATTAGCCAAATTCGCATATACATACTAAGCAAATTTTCAGGCTACATTTTTCCCTGAAAATGGAACATTTTATGAAGAATTTTATTCTCTATTTTCGATTCATCGTTTATTCCATAATTCCGGAATTACCTTATATACAGAAAGGAACAGGAAAAGTCAATGTGAAATACGGAAAGAACGAACACACGGCTCCACGATGCATAATTTCAAATTATTCTAACCTGAAACATTTGATAGACAATTTACCTACATTTTTTGGCAAGTTCTTTACAATTCTCGTCTCCAGTTCTTCAGTTTTCTTCTTGCACGTGTTCTCTTTCGTCATGGCACAATTCTTCGTTCACGATATCGTGATTTTCTTCGATGTTTTCACTGTACCAACGAAGATTCGAACGTCAATGTTACTCATGGTATTCACAGCACTGGGAAATCACCGCGAGATTCTTTAACCGAATCGAACGATACCCGATAATCGATATATTGAAACGATTTGTGCGACAATTACGCCTCGTGTCCAACATCAGGCAGTTAGCGTTCGGAATTGGAGGTGGTAAGATGTCGTCTTAAATTTCAAATTGGTAAAGGTCCAACTAATAAAATCGACAGTCGAACCGTTCTCGTTTTATCATAGAGAAAAGCGTGGTCGAATCCTCGACCAGGATATGAATCTGTGAGTGGAATCGTTGAATGGTTTCATTAAGAATCAAGTGGGTTATCGTGAGTGTTCAAGTGGCGACCGATCGTTGCAAGTTTAACTCCAACATGTCGACTTCTAGAACTTCGAAGTTTTCTACAAAAACAATCGAAATCGCGGATGTAACATATACCTATTCATAGAAACTATTTATTCATTAACAGTTCGAATTACTTGACTAAAGTATCGGTTTTAACGCGTGTAGTTCGTTATTGCCTATTCGCGCGTGAAGTTGTCCCGCGAGATGTCGTCGCAGTACCTTCCATCTTTAGATCTTTTTAATGGATTCAAATTACGCGTTTCTTTTCCTCTCGTGCGAGTCACGCGGATTCTGTGGCCACGCTGTGTTTACAAGTAATCTAGAATCTAGAACGATCAGTGAGAATCTGAAATCCTATCCCGTTTTGCTTGGAACTGGTTCTCGCCGGTATGCAGATAATTTCGAAAACGATTCCTCTTCGTCTCCGATAACGATATTTCTCGATTACTACTCGCTGGTTACTCGTGCTCTCGTGTATAACCTTATAAGAGAAACTACTCGTAGATTAAGATTTAGAACGGCATAAAGGATCAAACAAATCGCGATCTCGTAGCTTCTAAAACTATTTCAAAAGCCGAGATCAGTTTCCTAGAGTTCCCATTTCTGAGAAATAAGGATCGTTTCTCGAAACACGAATATTTTCGAAAGGAAATGGGAGATGGGAACGCGGAGATTCGTCATTAAACTTTCGCGACTTAAACCCCGAAATTACAAATTGATTCAAATTTTTCACACAGTCGTACAAATTTCCTTAAATGATACACGTTTCAAAAATCTTGGAAGAATTTTTTGTGATTTTGAATCGACGATCGGCATAAATCAGTTCACTTTGAAAAACGTAATTACGTATAAATTAAACGAACGCGGAACAATAGTTACTTGGCGCATTCCTACAGTCACAGAGTCGATGAGAATTAATTTATATCGATTGTAATATTTTTGATAGGGTTACTGTCAAAATATGTATATTCTTTCAGACACGCATCCTCGAGGTTTGGCCGCGTGGATCATACTGAAGGCGCGACGACTCGGTAGAGGTAGCGTTGCCTTATGTCCTGGGGTGGGAGAAAGACAGAGAGAGGGACCGGGATGCGCGCCAAAACTCGTTCGCTCAGCTTCAATGGATTTCACTCTAAGGTTCGCAATATCATCATGGATAAATGTCTGTGTATCAGAATTTATATCGCAGGCTTGTTTGCTTTCTAAAATATTTATTATAAATATGGCGAATGAATGGTATCGAACTCGGAAACTAGTATCATAATATACGTAGGTATACGTGCAATATTTGTTTTATGCATAAAGTCATTTTTAATACGAATGATTTTTATTTATAATATGCGAGAATTAACGCACAAATAATACAGTAGGAGTACGTATTTAACATTAATAACACAATATATTAACTGATTATCATAATATTTATATTACAATAATTGCGATGAGATACTGTTTGCAATCGATATTGCAATCGCATTTAATATGCTGTGGACGGATAATAATGCTGTTACTTCATGAATCAGAAGATGGAGATTCATTGTTAATTAATGAACAAACTACGAGAATACCCGATTTTTCACCCCGTTGAAAGCAGTTTTGCATTTTTACGTTGATAAGGGGAAAAAATTTCTCTCTGCAGGTTGCTTTTTTCACGAATTTTCCTGGACAAGGAAGTAAAAGACATATTTGATTAACCGGATTTTAATCGTCGCATTTTTCTATTTTCTCGCTCGTTCCCAACTTTTTATAATACTTTTTTAAAAAAATTTTCGTTTATTCTGCTCCTATAATATTTTTAACGCTTCCCTTTATCTTCTTCGTTGTCTTCTTCTCAAGCATGTTAATTTTAATTAGATTTAGTCTTCGTACTTTCATCCGGCAACAATGTCCTTTTTTCTTTTTCTTGCTAATACGGAGCAGAATCGCCAAGTTTCCTGTTTCTCTTTCTTTTTTTCAAAATTATGTACTTTTGATAAAAATTCCCAGCATCTGTAAGATGACATTTTCCTTGTAAAAGAATAATCTTTTGCCTGACTAATTTCATAAAAAATTTGGATTGCAACAAGGACAAATCGCAAGAAAAATATCGTACGCGTAATCATTTGGAGATTTTTTAAATCGAATATGCTTGGAGCAAATTTATTTTCGTCCTCGTTTTTATCGATCTGTTATATTAGTTTTAGTAAGAAAAAAAAAAAGAAAAAAAAAATGACATCGAAAAATGTAACCGCGCGATCGTCGATAATCTCGCGTCGAATTCACGAATTGACATTCTTGGCAGGATTACGTTTGATATTAAGTTGGAAAACGATATTCGTCTCTGGATATTCGAGCAGCACAACCAATATAACTAGACTATCGAAAATTCCTTCCAGCATCAAATAATACATTTCAACCTTTCTCAACTAACTTGGAAATTAATACAGTTTGTAATACGTCGGTGAAGATACCAGAAATAACGAACAAGATGAAACGCAACGTTCCCTATCTTCTGATAAAAACGAATTACGTCGGAAAAAACGTCGTGGACCGAATCGAACCCGGACATTACGCGAGACTTTATCTTCGCTTTGAATAAAAGAGGAAAAGAAATACGAGAAAATTCATTTTTACAATGGAAAACTCTAAGTGAATTATGTACAGTATATTCACAGAACTACGTCCTGTTGATCGTTCGAAGCATTTTTTACTTCAAAACGTATAATTGTAAAATTTGCAATTTACTATAGAATCATTATTTAATGTAACTTGCCATATCGCATTAAAAAATTACATTTATCTTTTGCCTCAAGTTAATACTCTCAACTACTGTCGTTTGAAATAACGAATTTCTTCCGTAAGACTGGAACAGTGTCTGTTTAATTAATTACAATCGTTTTTCTTTCTCATTTTCCTTATTCTTTCTTTAAACCTATATACACGACACGGCTTTGACGAATTGCAAATTTCTCTTGCGTGAAAGACATTAATAATTAAATACCTATATCTAAGGATCTTTCTTAAATAATCTTCCTCTTGAAATGATCACTTAGTTTCACTTCAATCGAAAAGACCACTGTAGTATCTGTAACTCGAAATTGAACGCGAAACTTATTTTCCATTTGGTTGCTCATCAGGTATCATTTACATTTCATGTGCATATATTGTTTCCGACGTCGAAACGAGCATATCGTTTACATCAAATGTCCAGAATTGATCATGTATCGGACACTTAATGCTTCTTGGTTCGGTCGTTCGTGAGTAACGAGGGGAACACAGAATTCCGCATTTTAGCTCGGTTAAACGTGAAAATAAATTCCCGTCAGAATTCGAACACGTTTGGACTGTTGCACAACTCATTATTCGCGTCAAGAATTTCTGCTCTTTCACGCTGATAAATGATGGTGTCGTACCATATTAGGTACATGTTACAAGTTGCAGCCGGTGAAGCTCAAACTTCTAGTTTCTTTTTCTAAGAGACCAACCGATGGCCAAGAAGCTTTTTACGCCGTTTCAATACAAAATTTTATTCGATTAAAAAGTTTTAGCCGATGTAACGAAATAAAAAGTAAAATTGTGGTGCATTCAGTTCGAAAAAACGAGAGTTAAATGTGAAACGGGTAATAGAAGAATGGTACATTTTTCCGAGTATATAAAAATATAAATTTTCATTTTAATCACAAAGGACAATATAGTTCCATCTAAACGTAATTCTCCAATTGCTTTTTGATGTTCCAGAACTAAATGAATAAGCGAAGGCGTTTGATTTATAAATTGGAAAATTATATTGTACAAGACAAATGCACTTTCAGTGAAACGCGCCAGCTTGAAAATACATGTAAATTAACGTGAAACTGTATGCGTTGTTGCGTCGAACAGCTCGTTTTAAACTCGAATTCCACGTGGACGCTAAATAAACGAAATCGAGCCTCGATATAGCCGAATGAAAAGGATCATTCTAATCCAGCCACCGTGGAATTACTGTGCTCATTTCCGCAAACTCTAAAAACTTCCGTATTTAATTTAAAACGAAACACGAACACGTCCATCCTGTATCTTGGTGTAATCGAAACTGTCCAAAGTTCTATCAAGTTTCGAAGACTTTTTCTTTTCTGTTTTTCGAGATTGCAACACGCCTCGAATAAAAAAGAAAGGGATGGAATTACCATCGATAATGATTCTCATCTTATCCAAGTTTTAGAAGTAAAAAACCGTAATATATTTTAATTAAAGCTGTTAATGCCTTATAATTGGATTCACTTTTGAAGGGAAATGGTAGATTATATTAGGAGTGAAAGAAAAGTCTATTTTTCTGCGTACATTATAATCGTAGCAATAATTGTAACGCGTTAAATGCCGCAAAAATTTCTCAATCTATCGCATTGTTCATTCAGTTACATTTTTCTTATTACGATCATTGCTGTTCCTCTAAATTTCTTTCCAAACAAGATATTATCTCGAGAGTGTTTTTATTTTTCTTGCAAAAAGTTCTTCTCCACCAACTCGTCAGTAAATCGCGTCATCGAGCGTAATGGGATTCTGTAACTTCATCGAGTGCCTACGATGAAGTAGTCGCATTTGAAAATTATAGAAATCTTTTTTTCCCGTAATAAATATAAATTATTGCAACTTTAATTCTGAAAGCCTTGAACTTTTCTGTAACGAAAAAAGGCTGGAAAGAACTAAAATACGTGAACTTTTCTCCTACATGAATTGCATAATTTTTGCATGTTTATCTCGTTTATGTGTCATAACTTTTTCCACTGCTTTTCCTTCTTTCCCTTTTGGTATGTTTTCATTTATTATTCGAAACCCCCGCGGGAGATGAATGTTTAAACAGATGCATCGATTTTAGCGGATCCAATTTAGACCTTTCCCAAATCTGTGAAGTTTCATTTTAGAACTGTCTGTCTTGCGAAGTTTTACCAAACTTGGTATTTAAAAGTACCTTATATACAGAGTGAATTTAATTAGCAAGGCAAGTTAAAAGTATTCCTTACTACTGTTCCTTTCTCGTCGAAATCAAAGTTTCGGCTTCGAGGGCTTTTTACATTTTCATTAAAGCTGTGGTAATTTAGTTAATTAATATAAAAAATATAATGAACACTGTGGCCACTTGCGATATACAAGATTTATTAAATTATTACAACTACTATTATATGAGAATACACAATTTTTACATGTACAATATAATATATTACGTATCTCGCTATTTATTCTCTTCTTCCATTTTTGTTCCTCTTATTTTCTTTTTATACATACTTTCCGCTTAATACGATTCTTCTTTCGTGTCTCTTTCTCTCGCGATACTTCATTCTGCATACAAAACGAATAATTATCGGGTGCATTAGGGGGAATAACTCGTCTTTGCTGAATAAGTTAAACGCAATTTACACGTATCAGCAACACTATAATTTGTGTCCTATCTCATAAAGTTATACAACCCGATTCGTTTCGACATTATACGCGCAAAGTAGAATACTGCGATTACACATACACGTAATAATTCCTGGACGTGGACGATATTCTTTTTTATTTCTTTTTCTTTTTTTTTTTCCTCTTATTTTAAACCATTTCTAACTTAGCTAACTATTATGCCCTGCGTAGTTCTAATCGTTACACGTACATACATATGTACTGTCCGATACCCTTAATATACAATTCATTTCGTGTCTTCGTGTTTTCATGTACGAACCGGAAGCGTTTGAAATCTGTAACATCCATTGACATCGACAGGGTCCGATGATTTACGACTTCTTGACTTGTCCAACACGAAAAAGGAGAAAGAAAAGAGCGACGGGTAACAAATTGCTTGTTACAAATCGCGTTTTTGCGAAATATAAGGCTTAATGGGCTTTCGTTCTCTTTTAAGACATCGAAACGTCTTAATACTCGACACACTACACACTCATTAAAATAGCGACAAGTCACGCTCTTAAACAGCACCCATTATTGACTCTGGAGCAACGTGGGTTGCAATTGTTTTTGTGCAGTATGGTAATAATCTCTCGTTCGTTTTGTGCTGTTCCAAAGATACGAATCATCCACCGATCGATCTTTCGATTTTTTTTTTTTTTAATATGATACAAAAAATATTGGCGCGCACCAGCGCGTGCGAATATAAAATATACTCTGGCGCGTATTGTACAAGCCCGCGTTTCTTCATCTTTTCTCTCTTTCTCTCTATGTGTGTGCATAAGTTTGAGGTCAAAACGGCTACATTCTCGTGATAGATTCGCCTGCTTACGAATTACAGTCAGATACAATTTAGTGGCACAAAGTTAAGAGGCCGAATAGAAGTAAAGTTTACGGAGAAAAAGTTTGCAACGTGCAATGGCTTTATCACTTTTAAGGAAATAAAACCACGATAATACATGACCTCAAACTTATGGCTGTTTCTTTCACTTACGTTAGTTTTAAACATTAATTCCACATATACAATTACTTACGTGGCTGTTTTGCTCGGTTAATTACTAGAGAATAATTATGTTCGTTTTGTTCCTTCACTCTCCCGAAAGCTTCTTTGCTTAAGAAAACATTGAAGTGAGAGATACTGGCTTTGGTATAATCGATAATCTCTCCTAAATACAATCTGTAAATGCTAAATCGATAAAAAATACTATTCTTCTCCTTACCTCCTGCGTATATGTACATGTGCACGATTAAAAAGGCCAATAGCACGGTCAACGTTGCCCTGGCCAGATTCTTGTGGCTAAAAATCGAAGAGAATTACGAGTTCCGGCTATTTCATTCGATTGGTACAATTGACATTTTATTTCGTTATCGCAAACAGAAAGTGACGGTAGAAAATTTTCGTTTTGTTTTCTCCTCCTTCCTTACCTTATGCAACATTGGACGTTCGTTCAAGAATGCTACCTCGATCTTTTCAATTTTAAGCCAACAATTTCTTCCATCCGAGACACAGATTTTTATACTAACTGCAAATTACACTCATCGATACGCAGAAGTTGTTTTTAATTAACGCGCTCGCTGTACCTTCGTAAAATTGTTACCGACGTTGGTTAAAATAAGAATTAATTGACAGCGGACGCTTTAATGTTTGAATCGTGCTAATACAACATATGTGTATAAGGCGTTTTCTAAATCGCAGATCAGAGTAAAGTGCGAAATGAAACCAGTAAACCGACCGACCAGGATTAGATCCGAAGATAATCAATCGTAATTTCGTCCATTTTGATCTGCCACTTAGAGAATACTTAATACTTTGCTTTTTTGTTCCTAAAGGCATACAGATTAATCACATACATCTGGAATGATCCCTTTCTCTCAATTGCGCTTGGAATTCTTCGATATACTCTGTTCCATAATTCGTTTTGCCGTTTCATCGTGAACGTAAGTCGCAGAGGGACGTAGAAAACTCATATCGTACCGATACTCTCCCTATTAGGGAAACGGGCGATTCAACTTCGCATAACAGTCTTTGTAAACGATGCAAGTAACGAACTGGATCGATTTGAATCTGTTCGCAAAGAAATGAATTTTTCGACGGTATAATCCAAATAGTCAAGATGGCACTAGAATGTTTCGTTTCGGTAAAAAACTTGATACATAAAAAAGGAATAGAAAAATCGTACGATTAATAGTGTGTCGCAAAAAATCCGATACTTTCTCGATGTCGGTATAAACGTGTAAAAGCTAAACTGCTGAAATTTATTTAATTCTCCTTTTTTTTTTTAACCCTTGATTAATTTACCGTTAAGCGTGTAATGCAAAGTTTGTATACGTATGTATAATACGTGTGTTCGTGAGTATATTTATCTATCTTTATATATATTCTTCTTTTTTTATATGTAACGTTTAAATAGGATTCGTTGAATTTGTTGCCATGTCTTCCAAGGAAATCCAATGCGATTCCATTAAAAATCCAAGCGACTTAACTATTCGAAAAAACCATTCTCTATTGAAGAACTTCGATAACTATGTATATAACGTCGAATACGAAGATATATTTAACGATCAACGTAATACATTATCCCACATAGATTATTGTTATTTAATTCGCATTTTCAGTTGACGTGCAATAGTCTCATAGATACTCCACGCTCGTACAATATTGTAACGATTCAGAAATGTCCCGAGACGAGAATTCACTTGACATATTCGAGGCCACGATGGCTCAGGTCTTTATAGTTAAAACTATTACGTGCTTTAAAGTGAAAAAGGTTAATTTTTACCGTTTATCGAGGAATAATAATTCTTGAAAGTTACTGCAATATATTTGTTTCTACGACAAGAAGCTGTATTTTTTTTTTAAATAATGCCTTATTGTATAGATGAACATATTATAGGAAAAAGAAACCGAACATTGCCATTATTTTTGATAAATGTTATTAAACACAAATTCAAGATTAAAAGTGTCAAATCGAAAAGTACGTGTCACGTGTCAAAGTACGAATCGAAAAGATAGCGCAAGGAATCTATTTCTCTTATTTTTAGATATAGAATATAACAGAATTTGATTTCAGAATAAAATATACCTTGCATCTTACTTTCAAGGATTCGAAGGTATCCGCTAAAGCAAATTAATATAATAATACGGAAACGAAGTTTATAATAATTTACATGTTTACTGCGACGGAGATGACCAAACTCTCTTTACCGAGAGATCCGGAAACAAACGTTTCTGTTGACTGGCATAGAAACGTACGTGTAAAAGGTATCTGCGATTGATAGAATGAATTCTACATACTGGCCATACGATTAAAATTACAGAAACATCGTGTTTGTAGTTTCGTCGAAGACTGTGTCCCAAGGAGCCATTTTTAAAGAAAAAGATGTACTCGCCTCTTGCTACTAATAAATATGATTGTTTTATGGGATAACCTTTTCGACGATGCATTCAGTCTTTGATGCCTTATCATTTTTCGTCACAAACGAAACGTGTCAAAACGTAAAGATATACTTCTCTCTTATCTTGTCAACGTAATCGATTGGAAATATTTCAAGCTTCTCTTGTTCCTCTGGTGAGCTTCTCGAAGTGCATATAGTTCACTGTGCGATGATTAGTACCATTCCGGATGTGTTATCCCGTGTCGAATAGAAATTTACGATGAACTGACCACACGGTTCGCGAACGAATTCCTTCGTCGAGCATCGAAAGAAAAGGTAATGTTATTCCAGTGATCGGTCTGTCCAACGATGCGAAAAACTTCATCCGTGATCGATCCTAGCAAGGATTTAGAGCAAGGATGGTCGATCTTCACGATGAAGTTCGCGGACGTTTTCGATTTTTCGGCGATTACTGCCAGCCATGAGACATTTAGTTGTCCCGAACAGGTAGATTGACTTGGAACCACGTAGTCAGGCATCCGGCTCACCTTTGAGCCTAAGACGGGCAAAGTCCTCGAAGATTATGTCATCGTCGCAGTCCGCCTCCCTGAAGCGAAACGGGGAGAATTTCAGAAACTCTAAAATCGAAGAAAACCCTATAATCTCTAGATAAAAAGCTTTCTATATGCAAAACATCTACTAATTTTGCGGCATGGAATAAGTAACGAGTTGACAGTCGCATGTGCGTCAATGATTTCGCCGAAATGGTCTCCGACTGACGAGAATAGCTCCAAATCGTTATTGAAATATTGATCACGTACGTGTCCAATTGAATCAGATTCGTGTCAAGCGGTATCTCGCCACCATCTGCCTTATTCGTCGGACTAGGCCGTGCAGTGGGTGGCGCTGGTTCCTCTTCTTCCGGTTTCGGATGCATCAAAATGAACGGCAGTTCCGCCACTAATTCGCTGTTAACAACATAAATTAAATTCTCCGTTCATTTCCTGACGACTCGGGCTCGCGTTATGAATACGTACATTGATATAAATTGATATTAATTGCGACATCGTTGGATTGGAGAAATATTAAAGATAACGGAAACTATTCTGGATCTTCTGGTTGCCTGTTACGATTCTCCAAACAAGTTTGTCGTCAAAACGAATTTCTTTCATTTGAACTTACCCTCCAAGAGGTCCAAGGCAGAGCTTTACTTTCACTTTGTACTGCACGATAATTCCAAGGTTTTCACGTTGCGAGGGATCCGCCACACTGCGAAACGGTACGAAGTTCGTCAATCTCTAGTAATCTTTTGGCTGCAGATTTTTATCAAGTCGAACACATGCGTAGTTAACGGAGCAGCTTGAATTCACCAAAAAGCGGTAAACATTTAGCTCGAAGGAATATTCTAACGAACAATAGCGCGAGAATATTGTACAGGTAATAGACGGGATAGGAGTAGTCTTAGTATCTTGAAGTCGTAAAGGAAGATTTCAGAACGAGCAAAGTATCATGCAGTTCGAACGTAGTAAGTGCAAAGCGATCATTCAGACAAAAAGAAGCTGGGGGACAGGGTATCGATTTCGTTTTCAAGCATGACTGCTTACACGTCTGGAGTTCGTACGGTTTAATGCGAATAGTGCGGTTGAAGTAAGACTATAACAAAGAATTGCATAGAACGATCGAAGTATCGAAAGTTGTTTCAAGATTGCAAAAATCCCAAGCAAACATTCGAAAGCGTTTAGCTTCCACCGCACTCATTCGTTAGTTTTCGTTAAGTATTTTCGCTAATGACAGTGTTCAGGATTTGCAGCAGTGTCGACGAAGCAAAATCGATTCTCTAATGCGTTTCTAGCGTCTTAAGTTGGACATTTCGTCGAATCTACGATTCATGATCGATTCAACCAACCAAGTATATTCACTTCCGGTTGCAACGTACACGAGATCGTGTTGAAAAATACGTACTAATGCTCTAATGAAGCAACTAAACGCAACGCCTAAATCTCATCCCGCGATCTGTACTAAAAGGTAGCAATCCGCTACATCGCCAATCAGCCAACTCATTTCTCACAGAGGGAAATCATCGAAAACACGATAGAGCACGATAGAACAGGCACGATGCTGTTCACGACTTCTCGCCTGTCGTTCTGTAAAGTGATGGTTGGCCATTATCGCGAATTGCCCACGATTATTTGCATAATTACGTGTAATTATCGTCACGTTGCGTCTTCATTAGCTTATCGAAAATAACAATGCAGATGCAATTATTTGACAGGAAAGCGCAGTTTGCTCTTTCTGCACGATGCACACTGTAATTTCAGGTTGTAAATCATCGAATTTACGATCTATCTTTTAAATCAAAATTGTAAAGTGCATCGAACGAAGGTAATCTTTTTTTCGAATAAAAGATTAGATTTATACGGAAGCAAGAAACAAAGGAGACATCGAGTGTCGTTGATCGTTGCACTGAAGGCTCGCGTTCAACGAAAGGTATTACATTATTTAAAGGTTGGAAAGTACCTTCTCAAGTACTTGACATTATGGAACAAGTGCTCTTCGTTCAGCGATTTCTTGCTACATCACTTGATACTTTTAAGGTTTCGTTAAGTCGCAATATCAAAAGTCGAGCGCGAAGTACGTTAGATAGTTTTTAATTTTTCAATGAAGCAAAATATTTTCGAGATGAAATTTTTTTTCCTACGCTTCTGCAATTAAAATTACGCAAAAATTTCTGCTGTCTAGTTTCGAAACTAATGGGAGCCTCGCGCGTGTATTTTGCAACGGAGCGAGAATTTTATTCCGTTTCGTTCAAAGCGAGGAACGCGAGGTATAATTACAACGTTTTTACGAAAAGAAAGTTAGGGGCTCTGCAAAACGATAGTAGATTTTATGTGAAGCGAAAGAGGGTGTAACGCGATCGGATCAATCCGGAATACGAAAGAAAAGCGTACGTTTCGTTTCTGAATATATAACCCGGGAGCGGAAGACGCGCGCGTATATGATGAAAGCGAGTAGGCAACGCATTGCTATTTTCGATCGAGCAAAACATAACGTACAGAATGATTGAAAGTATTGGCGAACCAACACGATGCAAGCTCGATAGGAGGATCGTAAAATCTCGTAAATATAACATGGCAATATTTTGTCCTAATTTGAAAGTTGTTGAGCTTCCAATTATTTTCAATGCACCGATATCGAAAGAAACATAATAGGAGATAGCAGAAAGTCGGAAAGAAAAGGATACTATTTCACCTTTTCTTTTCCGGAACGATAATTCGAAGTCTCGTATTTTATCGCGTATGATTCATCCCGTGAAAGCGCGTAGGTGCTGGAAGTTTGGTCGCTTGTAGAAAATCAAAATATCTGAACAACGAAGAATTGTAAACTATATATGTAAATGGTTCTATCGATTTGAAAAGTTGAATCATTCACCAACTTTGTCAGGGATTAATCGCCAATCAATGATGACAGCTGTAAGACACTGATGGGGCTAACTAACTAACTGCAATGCTTACGGAACGCTGGTTTACAAATAATAAACACGGTTTACATTAGGAACCGGCAAGCTCGAGCCACGAATGCTACACGAGTCTTGTGAAGCGAGCTTCAAAGGGAAAGGTAAAATGAGACAGATAAAACGCAGCCCAGCTGTTCAATTTAAGGTTCTCATCGCGTTTCAAACATAAAAAGACAAAAGGGAAAGGATCCAAGCCTTTTAATGCTTGCCGTTGAAAGCTGAATGATGCGAATGATAGTCCGAGGATAAAACGTAAGTTTCCCATTCTGTGTGTCTTAAATTAAACGAAAATTCTTTATTCCTTCAATAAAATATAAAAATACCGAAACACGTCGGCGCGTATTCATGATTTTGGGCATAGGCAGCTTTGTGAATAGAGAAGTCGTGATTGCACGCGTGATCAGTCCTTCATGATGCTCATAAAGATAGAAAAAGAGAGAGAAAGAGAAAGAGAAAGAGAGAGAGAAAAAGAGAGAAACAGAGGCACGTACAATCAGTACCGATCAAAAGCTTGGGTAGATTGGCATTGTCAAAGGATAGACTTAAATGAAGGAGAATATCCGATGAAACGAACTAAATATCTTAAGCAGAAATACATAGAACTACGCAATGCTGCTTAAAATGATGAAACGACGTTTAAAACATAATCTTAGAATTGCGAAATAAGAGTGCAGAAAATTTAAGTAGCTTGTCACCCAAACTTTTGAGCAGTCCTGTATATATATACGTATATATTCAGGCATGTGTTGTCCATGGACAAGCAGCGGTTTTCTTACAGGGTGCTGGACGCCAGATTGGTGTCCTCGTCTTTGATCTGGCCATCGAGGGCAAGCCCCCATTTATCTTTGTTGTTGGCGAGAAGCGGTTTCAGAGAGAACACTTTGCTCAGCGTGAAACCTGGCCCCACTAGGCACCCCTCCCTGATAAACATGTAGCAGAAGAGTGAAGGTAAACGTGCCACGAAGCCTAATATATCCGGATCAATCGAAATTCCGGAGTAAAAAATTCGCTGATAACCGTGCGCGAAATTGGTTTCTGCGAGGTACTTTGAGTCTACGCGTTTCTCGTTTGTCTTGCGACGCTTTGTCAAAGAATGCGATACTGACTTGTTTCTCAAACTGCTTGCGAGCAGCATTAGGCGTTGACATTCTCGTTGAAATCGTCGATTCGATCGTACATATCTAGATCGATACACGATTGGTAGTCAGATAAAATTCGACGTGTTGATTTAGGTGTGTAGCTTCAAGAGTACGGAAAGAATTATCATTATTTGATCCGTCCAAATATAATAGATGGCAAATTTCTAAACATTCGATGGGAATAATGTATGAATTACGTTCTTTCCTATTTGGTTGATTGGAATCGTGACGTGCAATCAAATAATTGCATTTGATATTTAAATTTGATTACATCGAGCCTGACGTTTGCTCGAGACACACGAACAAGCTGCCTACCAATCCTCTCTCTTTTGGTCGCAGACATGGCTTTGAAACTGAGCTTTGAAAAATACAGACGAACCCTTACAAAACTTACAACACAGATTCTATTCTTCTTATTCGACAAAAGGCAACGAAACTCGTAAATAATATGAGGACAAGCAGTAGTTCGAAAAGATCGGAAATAGGAGAAGTTCGAACGAAACAGCGACTATGTGCGCGACACGGAGATGTACTTCAATATCGCAAAAGCGACTCTCGGTGACTCTCCAGTGACGTGTAGCATCATCAGAACGATATAGAACTGCTACCCTCGAGCTTCGATATAGCGAAAGATTCTATAATTTGAAAGCTCGGTCACGAGAGGCAAGCGATACTTCAATCTCGACAGAGACAGGGCAACGATAATAAGCTACGTGACACGCGGACTGTAACGATTTTGACTATACTTGCGAATGAATATATTTTTCTGTGTGTATGAAACGCGAAACTTGAGCTTGTGCGTCACACTGCAATACAGACTACATGGATATACAGGGGAGAAAAGAAGAGCAAGAAAGAAAGAAAGAATGGGTATTTCGATCGATCAACGTATTATTTGTGGAAAGACACAGACGTGGAGATAACAGAAAATAAAATAAAAACGAAAGGTTAGGAAAGGGTTAGAGAGATAGAGAAACGGAGAAAGAGGAACGTGTCCCCTGTACAGCAAAATAGACCACCACCGATGGAATTCCATATTCATAAAGTCTCCAGCAAAAAGGCCACGAAGGAAAATACTGGCATTCCACTTTGAAATAGTATTCCCGTACAATATCGTACTTCGATTTTTAACGATATGATCGTCCGCGAAGACTGCAAACAGGCTTTGACACAAATTAAATACATTCCGATGCATATATAATTACTTTATTATCGCGTATCTGCTGTTTAAATAATTAAAAGTTAAGGCCTGAAACAGCTGGTTCATTTACTGACAAATTATCTCGAGTATCGATTACCGAGAAAGATGTAACATAATACAGAAATACACCCCCTTTAAAGTTAGAAAGCAACCACGAAAAATATTTAATATTCCAGACTATTTATTACTCTTTTAACCGATAACACGCGATCCCCGCAATCGATCCCAAACTTTGAAGCAAATCTCAGGCAGGAATTCGCGAAAGTTTTCCAGAATTATTTGGCCCGTTTCCAGTCTTCAGCCGCGAACGTTCGCTTCGGAGGAAAATTGTAGCCGGCCGATGTTTGAACACTCACATTGTACTAGATGCGAGATTGGTGTCCTCGTGCTTAAGTTGGCCGTCTAGAGCAAGACCTCGCTTGTCTTTGTTGTCAGCGAGCGTTGGTTTTAGAGAAAAGACCTTGCTCAGAGTGAATCCTGGCGATACCCCTATACTGCCAGTGCAATCATTTTATTTTCCGTTTCGTCATGTTACAATTCCTTTCGACATTTATCGCGTTTCGCTATGTATAAGTACACACCTATCGTTAATATTAATCGAAACAGTCTTGTGCAGTGCATCTCTCCTTTCTTTTACTTTTACCGAAAGTTGTACCTCCAATTCTGCTATCGATCATTTTCGAAGAAAGACAAACGTCCGAGTCAATTTTTGTAGCTCTATCGTAATTAGTAAGTGAGAAATCTTGTATTTTAAGATTTATTTTACGATGGATACAATTAGACTGGAAATTCGTATTTCTCCGATAAGGGACACGCAGAAACCAGTACAAGGCATCGTTGATACGAACTATCACATGCGATATAAATTCCCATTGAAATTTATCCGAACGCAATGTAATTTATATCTTCCTGCATCTGCGTCGATAGATCTTGAGTAGCTCGTGCCTGGTCACGCCGCAGAATGTGTTACTCGTAAATTTCGCAGTGACTACGACGCGGTGGTATATAGACCAGCTGGTTGCTATTTAAGGACATCGAACAGCTCGAAACATAAAACGTCTTCGAGCAGTCTATCGACGTCAATCGTGACCAAACACGAAACTTAGTTTCGTCTAACGTCAACAGAAATTTGTTCAACTATTGCGATTACGTGGTCTTCGCGGTAACAGGCGCTTCGGCGAATTGTTGTGAAAGCTAGGCAATAAATAGTTTTATTCGAGAATTCAAACTATAATCACCGTAAACGTGGGAACGTAAACTCTAATTCTCGCAGCAAAATAAATCTTGAAGTTATGACCAAAATTTCTCCTATGAATGACCGTGTCACCACATAATAACGAGAATGTTTCATCAGTTGGTAAACAATACGACTATCAGTACAAACGCATTTACAACTTGCGTCTCAACTTTCGTTCGTAACATTGCATATGGATCTATTTGTTGCCATACTTTCACAGCGAGTATGTTTCGCGTTCTGACGCATGTTCATGGAGAAGAATGGCGTGCAATGAATGATACTCACTCGCTCTCTGCCTCGGCGACCGTGCACTTGTACTGCGCGGTGGAAAACAGACAAATGTCCGCGAATTGCCTCACGGACACTTTGATCCTTTTCACCGTCCGGTTGCTGCTGTTTGCTATATGCACGTTCACGGCAATATTCTCACCGTGATGGTATAACTCCTTGTCCAGTGACGCCTCCAAGTGAAGCTTGTTCGGCGACATAACGAACTCTTTGCTCACCTCGACGGAAGGTTGTTCGCCTTGTTTCGACGGCGCGTACATAATCTTCCGTATGGCCAGTCGCACCGAGCTTCTACAACATGATGATTCATTGCTGTCAACCGGCTTGCAAACCGTTAACCCACGCTGCGATACTCTGCGGCTCGAGTCGTACAATAAATAACGAGATTTCGAAAATTCTGTTATACGAGGTGACAAGATTTCTATGGTTATTTACTAGTTTACTATTTTCCTTTGAATCAGTTGAAAGATTAAACGATATTTCGATCAAATTGATATCAAACTGAGAAAGGATCTCGCTTCTTTGTTGTATAAAACTAACTACGATACATCTCTTTAACAATGAATCAATTTCTTTGAAAAGGTACGTATATCTATTTTCATCGTAAGAAAGCAGCCACAGATAATACATTGCGAAACGTATTTACATGATATTCGTGTCTGTTGAAACGTTCCACCGCAAAAGTGATAAAAGAAACGAGCACGTCGACGGTCAGTCCCATGTCGGCTAAAAATCGATTTAGAAGCGAGGGTAGAGAAATCGCGTGGCCGTAAACGTTCTCCTGACGATCGCGATAATCGAGGCTCGTACCGTTTCTGCGGTTTGTCGTCCAGCGTCTCACCTACGAATGCTTTTAATTCGTAGTCGACGCCGCATGGTTTTCCAGTTTCGCAGGGTGCTGGTTGTAGCGTCACTGATGCGGGACAATGGGGCGGAAGTTCGAAGTAAAACGGATATGCGTTGCTTCCTAATTTCTTAATCAGCTTCTCCTGCAACCGTGTCAGCTTTCTCTGCTTGGCACCAGGTACCACCGGATAGATTTGTTCGGCGTCTAAATAGAGGTCTTTGCGAAACGTCAATCCTAGAACGTCTAGATCCTCCCTGCCGTACTTGAACGCGGCTAGAACATGGCCAAAGACCTTGCGATCCTTCACGTAGTCTGGGTCAATCAGCACGACCCCGTCTGTAACGATCGAACAGCGATCGATGAGCACATGCTTAAGTGGCCTTGACGTTCAAGATTAACTGGTCGTTTAAGTAAATCGAATTTTCCAATCTTCGCCGTTAGCAGCCTTTCAAGCTATTTTAACGATGTTTCACTGTCAAATAGCTGCAAATAGCTATACTCGAATAATTGGATCAACGTTAAAGAGATAGAACAATACGCTAAACATACCGATATTTCTCTACTCGAGACAATGTTCCATGTTCGAGGGAGAAAGAAGATCGATCGCTTTAGTGACTCAACAGGTAGATGGCTAATGATGGTAATCAGGTACGAAGAAGAAACAATCTAAGTGCTTTGAAACCTTACAGCTCAACAAGGGTCTCTGTGTCTTACCGATAGGATCGACGTGAGTTATGTGATCGACGAAATCTCTTTTCCCAAGGTATACCGCGATCTTTCCGTTGACGCTGGACTTCTTGAAGACACGAGTAGCTTGCCGCTTGCTGGCACTGTCCACAGTGTCCATCGCGCAGGTATCGGGGCTTACGATGGCCCCTAACTCATTTGACTCCTCAGACTCCGAATACTCGGATTCCGAACTATCCCACTGCAAATGAAAAAATCGAACGTTAAGGATAAAAAATCTCAAAAGCATTAGATCATAGGATATCCTGTAGGATATCTATTGGGAAGAAATTGCTCCAAGTCGAAATTATAAATTTTGTGTTTCTTCGACTCGTAAAAAGTTTGACGCGAATTTTTCAAATATGGAGTAGGGCCAAAGTACTATCCTTTAAAATGCTAAAACTAACACTTTTCATGCTTGCCTAACATTTACAATTCAACATCCTCGATCGATTTACGAGTACTATTATTTATCCACCAGTCACGATCTATTTTATAATTTCGAAAGTCGTTCTAACCTTCGTAAACTTGCATCCCAATATCTCTTATCGTTCTCTAGGAACGAGAACTCAGTGCTGGCAAATTTTCAGAAGTATAGCCGTCGTTTTCAAGTCTCGGTGCTCTTGTACGGCACTGACATTCCCCTGTGCTTCAACACGCAACTCGCACGCATTGTGAATCGACAAAGCCAGTGCATACTGTAATGCACGCCAAAAAGGACGTTCGTCATCGTTCTTTGAGAACGGCGCACGTATGCGCGCGTAAAACAGCTCTTTGATCGAGCTATCGTCAAAGAAAACGGCCAGAGATAGAGGAGAAAGAGAAAGACGAAGAGAGAAGAAGAAAGTTAAAAAAGCAGTTGCTATCAAAAGAGAATATAGATGATGTGTTTTGTTTGTTCTTCTTGACGAAGAACAGGTCAAAATCACGATACCTCCCCGACCAGCGAATCTTCGACGAATTGACGAACTTTTGGCACGACTTTCATTAAAATTTTGATTCTTCTTTCTTGGCAAATCGCTAAGCGATTCGACATGACGTTTCGAATTTGTTGAGACATTATCGATATAGACAATTGGCAACTTTCGAAGTTTCCCGGAGCTCTTGCTGTAGATTTAAGAAGCTTAACGAACTCGTCTAGAATAGTCTAAGGAGGATTTTAAGTCTTGAGTAACAGCATTGTCGGTAGCGTTAAAAGACGCGCTAAACAACCGATCGATAATTCGAAAGACATGATCGTGACTGTCAATGACGAGATATTTTGAAGTTTCAAGCTCAAATAACAATGAACTTTGAAAGTATCGCGAGTCGATTCGAAGAAAGATCCGATGAATTGGCATGATAACGCGATGATAATATTAAACAATGGCGCTTATCGTAATTAATGATTCGTGCGTACATTAGCTCGCAGAACGTGCGAACGTAAAAGTAGGTGTCTTCACCTTTGCCATATTTGGTGGTACGGTGGTTATTTTCTACGCAGGTGCTTTTACGGTTCTTCTTTTATCCGGCAAGAACTCGCTACGCCAGCGCGATAAACAATAATCTAATCGCGAGAACGCGACTGACTAGTCGTTTTTCAGAATGAACACTCCGTTGAAATCATCGAATAATTCGATTGTCAGCTACTCACATTAGCTGATTTCACGTTCCACGAATCTGCTATCGAATATTTTGATTCTCGTATAACTCACTAACATGACTTGCGTTCGCGCAATAGCGATCGGCCGCTTTATTTTCTAAAGCACCACTGTTCACTGTTCGCGGGTTTGATAGTAAACGGAGAAATGGATCAAGCACCAAGATCGCTAGAATAGTAGCTTTTCAGTAACGAGCCCTGCAATCCTGGTGAGCGTCGAGCACAGACTAGACGGGCCTTGACAAATGGATGTCAATTTCAATCGACGCTCGTGTAATTCTTAACGCGATCTAAAGAACGATCTGTGCTCGTTGGTGCATATAGAGAATAGAGTCCGTGACTGTTACGATCCACGTAAGGATGCTGTCGTAAGTCGCAACGATGAATATTCGCTTTTCCAGGAAACAGAAATCGTTATTTCGACGCTGTTTGGTATTTCATTACCATTCCAGCTCTTTCGTATGTCGTAACGTGGGAAGTTTAATAACGGAATAATATTCGAAGGATATATAGTAATATGATGGTATTCGTGATCTCAGTTCTTTGGCGAACCGTTAGACGTATAAAATACAAACAGAGTAGAAATATTACGTAGATCGGGAATGAAAATGAATTAATACGGGAATCAAGAATTTGCGACGAACGTGGTACATGCGTTTCAGCTTTCCAGCCACTCGACGGAAGATTATTACGGTACAATCGCATGATAAATTTAAGACTAGGTAGGATTAAACGACCGTTGATTCAAACACATTCTATAGCACGTGACCGATGTAAAGGACTGACCGTATACACGTTACGTGTTTCTGACGCAACAGACGTCAGAAAATGGAACGTAGCTGTTTAACATCGATAACCAAACCTTCAGAATTGTGCTTTTCATCTGACGACGTCCTGACGCCTAGACCCAATCGCGTTTCGAACGATAGAATAATTTCATTTGCGTTATTCATCGTATACTCGCCTTACTGATACGAGACAATTCAATTGTTTTAGTTTTAGAAAAATCGTTACCTATGGGAGGATCATGCATCAAAAGCTTGTAAATTATAGGAAAATTCAAGTGAAACGTTATGATTTCGTGAAATCTCGATAAAGGTGACAGGGAGGAGAATCTCTTCTTCTTTAAGGTCGCTGCACAATTCAATAGACGAGCAACTGGAGCTCGCGACAGAAACGAGATTAGTGCCGAGCGGAAAAACGTGAACGTCGCTGGCGCTGGAAAACCAACAAAACCGATAAGCCATCAGTTTCACTCGATTACCAATCGAGGCAAAATCAATTTCACCGTGGTTCAACGTTCCATTTCCATTCTGAAAAAAATATTTTGCTTTGAAAGCCTTTGAAACGTTTGGACCCTCCACGAACGGACAGATTTTTGAAGTATTTCCCGAAAAGGGAGAACGGTGTCTTTTTAATCGATATAAAATCGATAAAGGTTACTGTCGAACAGAAACAAAAGAGAATTCGTGAACTGGTCTTCACGCGAGCGACAAAATGAATTTTCTATTCTTAATCGCGATTTCTACGCGAGATGTACTTGGACTAGAACTTAAAAATAGTTCGTTGCTTTCAAACATAAATCAAACTGAAAAGCAAGTTGTAAATTTAACGGTAGAACGTACAGACGCTGTACGCGTACATATTTATATTTTTCGGAACGCATTAGAACCGTAATGGAACCTTTTTCCGATTTGCGATACACGTCCGTCTACAATTTTAGTACGTCACTTAACTGTAACCAATTTCGCATGTTGTAATCACGTAATTGCGTTGGCTCAATCCGCATAAATGATGGAAATCCAGCGGGCCAAGTGTCATTTTCGAATGACACGCTGCTACGAGTTCATACTAATTACGTCACGAGCATAAATTCATCATACCTGAAGCGAACTTGTAAACGTGACCGAACCACCGAAGCAATCAACTTGAGCACGCTTCACGTGGGAACGCTCGAAACATATTTCTATCAGCATCTTATTCTACGATCCTTGAAACGAAATCATTCGCGAAAGTGTGATCGAATTCGCGACTATCGTTCGAATAATTTCTGTAATCTCTTCCTTATCTCCATTCTTCGCTGTGATTTTAAAAGGTTTGCAGAATTATCAGAGGCGAGATTTTTTCAGGACAAAAGTTGTCCGAACCTCTAGAATTTAATTATACCGCGCCGAGTTACATTAAATCGCTGTCTCCTTTGTTCTGTTTGATATAACAAATTCTGTTGGCAGATGCGTCACAATTAGCTGCGAGTTATTTATCGAAGCGTAACGTGGACGAATTGAAAAGATACGAGCGTATCGCGCGCGCTTTGGAAAAAAGAACAGGAAAATTACGCGTTAACATCGCAATTTTTCGTCTAAAAGCTTTTCCTTCGCTTTGACGCCGCAAATTTGCATCACGATCACGATGATACTGTGTGCACGTGCACCGAACGAGGGCGCAAAGAGGTAATAGACGTCCCGGCATACTAAATTGCAGAATTTATTAGTTATTATGAGGAACATGCATGCGTATTTGCATGTACCTATGCGACGATACACAAAGGGCGGGACGTGGTCGTTTAAATTGCGTGGCAAGCGCAGCAACTTGCTAAGCGTTACGAAGCAGACTAGATAACTTTATTAAAGCTTCGACGAACAAGTTTACAAATTCCATGGCTAGTTAAATCGAAAATTACCTAATTGTATTTCTAACAGTGAAAAAGATTCACTAAGAACTATGATATTTATACATTTCCATGAAGAATAAATACATTTCGACCAAAACGTCCACGATATTTGGTATTCGTAGCTCTTAGATATTTATTATTTGTGGTCATATATACCGTTTTATTTTCACGTTCGTTTATCTCGTTGAGCGAGAAATTTGAAATTGTCAGGGAGGGCGTCTGAGCATTGGATCGATACTGCGCCGACTGATCTGCAGTAATTAAATATCTAAAGGCCATGTAAACGCATCTAACCAAACAGCTTTAGCCTATACCAAACTTTATTATTTCCGCGTATTTTAATCAATTTTCATACTATCAATATTTGAACGCGCAATTTCCGTGCAACGTACCGTGTAAACACAACTGTTATTTGTGTCGATGATGAATCGAGCATAAAAAGAGAGAGAGAAAAAAAAAGAAAAAGAAGAATGAGTGTTTTTATGGATCCTCAAAATCATAAACGATTTATTCAGCCGCGTTTCCAATCTTCGCGGGTCAAGGTAAACGAGTATGTTATTAATTATAAACGCAACTTTTTATAGGTTACTTGAACTTCAGCTAACTACCTATACGTATCTACCTATACTCGAGAATGACACTGTTTGGCTTCTTCCAGCATACAAACGATTTATTACGTTGTAACGTGAGGCAATAACGCAAGTATTATATTATCTGTTTCATTCAATAATACGTATCAATTCGATCGATCATTAGAAACGATTATGTTTCTAAAAATATTCAGCAATGTACTACGAAACAATCTTGAAAATAATTAAGGAAGGTTAATGCATCGCATCGTTTCAACGTCAATGCTTATTCATTCATAAGATTCAGCTACTCGTTTCTTAAGACACACATTTAAATTCCTTATTTATTACGATTGGTGTTGCGAAAAAATTATAAATTGTTGCATAATACTTTGTTTCTTAACATCTTGTTATTCTCACCTCGTTTAATCATACACGCCATCCTACGCTGGTTACTGTTATTTATACTATTTATCTGCTCGGTAATTTGTCATCTGCCGTGCTTAAATTAATCGTTAGAAACCGATAACGTGAGATAACGCAATGATACTAACGAAAACTAACTTTTGGAACTGGTTTTATACGATCCAGATGATACCTATGTATATTTTTCATCCATTAGATTTTCACATTCTCACGAATGAAACGAGTACACATTTCTAGGGATTTTATTAAAGGAAATATAAAAGTAACTGAATTCTAATCTGAATTCTCTTTTTAATCGTTTTGAATATCCTCGCGTGATATCAACTTATCGCTGCTTCCACCAATGCAACAACTCTCGTTGTCAAATCTCAACAATACGCCCCAATTGCTGCGACGAATTCCACAGAACTTTTCCGTGTTCTAAAGGTTAGAAATGCACAATTTACACGAGAGAAACGCAGTGCATCGTTGCACTTTGGTGGTCAGGTCAACAGGTCACTGTTCACAGCAATATAATTTTCATACAGTGGTTTTAATTCTTCGTCATCCCTTTTTCTATTGCTTTATGTCAGCTCGAGACTCGCAGAAAACCAGATAGAAACTTTCTTTATTGGAAATTTGTTTGCACACGCCTGATAACCAGCATAAGTTACTTGACGGTGTGCAAGGTTGCAAGCTATCACTGGATCGATTGGACGACTAAGGTCAGCAACTTTTATTGGACGTTTAGGGTGTGTAACGTTAGGCTAGATTGAGAAGAAGATGCTTGTGAATTTTTTTCTGATACCATGCATCTTTTATTAAATGGCATGCTCGTGTTTCGAAGTTTCTGCAATTCAATTCGTAGAATAATATAGGGCTAAGTATCGCAAGAAAATCATCATGAATGAATATTTAGATATAATGGTACCCGTGAAAAAGCATCCAGTGCGCAAATTCGCTTTCACGGATACGTGCGATCATTGCAAAACCGATCAAGGACCTCTGGCTGTGCGAACCGACCGGCCTTGAATTAGTAGGTATTCGATGACTGAAGAATGTATCAGACCTGTGCACGCGTATCCGGATTACTCGTGATCGTGACACAGAAATTCGCCTTCGAACGATCGCGGAATCGCATAGCCGTTCGTGCGAATGTCGTTCTCACGGATATCGAAAGTGACCAATACCTTTCTCCGTTCGATTCAGAAAGATAAAGAAAGAAACGTTTCTTGAGCAGCATTCGCGATTTATACTTTTCACGCGTCGCTTTTCACCGTGACGCAGAAAGAAGTATGCTCGTTATACCGACATCGGGAATGCTTCCAGGAATCTTAACAGCAGTTTTGAACGTTAAACACGCCGCGACTGGAATACCGGTTCGTTATGCATGGTTATTTTCGGTCGTCTATTAAAATTTCCACCCGCCATCATGTTCGCGTGGAGAACACCGTGCAGTTAGCTTGTTTTTCCTTGAGAAACTTTTATAATTTCCAACGTAATGGTAGTATTCACTCGGTAAAGGCACCAGACTCACGTGACTAGGTTCAATTAATTTTCTCGGACGACGTCGTTGCTTAATCTTCGCAAAACTAATTGTACTGTTTTTTTTATTTACATTTACCAAAATATAATCGACTATTATAGTCGATTATTCTTTTTAATAAGGTACGCTCATTGTTAAGCCTTTACGAGCGATTTCATAGAATCCTGAGAATCTGAGAATTCGATATTTTAATTATAGTCATACGAAGTACTCTTCAATCTTGATTCAAATATTATTGAACGAGGAACTTTTATGTGCAGCGGATGTATCAATCGTTGTCGTTACTTTCTGCTTTGATTTAGGAATTCGTTCTATCAGGTAAGCTTTAACTTCATTGAAATTCGAGACTTATTCCAAGGATTTACTACGGTTCTGATATATAGTTGAACTTCTTGTTAGTGCGTATATCGATACAATACCATGCATCCTAAAGTTTGTAACAGATCTCTATGTTAAGATTCTTGTCACGATATGGGAAAGGTGACGTTTTCTGGTAACTATGCTAGACAGTTTGTCTGAACGTGTTACCTCACGTCGAACTTAAGCCGTCGTAAGTAAGTCTGTCTAACATCGAATATTTACGCGGAACAGAGACAAACTTTTTCTATCATCGAATTCGTCGACCAGTCTCTCTTTAAAATTTCAACATCGGCAATTTCGATCTGGTAGCGGTATTTCGCGCAGAAGCAGCATCGTTGCTGGCGTGAAAAAGAAACTGGGTTAATTGATGCGAGCTCGTGGCTGTCTGGAAGAGAGAAACAGCAAATTCCGCGATCGAAAGTCGCGACCTGGTCCTTCCTGCAACAGGCTTTACGCCAACGATTCGTGGAGGAATCACGTTTCACCGGAACGTATGAAAAATCACAACATTTAACAAATAATTTCCCTGCGCTTGCTGCGACCGACACACCGATGAATTTTACATTGCAAATCAGCACACAAGTCACGAATGGTTTTTCCCATCTTACACCGCTGGAAAAACTCGAGCGAATAAAAATGCAACACGTCACGTTGCAGGTGTTATCTTACTGACACATCCTTCTTCATCTTAACGCTTCATTAAATTTCATTGAGCTTGTTCGTTGTTTTCAATTGAAAACGAAAGAAGAGTCACCTCGTCTGTAATTTTTGTACATTTTCATTTTAATTTTTGTTATCGCCAATATGTTTTTCTTGGGTAGATCAGTAACGATTTTTGCTGCATTTTCCTTCGTCATAAAATTTCCGTACATTTAAGGAGCGTAACAGATTGCTTTTTATCGCTACATGTCACATCAGAAGAGCAACAGCCGACAGGTATGGTGTTTCACATTTTTGCCAGATTTCAGATGAAGTTTTCGCGCGGTTGCCTCAGCTACACTCGGTTGCGTACCGTTCATCATCCTCTGTCAGCCTACCACCTGTTTCCGCGCCCGGCGTGCTTTATTCAAGGAGTCAGTAGACCGAAAGGCGATCGTCAATCTGACCGGAAGGTTCGTCAGTACCGGATGGGGCTCGTGAAAGGCAGTGCAATTAATTAAGATGGAATTATGCTGCCAGCTCGTTCACGCCTGAAGGAATAGAAAAACACGAGGGAGCGCTCAAAACCTACGATCGTTTCATCTCTTATTTTGTCGGTTCACAAAACTTTCATTTTTCTTTCTTTCTCGTATCAAAAAATTATATATCTTTTCATGAAATGCTCAATAACCACATGTAAAACGTAAGAAACTTTCAATTCAACTTTTGGCGTGGTTTAAAGAGACGTATAGAAACGAGGTTATAAGTGAGACAGAAAGTCTCAAGATTCAGAAAGATTCAATAAGCTTCCCTTCTTTACTGAAAGAAGTTCGCTTGTCCTCAACTTATTTCCTTCAAAGAGAAAGTTCGCCCGTTTATCCCTCCTTTAATGTTTTTATCTCTTAGCAGTGTATTATCTCTATAGAAGTTTAATTACGAAGGGATGAAACGGAACGTTTGCTTGCTCACCTTTTCTCATAGAAGTCCCGAAACTAGCCCTTAAATCCTCGTTCCACGAATTCGAACCAGGGTAATGAAAAAGAGTTGTCGTAAAACGAAATGATAGTAGGATCACTTCTTTCCTTCGGAATTCACAGCCGTATGGGGAGTCACCCTTAGCC
Organism: Bombus terrestris; assembly: GCF_910591885.1. Taxonomy (NCBI): domain Eukaryota; kingdom Metazoa; phylum Arthropoda; class Insecta; order Hymenoptera; family Apidae; genus Bombus; species Bombus terrestris. The sequence goes on from NC_063277.1 coordinate 13,452,417, forward strand.
GTTTGCCTCGAATCACGTGGCCCGTTTCCCTTGGATTTTTCATTAAAACTTTACGACGTCAAGCGAAGAACAACGTAATATTTGAGGAATATTGCTCGTAACTTTGGACTTTTCGTTCCATCCTTCAGGTATTTTACAAATTACATCAACGAGATAAATTAAAATTTGTCACAAATCACTTTTACTTTATCCGCGTTTATTATAAGTCTATAGTACATGGCTTGTACAATGATATCGAAGAAGTAAAATCTCTGAAAGGACTATGCAAACGTTCCGGAAATTAATGGCGGGGCTGGTTCCGTGAAACGGATATGCAAATAGATTCAATTAATAACGATAAATGGCGAACTCTCTTTCCAGCTGTGACTTCACACGTTTTGCGTTTATGTAGGTACGTGAATCTTTTTAATGAATTTCTGCGGATAGACGCGTGGCAATGCAAATAATGAAGCGGAACGCGAAGGAATCGAAAAGATATTACACTGCAGCTCGATAGCCCTTTCAATTAGGAAAATAGAATGGCAATACGTTCAATGGGGTGCTATTGCATAGATTATCTTTGCATCAGAACTAGCATTACAATTCTAAAGGAAAAGATAGTTATTTCTATAAATACCATGTTACGATACTCGTTATTAAATGATGATTTAACAACGCCGATAAATTCCACAAAATACCTAATCAGATTTTCGTCGTATTTCGCGTGATTTTTATTCGTATATTTGCCATAAAAATCATATAAAGTAGTTAGAAAATAGAAAATCAATAAACAATTTGTCATTCTCGATCTATGGACCGAATTATAAGAAATCTTTTAGCGTGAATAAATGTCGAGTGGATCTCAGGACGACGGAACAACCCTAGGAAAGTCGATCAATTTCTCAATGCGAGATTCGCGCTGAATAAGCAGTCCGTAGTTCGCGATCGTGATCAGTCTCAGCGAAATAGATAACCATAGATATCGTGGAACTCTGCATAACCAATGAATAAATTTTATTTCGAGTCAAACATCTTCGAATCGTAGCACGATAACAGAACGCCTAGTTTTATTTGCCGTAGATTACGACGTTCCGTGGTATTTCGCGCGCACGCGTGTTTCTACACGATCATCATCATCTTCCAGGCAGAACAAACATTAGCTAGAATAGTTATGTGCGAATTTAATCCGACCATACGTTGATGATCACACTATTCGATAAGACGAATTAATTAATTTGAATGTTGAACGAACTAATCTTGAAGAAAAGTGTCTTGTAATTAGGATATTGTTCATCTCATTTATGTTATCTTTTTCTGTTTTTATCGCCGAATATCGTAATATATCGAGTACGTGATTAAGCACTCGAGATTGTTTCAGATATTGATCGGTATGGGCTAACTGATGAAGCTGTCTGTAAAGCGGAACTCTTCTAGAAAGCATCTACCCCTTGGTGTAACTAACCACGCTTTATAAGAAGTTTTATTTCACAGACTGTAATTTCGCCATTGGTATCAGCAACTTCAAATGTCGCTCCCAGTCTCTCACTTCCTTTTACCATTAATTTTCGTCATAGATCGTCAAGTGTTCCAAACTTTTTCCGTCGAACCAACGTTTCGGAATTGAAATACATCAACGAAATAATATCTCTGTTGCTCTTTACTAAATACATTTCTTGCCACGTCTCTACCATCTGTATGAGTGATCGATGATGAACTGAGGAAATCGCGATCGTACAATAGGATCAAAAGTCCATTGTATGCGTAATCGTCGACCCGTGCATCCTTCGAGATGCACGCCGATTTCCAGATACTGTTTCACTGGCACGAGAATGTCGATCTGCATCGTGAAGCGTATGATTCATGTTGATTGATTGGTATTTCAGAAATGTCGGCCACTCGGAATAAAAAGCAGCTGTCTGTTAATCAGGCTTGATCGTCTTTAAAATGAAAACTTTATCTCGTTTGCGGATATCGTAAATTCATTCCGACGCGAAGATTGCGACGATTGATTCAGAAATAGGATGTTGATTCGTCGGAAAGTCCGGATTACCAGCTCCGTCTTTCTTTATCTTATTCGCGGAATCGGAATTTTCTTATCAAAACGTGACGTTAGCGAACTTTGAACCTTGAAATTTTCTACAGAATTTTAAGCATAGTTACGACACTATAAATCTAATTTATCATAGTTTACGTAATGCTTAATGCGCTTCATTGATCACGCTAATCGAAGGAGACTCGAATTATTATTTTGATCAGTCACAGTGCATTTTAAGACATGCTTCATTACCGCTGTAATTACAGATCTGTTCACGATGTTCTTGCGTTATATCACGGTACAAAGCTGAGTTTGTTATCTGTTCCATTTACTTAATCGATACATTACGTATCGCGATATATTTGTTTCTAAAACAAACAGAGGATCGACTGACCATAAGACGATATTATATCACGCATACTGCGTAAAACTTAGGAATATTTTGCAAGGTTTTCTACGAATACTGGACAAACATTAGAGGATATTGAGAAACTACAATTCAGGAATTACCGTTACATGCGTTAAAATGCAAATTTTCCGCGCGATGTTTAGAATGTTTCGATCGTAAATCAGAAGAAAATACCTCTCTGCTGTTTCGTAAAACGAAAAAACATCTGCGTATAGATGAAATATCGATGCTTTATCTGTTTTTTTTTTCTTTTTTTTAATTGATACTCTTATCTTGTCGATATCGTCGTTTTATATGTTTCTTTAACATTCTGTAATATGTCAGCGAGTTAATTGCGCGTTTTAAGCTCTCGAAAAATCCACGCTGTCGTTCAATCTTCGTAATAAAACAATCCTACAGAAATAAATTGGGATATTGCTATACTAAAATAGATGATCTCGTTTCCATTGAACCTACCGATGGCATTTTCTGCGCAACTAGGCAAAAATTGGAGTTTCCACGCCTTGAAACCAGATTTCATCCGGCTCTATTCGTGGAAAGGACGAAGAGCTCATCTGTGCCGCTATTCACACGCACGGAATTTCAGTGGAAATCAGTTTATAGAACGACGACGCCGTTAGCGAAATTACTCTAGTCATCGACAGAGAAGCTTCACTTTCGACGCATTAAACATCACACAGTTTTCCTTACGTTTTGATGCTTTAATGCTATAAAAAAAAAAAAAAAAAAAAAAAAAAATAGAACTTTCTGTCAATTTCAAATGCAACGTAGGTATTAAATCTGATCGATAGTGTATTTTTCATTCGTAAACACATATTGTTTATTTGCCTGTGAATCTTGCAGTTGACATGCACTTAGAATATCAACGATGCGGTCGCGGCATGGAGCTTTCGAAATGGAGAATAAAGAGAGGAACAGTCAGGCCTCTTATAACCTTCGGTCTGTTCGTTCTTTAGAGTTTCCCGTAGATAGGATCTAATTAACCCATCCACGACACGAAACCACTCTTGCAGAACTAACCAGAATCACATTTTCGCTAATTAATTAGACCATCGATCGCTTAGTTTCATGCGGGTATCCTAAACTGGTCGTCGAAATTTCATGTACGCGATAAAAAGGATTTTTAGATTCGTCGCTTCACCAGTTCTACATGAGAGCGTTCGATTCGAAACCCCATTGCCTGGCCATTGTAAATCGTTGGGCGTATGCGTTTCACTCTGGCGGAAGTCCACGAATGCAAACCCATTGTTCCCGATAGCAATCGTGCATCGATCACAACGGACGATCCGCGATACTTTTGCGTGAATCGAATTGCGGAGGCGAGTCTCTGTACAGTGGCGAAATTGGCGGGAATGCGACGGCTGAAAATCGAGAACGGAATCCTTGGAATTTCGACGAGAGAAAAGACCGTCTGTGGCGTTGCTTCCCTTTGTTATAAGGAACGAGAAACTATGTGGCTGGAAACCTTCTGCCGAGACACGGTTGCAACCAGGAATTCAACAGAGAAGCAAAATTCATCGAGTATTATGGAAACAATTGAACGTTCGTCAGATATCTTTCGATTCTGTATCTGCCTTACAAAGTTCCATTAAAATTGGCGCGCAACAACTCGCGTTTATCCGACTCCTCAGGGGTTTAAGCTTACCTCGGGGATACGTTTGCAATTTACCGATTTATAATCAACGCGAATAAATTACACGCGGACAGATTACTTATATTAGGTGGGTGAAAAGTAACGTCTGTCTGTAAATTGTACGAAACTATGGAAATATTAATTTACGATTCGATTGCACCGGTAGAATGGAAACCGTCATTGTTTCTCCGTGACGATTATTAATAATCGATGATCATAAATAACTGCAGTTTCACCGGCAATATGGTGGAATATATATTGTCGCGACCGATAACGTTCGAAAAATTAAATCCGCGTGATTAAACTCGAAATTCATTTATAGAAAAGATATTAAAATACGAATCCAATACGGCAGCAAAAGGAAAGGAAATATTTTATCTCAAACCTCCGGTTGTATCAGCTTTATGACACAGATTGCATGATCAATGATAAAGTATCTATCTTTATACGTAGTAATGTAGAAATTTATGCAGTGCTATTACTTTGCACACATCTATGATAACAAAATTTTACGTTATATCTCCTTTTCCGTTTACAATTTTTAATCGAGTCACCACATTTATTTATGTTTCCGTATACAGTGGATTAGGAGATTTGAAATGTTGCTGCAAGCCGCTGGCGTCGATCGAGTAGGGCAATTTGCGTTATCGTGAGCTTCCCCTACGCCAGAGAACTCAATCAACGGAAACAGTGGTTATCGAGAAACACATTGATCAAACGGCGAAAAATCGCCGATTTTCATCGATCGATAATTCGAAAATGACAGGAAGGTATAAGAAACAACTATACTTAGCGTTTTAACGGAATTTAAGTTAATGTGATCGAAGTTCGTGTGCTTACTTTCAAAATATAAAGAGATACATTTGTTAAAAGAATAAAACAGAAACTTTAGTTTTACCGACGATAGTTTTTAATGACACTGGCAGAGCTGTCGAAATGTCGGCGGAACCGGAAACGTGTCGCGTGTAGAAGCGCATTTAATTTGACCGGGACGCCGCGAAATTAGTATGCAATGCGGTATGCCGCGACGTTGTCCGCGTTCGACCGGCTCAAATTAAAAGAACGAGCGATAGCAGACTGAGAAAAGCCGCACAAGACGTACAGGCTCCCACGGTGCTCGGCCATTTTCCCATAAATTCGGTGCAACCGGTTCCGAAAACGTAAAGGTGCTTACGACGAGTGAATGAGATTCAGTATGCCTGCGGCCGTTCACCTCATGCGTGATTTGGGGGAAAGCTTTATCTTTTATTCGTACGCATCCTACCAAATCAACCAACGTTTTTTTCATATATCGTTTCGTATCTTTCCTTTCCTCAATCGTTTCTTTTCCCTTTTTTTCTGTATTCCTTTTTTGTAACGTTGGACACTCCATCAAGAGCAACGCGTTTCCATAATAGGTATCAAGAAGATTCCCACGAGATATAGCCATAGAGTATCTACTAAAAACGGATCGATGGAAAACTGCATTTATTCTAACCCGCGAGAGGGGATTTAAGTGATCCGCAACATTGCCGGTTAAATCTTATTCGGCTGATTTGTTCTGAAATATTGACGCAACGTCACGCGTGTATCTAGATGTTTGTCGGCCTCGTTTACCAACGGTTTTTTTATTCCTCGCTAGAGCACACGCACGCAACTCGCACAGCACGTGGATCACGAATTGCTTTTCGTAATCATAGAATTTCAATCGAACTTATACTTTTTAATATTCTCTGCGGTTATTCTACGCTGCGTGTTCCGATTTGGAGCATCGCGTATGTTTCATGTTAGTATATTTGATAAAGGTGTATATTTGAGAGGTTATTTTCAACTATAACTTAACCTCTGCTTTGGAATTGGAACTAAATCGAATTTTCGATCTTCACGCGCTAGTCTAACTCATCGATACTCTTCATTGGTGAATAATATGCTAACAACGGTCAAATACGGGTTTTTAAGACAATGGGAAATGTGTGCCGCGTTTAAGTAATTGTTTACAGCGTCGGTGGAAGAGGGAGATTCGATTTTTCATTGTAACTCACCGCTTATATTCTCAGAATTCTAGCGCGACATTCCATCGAATTGACGCGTGACTGAGGAATCACCGTAACTCGATTTTTCCACGAAAAATACCGTGTTTTTCGAAAAATTGTTAGTTATCTTACGTATATATTACCTTCCGGTTAAGTGCTCGCTAATATAACCAAGGAAAATGTTATTATACGATCAAAGTTAAGATGATCTTACCTAAATGTTTCTTCTGGCGTCGTGGCCCACACCCTGTTCAAGACAAGATCAAACTGTCACTCTTAACGCCTATAATTGAACACAGCTAATCAGCACGACACACTGCTTCACGACACCTATGCGTTACGCTCTTATTTATTTCGTAAACGCGAAATACTGAAAGAGGCGAATCGTCAGAAACGTTCTCTGACCGTGATTACTGCACGAATGCTTCGAGTACGTCATGCCCTGAGAAGCTAGCGCCGCAATGCGAACTACCGCACACTGCCACCTGGTTTGAGAAGCATACTAGAGTTTTTAGTTCCCGCAATTTTCAGTTCTGCTAGCGAGTAGTAACTTTTTATTTCTATTCGGTATTTTTCATTTCCTACGTTTCGTCTCTCCAGCTTCCCGTGATCAAGGTGTTCATATTATCTTTTTCTATACGAATTTTCTGTATAATTTATATTCATCGAATGAAAGTATTAGGATTCTCTTACATAGGTTATGCTCGATTTGTAACTTCTTCAGTTCAGTTGTTTCTTTAAAGATGCATTTTTATAAATGAAATGTTTTAATAGGTCACAATTGTATGCATTTTACGTATTTATAATAATCTTTCATTTTGATTCATATACAAAGCATCTTATAGTAGCATTTATACGACTTGCATTTTTATTTAGTTGTAACATGTTGATGAATTCAATTGGACGAGATAAATGTTTGTCAATAAAAATTTTTTAACGATTCTTTGAGCATTAAATTTAAGAAGAAAATACGTTAAGGATCATGTAATATTGTTACGATAATATTTTTATGACATTACTAGTGAATTTTTAAAAAATCAATGATCATCTATTTGTTATTATACACGTCAGCTTTAAGCAAATACGCAAAATTTTATTCGAGACTATCATTCTCCAATGTAAAGAGCAAGAATTACGTGTAAAGTAGGCGTATGATTGTTTCACCTATTTATTGTTAATGTTGTGGACTGACTTTTCACTTTTTTTAGTCTGCTATTTTGCGTGCGAAAATTAATATTTCGTGTGAATACAAATTATTCTTACTGATAATTACCGAGCATTATTATTTGTTATTTTAAACAAATCGACTTGGGCCATACTATATAATCTTAAAACAAAACTATTCCTTCGAGCAGGTTGATAATATTTCTATTTGATACGTTTTTACGAAACAGCAATATGGCAGATGACAAAAATGAAGATACAAAAGAAGATAAATCCAGCGGAAATAAAGACCAACTACGAATGATAGCTGCTGAAGAACGTTCGGAATATTTTAAAAAATTAGAAAAATGGTTACATGAAGCCTATGCTTGGCAAAGCATGGCTGCAATGTTTCCATATTATTTAATGTCTGGACAAATAATAAATCCTTCATCTGGTAAGATTGTCACATTGCTGTCATCTCATGAAGCATGTAATTACAAGTTACTATGAATTCTCAATGTAACAAAATTATTCTATAAAATAGAATAATTATAGGTGTACCGTCATTCTCATCACAAGTATCAAATGTAGCAAATACACATAGGTTAATTGTTGACACGAATGGCCAGGAAAACAATCCACTCAGACAAAGAAGGCCGCAAGATTATGTAGGACCTCCGTTCCAGCCTCCTGGAGCTGAAGGTAGAAGGTCATAACGATATCTCCTGTGTCCATCACATTCCAACAGAGGTTCAGCTAGTACTATATGTGCTTTTATTACAAAAGTACTGCATTTTGTATAATTGTTTTCAAAATGTTTGGCTGCTTTATGTGTTTTTAAATAGCTACGCATAATGCAGTATTTTTGAAACATACATTTTCATCTGTATCATCTAATGTCATGATTATCTTCTCCATTAAGATTTAAGAAAACGGTTTTTTCAGGATTTGAATACCGTATACCTCCAATATGGAAGAGATTTGCAGCAGAATTTATAGATACAATAATGTTGTTTCTTTTGAAGTTTTCCATTACTTTCATTGCTATTGATGTTTTTGATTTCATGTATGTATGATTAATCTTTTTCTCTTTATAGTTTCATCTTTCTTTGACTTGCCATCATCTTATCTTATTTTAGAGATATAGATGATCTAGACTTGGTACGAGCAAACTTGAGAATTGATTATAAAATGGCTTTGGAAATGACATATGGCATATTAATACTAGAAATAATTCATCGTGTAATAGTGTGCATTTTTGAGGTATGTATATTATTGATAGAAAATAATACAAGTAATGAATGCTTAATGAAAACATTTTTTTAGGCATTTTGGCTTCAACATGGTGTAAATGGTCGTATTGGTGGTGCAACACCTGGAAAATTCATGATGGGATTAAAGGTAGTTCAATGCCGTAGTGTTACACCTGTTGATAGACCTGATGATCCTGACGTTGTACTTGTTTCACCAGGAATAGATTTAGGTTTACCACTAGCACTTGGAAGATCAGTTGTGAAGAATATGATCTTAGCATTTTTATTCCCTATATGCTTTGCCTTATTTTTCTTCAGGTTTAACAGAACTGTTTATGACCTACTTTGTAATTCCATTGTGGTTGAAGATCCTCATAGGAACTTAAATAATAATAGACTTCATCAACAATAAAAAGATCAAAAAAATTATACCTACATTGTATATATCGTGTGTGCACAAGCGTATCTAATATGTATATAATCGTTCAACTAAACAAATCGATTATCGCAATACTACGAAATATTTTTCTAGATGTATTACGGGAAATCTTACAATTTTTGGATAATATAAATTTACCAATTATTTGAAAAACAAAACTTAATTATCTTGAGACTTATACCATTGAGATTGTACAGATTTTATCTAACACAGTTACTAATAAAACATTTTGTAATTTATTTTCAAGCTTTTTGAATCCCCACACATATGGCATTAATAATTTTTTAACATATTGTTTTTATAACATTTGCGAAATTATTATAGAAACATTTTTGTGGAAATCTTCAGTAACAAAAAAACAATTTTTTCGATGTATTTTAAATTTTTTAGCGCCATCTAGAGGAATAAGATTAGAAACTAATAAGACTAACAACTAACCAATGACGTCACTTCCCAGTTAAACGTGGCTACCCTACAAGTGAAGGAAGGAGTGGCTTTGCGACCTGTCAAGCTAGATGATTTCTCGTGAAAATTAATGACTCGTTGCATCAATTAAGTTATTCACGTGTGCTTAGTACTTATAATCCACCGCGTAGTAGTTCTAATATACGAAGAAAATGTCGTCTTCGGGTGATTTTGGAAACCCGTTGCGTAAATTTAAACTTGTCTTTCTCGGTGAACAGAGCGGTATGTATTTTCTAAATCTACTTCCGTTGATTTTGGATCAATATTGTTGATGTACATGTCCGTTTTATCTTGCTGATGATTTCTCGTGTATCAAATACCATATTTTCTGTCGTATGTATCAGTTCCAATGATGACCGTTCTAGGTTATAGATCAATATTTCTGGTCACTGTGCAACTTTATCGTTGCGATCGAATTTGGCGTCGTTCTTGTTATCACCATCCTAAAATTGCATTTAGTCTTAACAATACCTATAATTTTATATCTACGTAGTTGTACAATCCCATCATTTTCATAAAAAATGTCTATTAACCATTAAAATTCATTATTTATGCACTTAATCTCGTATCGCTGTTTCATATATTTGTTTCATTTTAAACGATTGCAGACTATATCGATATACCGCAATATTGTAAAATCTAGTCACAGTGAATAAATTTCAATAATTTATATTTTATCCAAGGGAAGATAGTAATTTTATTATGAATTATATATTTTTAGAAATGGCTACAATATGATTTAAATTTATAATAATAATTCATTATCATGTATGTTTCTGAACTACATTCTGTACAACTATATTATATTTTGTATTTTGATTTTTTAAACGTATAATAGTACATTTTGTCCATTAATCGTGTGATTTGATGTTGCAGTTGGAAAAACTTCTCTTATCACACGGTTTATGTATGACAGCTTTGACAACACGTATCAGGTATGAAACTATTGGTTTTGTGATATACATATATATATATGCATATGTCATAAAATTTACATATAGTCTTAAATAAATACCAAATAACAAATTGATTGCTTTAGTGACATAGATTAATATGTTATCTTATAAATATTTAAATATAACAGTTCTTTAATTTTCTCTTTTACCACACAACCTACAATCAAAATTTCTGAGATTATCCATATCTCATTGGCATATTTTCCAATGATCTTATGAGAATGTTATAAATTTGTACTTTCATCTATATCTTTATCTTTCATTTTATTGTAGTTATGATTTTTATATGTCTTACACTTTTGTTGTATAAAATGGACATTATCAATCATCAGTAAGGAGAAACCAAGGGGGAGCCAAGACATTGATTTTTTGTAATAGATGTCATTAAAGAAATAAAATGCAGGAATATCATAAGATTATCATCAACTATTATTACTTCTATTTTGTGAATTTATTAAAATATGAAATTTCAATATGTTAGTTTTAATTAAAATATTTTAGGTATAATGAAATGATTTTATATGGAAAGTTACAATAAAATACTATACTATTTATTACAGGCTACAATAGGTATAGATTTTTTAAGCAAAACTATGTATCTGGAGGATAGAACTGTAAGATTACAGCTATGGGATACTGCAGGCCAAGAACGGTTTAGATCTTTGATACCTAGTTATATCAGAGATTCTACTGTTGCAGTGGTGGTGTATGATATTACTAGTAAGTTTAATTTGAAATAGAGATAAAGTATAGGCTATGTCATGTTATATCATGAGCTCAAGTGAACTATATATACAGATGCAAACTCATTTCATCAAACATCAAAATGGATTGATGATGTACGGACTGAAAGAGGAAGTGATGTAATTATTATGTTAGTGGGTAATAAAACAGATTTGGGTGATAAAAGACAAGTTTCAATGGAAGAAGGTGAACGAAAAGCTAAAGAGTTAAATGTAATGTTTATTGAAACTAGTGCTAAAGCTGGATATAATGTGAAACAGGTAAGTTTCTATTGCTTAATAAACATTTATTCTTTGCTATATTAATTAAAATTGTAATATATTAATTCTATTCTATTCATTGACCAGCTCTTTAGAAGAGTAGCAGCAGCTTTACCAGGCATGGATTCCACTGAAAATAAGCCACCCGAAGACAGTATCCTTTATGTAAGATACGTAATGTGCACATCTGCATGGTACATATACATAATCATATTTCAGGGATTTTTCTTTCTTCAAATATAGCACTAAGAAATATGTCCTACATCCTCAATCTTTATTCGGTTTTTATTTGTTACATAGTTTGAATATCATTTATTTTCAAGATTACTTGACTTCAGTCTATCAAAGTAATCTTTCAATATATTTTATAGAAACTTCATTGATTATTTAAATTTCAGATATATTTTACAGTAATATTTTATCAATTTTCTAGAATAATTAAATATGTATGTTATATACTTTTAAATTTTTCATAACCATTATTAATTTTCTAAGAATCGTTTTGAATCCATTACTTTTAACATTATTTTTTAACATTATTAACAGTTTCAGTTTTTTCCGTTATCTTTTTGTGTTTTCCTTAATGTGTTGCTAAACCTGTAGTGCAAGAAGTAGTTCTGAAGGACACACCAATTGAACTGAAAGCATCGGAGAGCAGTTGTGCATGTTAAACCACCGATCAGCCTAATGGTAGACAACACACTGATATAAGTTAATTTATAAATTAAACTTTCAATGCTAGGACAGTGATATTCAGTCTGTACCCTTTCCACAGTTTATAATGTGAAAAGGAGTAGCACTGTACTGAGGAGCTATAATGGTTTTTTTCGTGAAAAAAGATAAATATCTCACGGTAGCTTAAGCAGACTGCTTTTACACAATAACGTGTTTGTGTGTACTAGTACATTATCAACATAATTTAATTCATTTAAACTCTTGTACTTCATCAGAGCCGCTTGCTTTTTTGACGTGTCGGTAGTTAATAATCGTCATCCTAGATAGTGCTTCGAACATTTTCTTAATCGACAAATAATTTTTATGACAAATATTTTGTTTGTTACGAATATTTGTAATTTTAAGTAATTAAATTTTTTTTATATTTTGCATTCTGATAAAAAAGAATTTGAATGAAATACTAGTCGTATGCATGATCAGTGCTGCAATTGCATGATATATGGTGCACTTATATATATACTACATATGTATTTATCATCATGTATATATAAGTTGCAATACGCGATAAACTAATGTTGAAATCATGTAATTACGTATTGCGTAAATGCAGTCAAAGTAATAGTCAACTACAATTCGTTATCGATTTGAACTGGTTGCAAACGCGAGCAATAAAAATCTTATATATTTATGGATGCACTGGATTGAAACGTGGACCGATTTAGTATAAAAGGCAACTCGTATAATATGTACCTGCGAGCGTACTGTGAATGAACATAAGGAGAAAAATAATTTCAACGATGCAAAATTAGTAGTTAACGATATCTCATTTTTTATAAATATTTTAAGAAAACATTGCTCATGTATAATGGTTTTCCTTGATTTAGAACGATCACTGCATAAATTAATATGTTGCATTTCCTATTGAAGTATTATTTATATATACTTGGAACTGAATATTTCATTTATATATACTCATACAAAAACAAAAAAAAAAAAAAAGGAAAGAAAGAAATTTAGATAGATCGAATCATTTTCAGAAGCTTTGACAAAATTGAATTTGTATATATTAACTTAAAATTTGGGATATGGATAGACAGAATGCTATTATACCTAATACTATGATATTTTTGTTAATAATTATTGTAATATTTTATTTATATAAAAACATCTAATAGCATTATTATTTTTTTTATATTGATTTTTTTATGAACCATAATTTGTTCTTGCCATTTTTCCTCGTTATACATATTTCCTTATTTCGTAATCATTGTATAAGTCTCATTTTTAGCTGTATAATATTTTAATTAGGGTTTATATACATATAGGAAAAATAGGGACAAAGTGAAACACTTAAAGTTTAATGATACAAAAACCACACAAATAACAGAAGCAGTTCTATTTTATTTTATATTGCATTATAAATCTTTTTTCTTATAAGATCTCTAATATAAAAGGTCTGTCGCCTTTGTAGTATTTTCTATAGTTTTTACTCTGCTTCGCTATCAGCTTCGTAGAAAGAAAATGAAGCTAGCTAAATATACTTTCACATAATTTGAACAATAACCTAAAATACTGATAATTACTTGCTTATCTGGCTAGAAAAATGGTTATTTTGTTTATAAAACGTTAAAAACTCCGATAACGACTATGATTAATGTACTCAATGAACAGTCGGGCTGACAAGTGATAATAGCTGATCATAATTTATGACGTACTTGAACAATTAGTTATTGGCATATACAGAATATTTCACTTTGCCTCTATTTTTCCTATATATACAATGCTTTGTATCATATCGTGAGGATGTGAGAGATAGCACTCATTGTATAATTTCTAATTAAGGTGCTTTGTGGCTGTAAAATTTCACGGTTATTAATGTTAGGGAATGCTCCGTCCCGTTTTTAAACTACTTAAATTTTATATGCTTTTTGAATACCATCTATCCTAGCTTTCGAAAAAAAAAAAATACACATTTACTGACTCAACTTCAATGGGACTAAATTTTCGATCGATATCCAGAGTCAAAAATCGTATAGACACTTGAGAAATTCTTCGTAAAACTTCTAAAATCTGATATAATATAATAACTCAGCATACTGCCTAAACACAAGGAATCGTTCAAATCTATTAATACGATCTTTTTTAGGGTTTAGCAGTTTCTTAGAATTTACACGAATTTGTAAGATTGATACGAAAATTGATCGACATGCTGATCCTTTTTTTTTTAAATGAATTAATAGCTGAATATTAATGGCAATCGAATGGTTACTGTGATAACGCCTTAACACACGAAAGCAGCTGTCGATTTGCAGAATCAATCACCGATGCAGAACGGCTCCGAATCGGAGGGAGAGAGCGGCTGCATTTGCTAGGGAGGTGGTTTATCAATGTGCAGCTAATAATGCTAACTCCTTGAGACATTCTGATACGAACCAAAAATCATCACGTACTATTAACAAGATGCTGGCTTCTTCTGATGTCTACATCGTGGCCCATAAGTTAACGCGCGACGAAGGCACAAAACGTTTCATTGACACCGTTCTTACTACCGACTACTTCTGCCCCAATCAGTCTCATTTAAGTCGTTTAACTATAGCGTGATTAACTGAGCGTTTTGCTATGATTCATATTACTCCGAGAACAGCTTCGTACGGTTATAGTGCACGTTGTTATGTTGTTATACCCGCCAGACACTCTTCGACGAGAACTAGCGATCTTCTTTACACATTACGGTGTGAACCGCAAATAGACGTCGTTCAGAAAAGAAATAAAAAATTCCATCAAACGAATGACCGATGTAATAGCTACATCACGATGATAGGATGGCTCTTCCATGCTCGTTGGAATATCATTCAATGCGTAGTTAAGCGATCGAAGCAATATGCAAACAGCTTTTCTGTGAGATTGTACATATCACGATTCTTGATGTTGCGAATCGTTTAATAAATAAAAAGTACATCGATATTACTATTTTTACTTTTCCATAAAATTTCGTCGAGCTTAGCCGACTCGAGAAGTCGAGATGCCACCAATTTCTTCCGAACAACGTTCTTTGCTCATCCTATCATCGTTTCCTTGGATCGCGATTTTCGAGGTAAAATCTACTCAACACGCACAAGACACCGAGAAGCTTAGACGAGAGTCTTTTAGACAGAGGTATTCTAGACCTTAACGAAAACGACTGAAAGTAAAACGTTTTATTAGTTTACAAGATAGTCGAGGAAATCAAATGATCGAACGGTCTGTTTCTGGATCATTTGCGAAAATTATTACTCACACGTAGAACATGTTATTGGCAAGTTTGTTCGATGGTGGATTGTTCAAGGTTTATAATATTGTAATCATAATTAACCATCTTTATAGACATTTTTCAATATTTCTTGATAAATAAGCGAGCGACTCGATATGCGATCCGTTCATAAATTGAGAAAGAAGACGCACGTTGAAGAGAATAATTTGCGAAAAGAATGAAATGTGTTCAATCGTTCACTCGCCATTTTATATAATTATTAACTTGTGTAACTATTCAATTTTTGTCTTTCAGTATGTTATCTTTTGAACCAATGAAATTTGTTGACTGTTTCAGCAGGTTACATGAAAGATCATAGATGAAAGAGAATCGGTATTTCAGTTTGAAAGGAAAATTAGAGTTGCGTCTTCTTTCTAACGAGATACACACAAACACACGTGCACAAATAAGTGCATAAATGACTAAAACGTAGAAATCAGTATGAAAAAAAGTGTGTGCACTGTGCATCAATTCATGAACCTGTCTCGTGTGTCACGACGTGTGACGAGCGTCGAGCGACGAAATTGCTCGTGTTTTATCGAGGAGACTGAACGCTTTTGAGCACGCCGTTGTTTAATCAGAATCGAATAAAACGAAACAAAATATACTCGAGCTATAATACTAATACTGTATTGTGCCAGGCATAACATGAAGCGCTTTGGAGGAAAAGATGTTGCGACAGCCTCGTTAATGAAGCGGCTGAACTCGGAAAATTCGCGGGTAAATTGGTTCGAGCGCGACATTCAGTGTTCTGTCAGCGATAATCGAGTGTGCCATGAAGGAAGTGGGCCAATTTTACATCTGCTAATTAGAATTTAGAAAAAACGAAACGGTAGACGCATCTGTGGAGAAAATGCAAGGATGAGAAAATTCCGCTTGTCACGTGACTGAAGTCGCGAACGAGCGTAGTTTCCTCTGGCGTCGTCGTTGAACATTGATGTGATAAGGCTTCTATTTGAAGAAAACGATGGAAAAAGGAACGAAACATGGAACAGAAATTAAGTGATATGTAATTCATTAATCCGCCGTGCTTATCGCGAGCTCTACGTGCACTAGCACCGTTTCTTCTCAACGTTAAACTGTCTCTCTAGCGCAGCCCCTTGTGTAATAACGTGTCGTGTAGCGTTGATTCGCACCGTCTTGTATTGCAGCGTACGAACATCCAGAAGTTCTGTGGTACGAATCCCAAAGAAAGTTTACGTTTTGGAGAGATCGAAGATACTTTATTACGTTCGATACTTTCTATTCGGGAAAAACATATTCTCGTTGAAGAATGTACTGTAAGCTATGGATATGGAATAATCTAAAAAGCGCCTAAAAATGTCGGTTGGGGAAAGGACTCGTACCATTTGACTTCTTGTTGGTGCATGCCGAGCGTATATTTTTCTTTCATTCGGCCTCGTGTTCCGCGGAGAAGACACTCGGCTGCAGACTCCTCGACCGAAAATACGGCCGTAGCTCGACGTAGGGTAGATTCCCTTAGATATTTCCGTACGAGGGGAATAACTTTGCTATACTCGTTTTAATCTTTATCGCCTAGTTCGCGATGTTCATGCCTAAGGAGAAAGAGGACGCGTCAACGCTCGTCAGGGGCGCACTTCCGATGTAACTAAAGGAAGTCCTCTCGATCTCCACGCGGCTGCAGCGATTGTCTCCTCCACGCTGGCGAAGCGAACGAATGTAGAGATACGTCGATCTAGTCGGAACGATCTATCATTGGAAAGAACGCGATCGATGGATCGTTCAAAAATCCACGGTGCTTGTTTCGTTGGGGCACAGTGAGGTCTTTTCGGTTACGGTTCCATCCTTTCGCCACGAGAGTATTGCCGATTAAATAAAAAATATTGTCACGAATTTCGTCGAAGCGTTACGTTATTGTATCGAGTCACTCAAGCGTGATTTGACAATTACGATAATTGGTGATTGCGTGAAACACATCTATGAAAGTATTGACAAATGTTTGTGTAAGGGATGGAATACGTTTATTAGAATTATTTAGTAAGACGAAAAAGGTATCCAGATTTCATAAGATCTTATATTTTCTTTTATCAAGCTTGCATTTTATTTAAGAGATAGTCCTAAATATTCGTTTGTAGGGTCTTGAGTAAATATATTCGTTCCTTTAGACACACGGAATTACGTTGTATTATTTTAAATAATATTAGTATGAGAAAGGAAACATTCGGTTTTGTAACGTGGTTGCTCTTCGTAGCGAAAGGGTTAACGGAGATTTGATAATCTAGTAGTAATAATGATTTGTAGCGTTTCGGAGGATTCTTGTGAATGTAATTTGCAAGGCAGCCGCGTTATGTGGTAATGTTATTGTAGCCGATGTTTCTTAGTTAAATAGAGGTATTCGCTGTATCGTCTTTTTGCAATTAAATTGTCAATCTTAACGTAGCAGTAGGGTGCGATATTCATTAATTGTAAAGTTAACCCTTCCAGTCATCGAGGCTGTAGAATTCTTGTGATGGATCTTTTTGTAAAACATTATGAATCCAACATTATGAATTCGTAATATAGTCTTCGACGTAGGAAGCGAAATGAAATTTGTGGGAATGTCCTTTCTGTATATTAGATTTTCTGTCTCTATATGATATAATTTGGTACTTATAGTAGAATGTTTCCTTGATTCCTATTATTCTTCGTTCGAAAGGAAATGAAAATCCGAGACTCGAAGGGTTAAATGTTTCAAGGCTTTAAGTTTCTCCGACATATTTAATATAAAATAGAAACTAATGTACGCTTTTGTTTAACGTGATAAAACGAGATCTTGCAGAAATATAATTGAAAATAAACACCAGAGATTCTTGATTCATTCGAGATCGATGTAAGGGAAATTGATCGACGACCGACAACAAGCTCCTTCGCGTTTGTACCTGCATCGTTCTACATACGCGCCTGAACATCCCGATCAGACCGGAAGACTAAAAATGCATTTATGGCTCACGTCATCTATAAGCAATGTACACATATTACATTATTATAACTATCGCGATTGGATTCGTTGAGGAGGCGAAAGAAATGGATACCGAGGACAAGTTCGGGATCTTTTATCGTTTCCCTCATTTGCTATAGCGCAATATCGAAGTACGTAAATAACGAGTAGTAAATCATGATATTTCTTATTTAGCTTCGAAGCTACGCGTAGCTGTAGCAATTGCATATACACACACACACGTACAAACACACCGATTGTATCGTATTTAATATTAGGGGACACGTGTCGTCGTTTCTTCGATTTACGCGTTTGTCCGTGCTACAACGAACCGAGATCAGAGGAGAACTGCGATAAAGAAGGATGCGTTTGTTTTATACAGTTTAATCGGTCGTACCGAAGATTATGTTTCTTCTGTGAATAAAACACTGTAGCACGCTTCGCTTAAGAATTCGATACACCCGTTTGTGTTCGATTGGATATGAGTAAAATATGTGTTCTACTCTCTATTGACTAATTTCAACCTCCTCGACTCATAGTTCCTTCGAAGCCACAATCATTTTACCCTAACAATCGAAGACCGAATGTGACTTTAGGCAACGAATGCGTAACGCTGGTTAGAAAGCAACGATCCGAATTAAGGAGATGATTCCTCCGATTATTTTTCATTTTATCGTATTAGGTGGAAAGATTTCCAAGTTCACACTAGCGATCCGGTTTCCGGGATTGAACGCAATAAATCAATGACATACTCACGTTGACTGAGACACTATAATTCGATTAGCGTAGCAAGGTGATTTAATCACAGGTAACAGCACTGCAATCAAGCAATCCTATCAGAGTATATTCGCGTTATCTTCTCAGCCCGATTAGGAGTTCCTCGAAAACAGACGTTCCGTATCCATAACGCATTCGACTGTAATCCGTCACACTGGATCACGATAGACCTTTCCGGAGACTGGGTAGCCTGTTTAATGCAATTACGATGATGCCGTAGGTTGATTGAACCGCTAGTGTAAACGAATACTACAGCGATACTTGTAGTTAGGCCACGGTATACTTCGAAGAGAATGTTTGTTAGCCCGCATTCGGTTGTTCGCAGGGTATAAACATGGATACGGTGACGATGTACATCCGGTCGGAGGGATTGGAATGGCGATATCGAAGATGAGTTTGAGTTCCTTGAGAAGTTTCGAGGTTCGATTTGTGAAAGAGTTCTCCAACAATCGGAACTTTGAGAATAAAAGTGAAGCCAGTTGATGAGGTTTCGACTCAATAGGGGCAACTAACGGGAAAGTTTTGTAAAAATGTGAGGAGCGAACGCCTATTGTTTAATTCCTCTCTCTCTCTCTCTCTTTCGTTTTTTTTTTACACACTTGTTTCTCGTTTTTTCCCATCAAATTTAATTTCAATCAGAATAAGAGTATAATTAGCCAAAGCCTGCGAACAACCTTTCGTTTCGCCGAGGAACTTTTTCCGCCAACGTGAACGCGTTGGTGAGTCGAGTGGAGAGCGAATAATTGGGTAAGTCTGGCAAATATTGCCGCTAATTAAAAACGAAGTTATAAGAAACGTCGAGAAAAAAAAATGCGTTTTAATTTGCTGGAGTGCAACTTGATTAATTTGAGCATTTCAAATGGGAAGTTGGCAAGAGTCGGTTAGAGATTGAATTGTACAAACCGAATGAAAATTCGGATTGCGAGAGCTTCGAGTTTAACGGCGAATCACTGTATAAAAATCATTTGTCGAAAAAAAAGGCTATAATAAAATTTACGTAATCCACGTTGATTGGGATAAAAAGCTGGTTTTTGATAGAAACGGCCACCCGAATTAGTAGGATCTATGTTGATAAAGCTTTATCATTTCGAGAACAGTTCATGAGGATAAAGAGATAAAAAAAATATTAATTTAAATTAATGGGAATATTGAAATCAACGAAGATTTATTGTATTATGCAGTTTAATAAATTTAGTTGAAAGTATGAATTGATACCAAAATAATCTTGGCAAAGAGGCACTTAAATTCTATGGAAATCCAAATGAATGTGTTTCATCGAAGCATAGGAAGATTATTTACAAGAGAAAAATTCACACTAATCCTCTTTGCAGACTTATCAATTCGTTTCCGCTTAATCAGTACATTCAGTTTATGCAATTTATATTTAATGAAGTACGAACGATCAAGATCGCATATCTAAGATCAGTGCAGCGCTCGTTTGCTGTTGCGATAATGAAAACCGAAGGCAATCTTTCTTTGTACCGTGTTCCTTCGAAAGGCACGCCCTTGTCACGGTTCGAAACGAACTTGCGAGATTTTCGCAAGCTTGTTATAAATGTATCCCAATCTACACAATTCAATTAGTGGAGCTTGAAACGAACAAACGAATAAAAATTTGTATTTATGAGTCGTTCATGCCCGATTCATTTCATGAAAATGTTCGAGATTAAAATGTTTTTGAGGTTACTCGATAATGGCCCCACTCTGTCGTATCTGTGATTTTTCATTGGGGGAAAAATTCGTCGATTCGTGTTTGTTTAATTGATTGAGAATTTTGTATGGATATTCGAGATTGATCATTAGCGTGCAGCGCAAATGCTTTTTCATTTATTTATTCGTTTACGCGACAGGGATTTTTTAAAGAGCTTTTCGTCCAAATATTCCTCATCGTCCCTTCGATGCACGCTTTCATTATTCGAATTTTCGTTTCATAAATAGAAGTACTGATGGACTGTGCATCCCTATCGAAATATTTTTTTTTTTTAAATATTTATTTTTTTTCTGATCACTCTTATGGATAGCTTTTCAATAAATATTGCTCCGATTTGTTATTCTCTATGTGTCTGTTTTTAATCAATCGTCAGATATGCATTTTTTGCGAAGATAAATGATTTTTTGGGGTTCGTAGTAAAAGGTTTCTCGTATTTACCGTAGCAATTAATAGCAGGCAAATAATTTCGTTAAAGGAAAACATGAAGTGTACCGTGGCTAATTGTAATTGTTTACACAGTTTATTGTAATGTCAATTATATACAAATTTAAAATTACGTCCAGTGCTTCTACGCTGACACACCATCTTGTTACTCGACACAAGTGCAATTACAATCGGTTTCCTCGTTTCTTCGTCGTTTCATACACCACAAAATTCTTGCCACAAACGACTTGACAAACCACTACGTTAAATTAATTATTATTTACAGTCTAAACCTTTTCTGTTTTCTTACAGTACGTCCACGCTTCGTTAGAATGTTTGACGTAGCCACGATCTAAAAAAAAAAATTGGACCAAAAATTACTCGTTTCCCGATTTTTCTTTTTCGAATCGCGACTGTACATACGATCGACGATTTTTCGTTTTGAGGCGATCACTATTGTAGCATTATCGACACTTTGTATTGACTCGCATCCCAAGTTAAAAGTATCGCTTTCAACCGTTTGGCAGTATGCTGTTGTATAGTTTTGACGATAAATCATCTATCATAAGACGATCTCGTTTCTTCCTGTTTTTTACATTTGTAAAAAAAGAACCCTCTTATGACGCCGTTCTATTCGAGATCTCAATTGCATCGTGTTATCGGTGGCCGTTTCTTTTTATGTTTGTTTGTTCCTTTTGTTTTGTAACTTTTTATTGAGCATCTAGGCCGATCGACACTACTTCCAGCTTTTTGAATTTCACCAGATGAGCTCGTTCACCGTGGCAGTGACAGAGCGTGGATAATCGAACGATCGATTCCGAGGCTCTGTTTCTTTCTCTCGTGGCACAGTGGAAAGTACTTCAACTAATTTAATTTAAGAAAAGAATGGAAGTTTCATAGTCTGCTGGAAATGTCGTCGATGATGCAAATGGATCTTATTCGAAATTCTAATTCTACGAAGAAAGAATCGAACGCACGAGTCACTGAATCGCAAATCTGGCCGAGAATCTACCATTTGTCGAAAGAATAGATGTATAAATAAGCCAGTTTGACTCGTACGTGCATTCTTTCTGCCTGATATCGAAGTGAACGTTGTTTAGAAACAGAATGCTTACCTCCTCGCGATTTTCATTAGATACTTTTAGTTTTTGTTCGACAGAATTCTTCGATAATGTTCAATTCCTCGATCAGAAAGAAGAAAAAATTCTTTGGACCGTGAAGAGTTACAAAAGATGTTCGTTCGAGAAATAATCTTTCTGGGAGAACGATTGAGCCATCGTCGAGAAACGGTTGCAATGTTTCCTCGAGGATCAAAGATTCTACTTAGACATCGTTAATTATATATCGAAGACTATACGATTTTTCGGCAGTTGGTCGCAAGGTTTTCTTCTTTCTCTTTGTTTTACCGGAGTAAGTAGAAAAGGACAAGGAGCCAGACTCACGAGATTTTACGTTCGTGAGCGACTTCATCGAAGGGATTTGGATAAGTTTGTTAGCAACAAGCACCGTCGAACCTTCGTTCTTTGCATTGTCGTGAATTAACATTACTTCTGTCAATTATAAAGAAATGATCGACGTTTTAACATCATTTGACAGATCTCGTACATGGAGAAACCTAGTGTTGCAATAAATTCGATGCACCTATCTTCCTCAGTTTCTCCATAACTGTCAACAGATTCACGACAAGGTTTCAGAACATTTCCTTAAAACGCTAACAGTCCTTTTCCATTCTGTGCTTTCAAATGCACGAGCGTACGGTGCAAATTAAACTTTACGTGACTATCAATCGTTCGTAGTTGTTCGGCTACATTCACAAGGTGCTCGTGGAGTCAGACTCTCAGCTCATCCATTACCTGTTGCTGATGATTGTGACCCTTCTTCAGCGTCCCGGTGCCAGTCATCGCCATACTTTCCTGTTGAAGTTGATTAGGACTGATGATAAGATTTTGTCCTGGCTTTCCCGGTTTTGTGTTTTTCGGCGGTGGAGGTGGCATCGGTACGTGACAACTATTGTTCTGCAAATCTGCAAACTCTGGTGGCGGAATATGTTGAATATGGTGTCTTTCGACACTCTTTGTGTCCAGATCTCCGCAAATGTTATTAGGCATTTGTCCATTTTCCTGACGTTTTTTTGAGCAATTATGTTGGTTGCTCTTATCGCGCTGATAATATACACCCGCGAAAATTAGAACATTAAGGATCAATAGGCTACAGCCAATCGCTATGGTTACGCTGAGGGCGGTGGAGTAAGCCGCGAACCCATCTTCCGGTTGGATGGTTGAATCTTCGAAGGCTAACTCGCTTGGTATCATTGTCGTGACGTTTTGCATCCTCTCCGCGAGTGTCACCTCCACCGTAGTTATCCGCGTCGTCGTTGGTATTCTCTGGATGAACCTGGGTGGCACCTATAATAAATAAATATGTATAGAAAATGCTGTGTACAGTTGGAGGTTGCTTCAAAGTAGAGGAAGGCTCGTCTGTTTTTAAAAACTTGCAGAAATTTATTCAGGGTCAACGTCCAACTAGAAATAGAGTTGAACGTACCTGTTCAGTGTCAAGCAGATGGTGCGATCTAGGAATATCGTCGGAGCCAGGCTTATGGAGGTCAGGCACAAGGTTCAACCAAAACGACAGTCTGTGCGCCCTGTAGTGGTTCTTCAGTTTCGACTTGATCTCTGGAAGCATGGATAAAGTCTCAGCGGGGTCAACGAAAGCGAAGGAAAAGGGTGCTATTGGTAAGCGCAGACAGAGAAGGAGAACGTCACTTTTTAGAGAAAACGAGCGAGCAACTGCGTACAACCTACTCGCGCGGTAACCTCAAAAAGCCGCCTTTTCAGCGGAACCTTTCCATATTAACAGCAGGGTAATTAATTATTGTCGCGTGGTAATCTCATAGAGAAGGCTGCTTCGTTAGTCAGTACGCCTCAAAGCTCCAGCACTCGGCGACGGCAATAGGACGAGAGAGTTAGACATCAATCCCTTAGGTTGACTATGCGCCGGCTTTTCTACTTGCGTCTGCGCTATGGCACTATTCGAGCCAGACTGCGCCCTACCGAGCGAATTTTCCTGCGCCAACGATGTGTTCTGCTCGGCCTGACGATTTTCTATCCCTTTTTGCCTCTCTCGTTTTAGTGGAACGCGTTCAAGAGAGATCAGAGTCAAAGACTAATGCGACACGCGGAAGCTTCTCGTCGACTTTCGTAAAGTCACGATGAAATGTTACAAGTTGATTTTGATCAAAAATAGAGTCCAACAAAGCAACGAATTTTCCATACATCCAATAAAGAGCAGCTAGGTGTATTTGAAGTTGCATTTTTATTTCACGTTCCTTTCATCTCCCTCCGTTTTTTATTTATTTATTTTTTTTCGAAAACGATGGACAGAAGCAAAGAAACGGTACAAATCGGAGCCAGTTGAGGGGTGAGTTCATTCTCACAATGGCGTTCTATTTCAAAGTCGTAACGCGATCCGAAGATAGGAACGTTAAACAGTAAAGTGAGTCCTGTCCGTTCCTGACAAACTCTTCTTCTCGTTTCACGATGAAGACGAGAATTATGCAAATAAATTTTCTCTGATCCTCTTAGTTACACGTACGAGATGCGTGGCAGCCCTGCGAGATTACGTTCATTATACACGCTTCACAGAATAATCGGATTAAATAATAGTTTCTCGGTTCCATCTCGAAACGAGACGCAGGGATTTCCTCGAATACAGGGAACAACATACTCCAAAACGTTTTTTTCCATTTGTTTCAGTTTTCTGAGAATCTCCTTAACGAATAACCTTTGCTCCGTCTCTAAGCGATTAATGCCTCGTAAGTTTCGAGGTTCGTGCTGACGTAGAATTGTGAAAACTGAGGCTAATTGGAAACTCTAGCGTGCTGAGATTACGAGGGGAATTAGAATCCGTGGGAATCGAACACTTTCCGAAACACCGGTTCGTGCAACGCGGATTTTCTCGCAATTTCGAACCATCTTGTCGCGATAACTCGGCTCCTTGATGGTTAAACGCGATGGAAAATTCAAACTACCAGATTCGTGGTATTGGAAATCGTGGTTACACTCATGTATAAATGGTACTGGAACTTAAATGGAACTTTTTCTAATTAAAATAAAAACCCTTCTACTTTTGTTAGAAATACTTTACGACTGACGATCGACTGAAAAGTTTAGGCAAACTCAATTTCAGCCTCACCTATGCTCAGGTACTTCTTGTGCACCGTTTCGTAAGCGATCCAATCGATGTTCTTCAACTTTGTTCTCTCTGGTCTCAACGGTCCAACGTCCGGTGTTCCCTCGTTCGGATTTCTGTCAGCGTATACACAGGACGATCGTTAATTTCTCGTTTAGACAATCGGTATAGCCGGGGCTAGTGCTGCGAAATTATTATTTCACGACTTACCCGGTGCGTGCGAAGTTCGTCAGATAGAGTATCACGCTCTCGGACAGGGTGATCTCTGGCCTTGTGTAGTTCTTGGGCCAATGGGATAAACCACCCACCAAGGGTGCTCCGAAAAAATATGGTAGGTCCTCGCCGTGGATGCAGCCTGGTCTCTGCGAATAAAATATTCGTGAAAACCCCTTTTTTTCTGTTTAAAAAAAGATCGTTCTCCTGCCACAATTCGGTATGAATCGACCAAGGAAAATTAAAGATTCCTTTTTTTGGTTTATAGAATAAACAAGTCACGCTCGCAATGCAAGTCTGTCCCAAAGTATTGATGGCATTTTAACGACGTGGGATGTCGGCCGTATTTTAAATGGAGAAAGGATTTTCTAGCTATTGAGAGGAGGAAAGAACGGAATGAGCACGCCATTATATGTGCTCGACTATCCCGGTTTCGAGATTACTCTGACCTCTTAGTTGTTCGACTTGACCATGGAGAAAGCAATTGCTGCCCTTTGGAAACCTTTCGTTCCCTCTTTGAACGATCATTCGTTCCGGAGGAAAAGAGACGTCTTCTATTTTCCATCTCTTTGTTTTCCACAAAAATCGATAATTCGCAATCTTCTATTTACCCATCGACTATGGTTCGTTGGAAAATTGTTTTCGACTTTGTTCGCTGCTATTTTATAAGATTCGCGCAATTTTATAATTAGAAATAGCCTTTTTACTGGATAAATTTTGTTACTTTTTGACACAGAAAGTATCAGTAGACGAGTATTTTGCAAGACGTTACAAAGAGATACGAGATGTAATATGCATTTAATTTTACTCTAACGGAGAATATGAGGTGGCATGTTGAAAAACACACGGAAACAAGACTATCGTCATAAAGTAGAAACATGGTGCACGCGATAAATCCTTCACTGCTTCCAGACTTAATTCTGCATAGGTCGTTTGCCGCATAAATATCCTTTTCTCCTTTGAGGCTGCGACGGAAAATTTACTAACATGTTGAAAATAGGAGCAGCAGCGCGCGAGTATATGGAGAAACGTGAAATACGGCGTTTGTTTAAAAAAATTCGCGATCATTTCTGCAAAGTCTGGCCGATAAAGCGTTTTTAATGCGGTCAAAGGTATTAAACGGTCTACTCTTACGAGCAACGTCGAATATTCAATTTACGAACGAAACAGCGAGTGTTTCCTGTATCCCCGGCGATGATTTTCTCTCGATCGAATGGATTTTTGGGTCGAGAAGTTCGAAAGAGAAGAAATAAAGACGATTCGTTTGGTCGAGATCGAAACTTCCAGGTTAGAAAATTCCCTTTGAGCTTGCCGGAGTAATGGAGACCTTCTGCATCTTTTGTAGCGCCTCCGTTTCCTTCCTAATATTTTCCTTATCGATTCGCGGCGTAAGACTTTGTTGCCTTTTGAAAATCATGTAGTTCGTTGCACTTCACTGAATCCGTTGCCTCAGCTTATTTTCAATTTTCTGACGAAACGGCTCTACGCGTTACGTTCTTGCACAAAAGAGTTGGCAAACACCTTCAAACTATGGTAGATACTATCTTTATAATCTACATTCAATCAAAGATTCTTCCTGAGCGTACCAATGGTTCCAAAGATCGAAACTTTGCCACCGTATTACGGATATCAATCAAGGAATTTCTCGTCGTAGTAGCTGCTCGACTAACTCTGTAACTTCGTCGTCACTCCCGTGAAACTGTTGGATGAACTTTTGCCCTTACAGCGAAAAGATCTTGAGATCTTTCAGCGAATAGTTTGGCAAACAAGTACGCACACGATTTCGTCGATCTGACAATTCGCAAAGACAGATCGGATCGTGTGCCTCTTCTTCGACGTCCTCTATCCTTCTCGCTAGTTTTCTATCCTTTCCACGATCTTTAAGTACGAGTCATTATCAGGTTAGTTACGCGATGATGTTGTTTTTCTCCTTCCGGAAATCCTTCTTCCTCGTAACCTCGTCCTATGTCATTATACAATTTTACATTCCTTTTCTTTCCGTGTTTTTACGGGTCGGCTGCCCCGTTAATTATGCCCCGAAACACCGACTGCCTCTATTTGCTCTGTCGCTTTCATCACCGGCCGCTACTCTGTATTTTTTCGTCCGTTTTAATTACGAATCGCCATTGTTTACCTCCCTCAACGAGTTTTACCGGATTGAATTTTATTCTTTAGCTTTTCTGACCCGCTGCCCTTTCTCTTCATCCACGCTCTTCGCTTCCGTTTCCACGAATCTCCTATCCTTTCGCACAGTCAGGGAATCTCCTTCGTTCGTCCAGTTCCTTTCTTTGCTTCCCTCGTCCAGGTGTAATCGATACGTCCGACTCTCTGCCACGCTGGACACTGCTGCGCTCGACGAGCGCGCTGCCACGAAAGCGAACGGCAGAAAGCGTTTGTATTGTCTGTTCGAGAACTCGGCCGTAGCTTCCGGGAATAGTTTCTCGCGTCTTCTATGAGGAAAGACTGGAATTTTTATAATGGACATTTTTCCATGCGGCTTATTCCTTTCCTTTCTTCTCCGCTGGTTCCAGAATGCCAGACTTTCTTTCTACATGCTACGTCGATGGTATTAGTTCTTCTGTAAATTTTCCATGCTCTAGCCCCTAATACGCAGCCTGCATTTCTTGCTAACCCTTTCATTCGCTGTTCTCTATCTTCTCGTTTTGCATGAGAATACCGCTACCCTTCTTCCCTGGTTGCAATCGACATCGTTACCGAATTTGCAATTTTCTGGCGAATCTTCCGACGTGACGACAAAAGCAGAACGTGCAGAATATCATGACATTATTTCGAAGAACAAAAAGACGATAACTACAGTTTTTCATGTTTTTATTTGCGATTACCGGTCACAGTTTTCCCACACGTATTTCCGTATAAACTTCACTTTAAATACTGGAAATTTGATTTATGGTACGAAGCGCAGAGTGAAACGAAGAGAGGCAAACGTTTCTTTCGCTACTACAATTTATACGATTATATCAGAAGGCGTTAATGCTCTTCTGTATGGTTACTGCATAAACGATTGAACGGTGCACAATCGATGATCTAAATTTAAATTTAAACCCACGCTGCTAGTTGCCTTTGATGTCCTCCTCCTTATAACGCGACAGTTTTGCACGTTTCGCGTGCTTTTTTCTCCTTCTTCGGCTCTTTTATCTCATAGTAAAAAGTTTGTTCCACTTAACGGTCGGCGATCGTTCGAGTAAAAGCAATTTCCGAAGAATCATCGTCCCCCTGATAAAGCTTTTGCTTTCTGTAATGTTTCGGTGGCTCTTTTTGTCCGCGTATAAAGGGATTTTATTGGGAGCTTTATTCGGCCGAGCTTTAGAAATCTTTATAATCTCAATTTTAACGCTTTTGGTATATTTCTTTTATAAGAAAGATTCGAATTAAAAGTTGATATCGCCTGAATTTATTTAGAACAGTGGTATACCTAATCTGATATTCATCAACGTTCTAAAACAACGATGAAATTAACGATGGAAATTCGAATTTTGTCAAAGTGTTAGATCGTGTTTATGCGAGTAAAAGGATTACGTTTGCATCGACATGTACTATAATTCAATTAAAATTCCGACTAATCTCGAAGGGTTTGTTCACTTTTTTCTGATTAACGTACATCTCGCGTTACACCGCTGTTCCTTACGATAATTAACTTTATCGTTCTTGTTACACTACCTGTTTCCATCCTCATTTTTGAAACATTTTCACCGATGAAAGTTTCACTTTGCAAGGTAACCGAATTCTCGGCAGTGGAAACGCCGTCTCCTTTAAATTCAGAAACTTTCAGCAGTGTTTCTGCGAAGTAAAAATTTGTTTCCTTGGCGGAAGTTAATTTCAGTTTGAGCGTAGGTTAACGAAATCCTTCTAATTTCTATTAATATTCGCGAGTGAAATATTTAATGATGTTTGGTCGGCGAATCTAAAATCAATGACCGGACGAAGCGCAGCATTGCCTGCCGTTTTCGCAATTTTCGCCGATTACTCGGACGATAACTCGGTGAATCGCGAATTATAAATGCAAATTGTTCGACGTATCAGCGTCGAATTTATTAATTATTCGTTATGGAAATCTATTAACGAGTTCAATTTCAACATTAATAATCAATTGTCTCTTTTTCTTCTTTTCTCTAGTTTCCAACTTTTCACGATCGATCGATCGATCTTTAAAAACAATCCTTCAAGCAACTCCTTTGAGGAAATCCAGCATCAACGAGCCGGCAAAATATTTCGAGCGAAAATGATCGACAAATTCTTAAGAACTTTAAATACGTCCACTCAACCGTCTTCGATTTTCATTCCTTTGCTCTACCTCGATTCGTAATTTTCTGCTTCCCTTTTTTAACCTCTTTAGTCTTATAGAATAATTTTTCCATAGAGGCAAAACGTCAAAGTTCTCCTTGATGGCCCAACGTACTCCATCTAAAATAGCTCGGAGCCTTTACGAAACTTAGTAGTTTTTTCCATTTCTTCGACCGTTTGATGTGATGTTCCAAAGGGAAAATATTATAAAATATAAATTTAACTTTATCCTGGTAACGATATTTCTAGTAATAGGTACCGATAGTCGATCCTTCTCTTCGACATCCTCGTCCTCCTCGCCGCAATGCTGTCGTTAATAAGACCGCGTAGTCTTTGTATGTATTTCGAACGCGGACCTTAGAATTTTTCAGCATGTTTCCCCTCAATTACCGGGCCCCTTTAAGCTGTCTGTATACACGCGTAATTGGCAAACGGAAGTTTAATCTAAATTCCGTTGCCACTCTGTCTTTACACAGTTCCACTTTGACGGTGACGCGTACACAGCCACACTTTGCAAACTCGACACACGAGTAACAGAAATTTTTCGCAACGGCTGAAGGGAAACCGTTCCCAAGACTTTTAAAAAACCTTGGATCGTCGTAGCTTTGGAAAAGGTTTAGCTTGAATAGAAAAGATAAATTGAATGTTTCGGAAAGCTATTTTATTTGCAACTTCAATTTCGTAAGATCTTACGAGCTTCTTGATTTTGATTAATCAAACCTTCGCTAATGGAACGTTCCACGAGGATGTATAATATCACGCAAGCCGATCGATGAGCGCTTCGTTTTACCAATTCTTGGAATTCTATCCGGGTTTTGAAGCGGGTTCGTTGAATATTAATCTTTTCTCGGTTGTAATTCCCTCGTTCTCTTTCGCATTTACCGGAACAAATCCCGCGATGCCATGGGATCTGTCATTTCGATTATCGTTATAAATAACGGCTACACCCTTCCATTGGATTTCGATTTTCTGCCGCCGATTCTACGTGAAGCATCTCTATATTACATTTATATATACGGACCACGTGTCTCGAAATTTCGTTTAACGGCATCTACTTATTCGTATTGTATATTACAAATTTTTCCTTTCGTCAGTTCGTGCGGAAGTGGCTCGTCCGACCAATACGTACTTTTTCTACTTGCGCGCTGCCTTTATTTACGGGTCTCACGCATTTACATATATTTATCAAGCTTTTTCCAACCGTAGCGTATGCGCGTTATATCATAATATTAGACGAAGTAATTTTCCCACCGTTACCCAGCTTTTCCTCCGCTTTTCCGGAAGTCATTCCCTCCATCGTTCCACTCCAGTATTCTTCGAAATTCTGCGACATCGCTTCGAAATTAATTTCATTACCGGGCGTTGTACGGTTTCTCCGCAATTAACGTCGCCCATATCGAACCGCGCCCGTTTCCTTTTTCAATTCCATTTAAATAACGACCACCACCGCCCCCTCCCCTTGTCGTCTCCGTAATTGTTCAGGAAATTATCGGTAACGTTATCGGGCGGCGTTGATGATAACCGAGTATATCCGCGGCGAACCGAAACTACGACCGGAAACACCGAGTTCTAACGTGACACACAACCGATCTCGCGCGTCGCTGCACTCCCGTAATTTTACAATTTCCCTTCGCACGTATCCGCTTCCTGCGCGAAGCGACGCGTCCAAGATATACCGCGTAATGTACACGTGCATGCGGTAATAATATAATCGCACTCGGGAAATTCATCTGCCGCAGTTTCAAACTGTTCTTCGCTCACTTTCCTACAGCCGCAGGCGGTGGAAAGGATACAAGTTTCAGAAATCAGATACAGCTAATGCGTCAGGATTTGCAGAACGATCGAATACCTCTCTATATAAGCTTATTAATGTTCTATGATTTTCCAGAACAGAGAGAATAACGTGAGAATATTTTTTCTGCACAGGAAAATTCTCTAAAGTATCGATTTCAATGATGTTTCAGGTACTACAAACTATAGGACGTGAACATTTTCGAGAAAATATCAGGATAGTACCACGAGGTTTCGAACTCGGGTCAATTTTCTGGCAAGCACTTTGCTCACTCAGCCACGGTAACCTTTCATCTCGAATGGAATAGCGGTCATGTTTTTATGAAAACTCGTGAAATTATACTCTTTCTAATAATTCTAATTTCAATAGCTGGGAAAAGGTAATTGTTATAAAACCTGAAATTTTCACTTCGTATACACCGTAGTTATTTCAATTTTTGTACGTCGAAATGAAACATTTTTCGAAATCCAAAGTTTCCCGTAGTTCCAACGCGCAGCGGTAGAACTTCTTCCACCGTTGTTATCGTTTTTTCTCCACCTGTTATCATCACTTGCTACATTTTTCTTCGAACGTTATATCAAGCAACGTGGAAGCGTATACGGTGGAAAAACTTTGCCCGTTGGGGTTGCTCGCTTGCTGTATTTATATCGCGTATTCTTTAAGTTTGTAGAATAGAAGTGGAACAAAAAATTTAGTTGCGCGGTGTCGAAAATTCTCTGTGCCATCCTTCGGTGCGACGTTTTATCAACGAAATGAAAAGTAATTAGGCGGAAAATAACCAGAAAACTGGCGAACGACTGCGCGAAAAATTTCCTCTGTGTCCCCAGTTTTGTTGAAAACGTACATCTCGTGGTATCGTAGACGCGTAAATACAGCCAACTCTACAGGAAGTTACCACGAATTCTCGTTGATTCGCTCTCTCGAAATTCTTTTTTCTCTTTTTCGTTTTCGAAGTGGAACATCGAGCTGCCGACTAACGATTATTTTTCCATGGACAAGAAACAACCAATTACAACCGGCTTTGTTAATGAATTCTGGTCCGATTAATGCAAGGAGAAATTATTTTCGTAATTAGACAAGTTTGAAAAATAACTATCTACATGGCGTAAAAAATGTAAAAGCTTTGGCACGCTGCGAAATGTAGAAATGCTGGGCCAAGTTAATTTTAACGACCTATTTCACTCTATTGAGAAGGAGTGTATTATCGGGTTTTGTAAAAGGCCCCAAAAAGATATTGTTAATTTTCACGGTGAATTTTGCAACTGAATAATTTTACACGACAAAGGTTTTAACGATGTTAAAATATTTCATACGAATTTCTTGGATATTATATTTACATTTTCATTGAATCAATTTGGCGGCGACGTCATTCATTTATTTTCATTTTTAGTTTCCAGTTTTTCTTTTATTTCAGATGTTTGCAGTAGAGCGTGTTGGTTTGTTCTCGCGTGAAATAAAAAGACTGGGATTTCGTTTGTCTTGCTGTGATTTTACGACGTCCGTCAACGCGAAGAAATATATCAGGAAAGTATTGCCCAATTTAAACAGAAGAATACATTTTACCTCGTTTACAATACGTCCGTCGAGCTTATGTTTACGATAATGAACGAACTCTCCCAGAGAAACGCAAAACCACCATTACAAAGGGAAAATTCGTGACGTTCGCCGTTTCAAAATACGATGCAAAGCCGTGTAAAATTCCTTGAAACGTGTCTCCGGTGCTTCTCGAATTATAAATTAACGCGTTTATCAGGTATAATCTCTTGTTTGTTGCTCTGTCATTAATTCACCGTAGAATATTTTACGCGCAAATGCGCGAGATGAGCAGCGCCGAAGAACGTTCGACTTAACGAAAAAGAATTTTCATCGAAGGAACCAGTTTGATCGATCCTCCATAAACAGGATTTATCGATCAACGATTCCGTTTGCCACGCGAAACGCAATTTTTCTAGTTTCATGCTTCGTACTCCGGCAATGGAAAGCGCCTTTCATTTTGCACCGCTAAACTACGAAACGTCATGGTGGAAACGGATGCGCGGCCTGAAGAATGGGATTTAAATTTGAATGAACGAGGAGGCACGGTGAATATGCGAAGAAATGGCGTAATGTATCATCGTTAGTAATAAAATATACGAGATGTGGGTTAATGACTGCCTCCCTGATTGCATTATGGATCATTTCGCGGTTATCGTTACTTCCAAGAACTTTTTAACTCGCTTACACGTTTTGTTAGCAAAGCTGAATCGTTGCAAACGTACCTGAGGATAATCGCCGAACTTTGTCTGATAATCGAACACGTACAGGTAAGAGTTTCGATGGGATTGACTGTGAAGGTCTGCTGTTCTCGTAGCCGGTGCCACGGTGTTGGCATCTCCTAAAGCTTCCAAGGTTTCGTCTCTGGAACGCAAAAAGGAAAAAATACTCTCATTCAGCCGTGACTCGAAAATAGGAGTTTGGGAAACAAGGAAAATAAAAATTCGAACGGATCGGCTAAAATCACGGCTAAAATGCATTGAGAATGATGCAAGTTGCGTTTTACAGGAGTATTTGAATTTTCCTAGAAATTGCTCGCGAGCAAACACATAGTTTAATCTTTGCGCTCACTTTATGTTCACTGGATGTTGAACAGGTCGTTCCCAGTCGGTATACTCGTTGATTATCGTCGCCAAGATCTCTGCTTGATGATACGTGTACGTGTTACGTACAAACTCGCGTAGAATTTTTGTTCTTCTGTCAGCCTCGATCCCGTACTGCGCGTCATCCGCCGTTAAAGCGAAATACGCCTCCGATCGGACAACGCCGATCATCAGATCGTATCTGGAATGTAAATGGTAAATCAATGTGAAACTGTTTGAGCCGTTTTTTACTGGCGAAGCTTGGGCAAGTGACATTGTTTGCTGTATTAATTACAGAGTTTAATGGCATTTCATTGACAGATCATAATGATGTAAATAGTTTTGCCTCATTATACCGGGATTATTCATATTTACGTATCATTTCGAACACGAACGATGAAACAAATATTACACGGTGGATATATCAAATACGTGAATATCTACATCGTGATTCTATTCTGGCTAATTATCGAGTAAAATACTGCGAAAATGTCATGGAAAACGTCTGAATGCCATAATATTGATCAGACTTATTATAGCCGTTTCTATATTTATTTATCTGTTATTTATTTTTTTCACATTTCACATATTACATTTACAAAATAAGAAAGACGGATGACGTCCTGTTCGTTAAATTAATCAAAAGCGTCGATCTCATTAACTGTAATTGACAAGGCAAGTATATTCCTCGTACTACGGTAAAAGAAAAATTCTTAGAAATTTAATACGTTCGTAAGAACAGAGTGCACGTGTGTATATGTACATGACGTAGAAATGGAACGCGCCTTTGTTGACGCTCCATCGTCTTCTTCATTAACCGTAACATAATTACACACACGGTTCAGCTGTTCCATTCCTCCTGATTCTTCGTCCAATGTTCACCCGATGAAAGAAGGTAATAGAAATAGATAGACAGATGGAAAGCGAAAGAGTCTCTCTATTCGAGACAAATTAACTCGGCGCTCTCAGCGAACCGGGACATTCAGCGATACTCACAGGAACGTCGGCGGGAAGAAACGCGGCTCGTTTCAACGATTTCCATTCCCTTTAACGTTATCGTTACGCGTCTGATAGCGCAGAACCTCCGCAGGACCATTTATTTATCGCTGGGCTAAAGGCGTTGCAGCGAAAGGCTACTGCTCCGATCGAGAATGGATCGAGAATGGAACACGAGTGAAAGCACGAAACGCACGAACGTTCGAAAGAATCGCGACGACAAAGGGGAACAAAGACCGATCGCGACAAAGAACGAAACGTAGAGAGCTAGTTGATGAGGGTAATTCAACGATTTCGGAATTGTTCCGTGTCTAACAGTTCTCTGCTCGCATATTATTTTAGAACGCCAAAAGATTCTCCTTTTCAAGTCTAAATGAAAATTAATTCTCATCGCTACAGTACACATTTTAGCTCAATACGACCACAAAACGTTAATATACCGTGCTTGAATACGCTCGTCGAGCTTTTTTGCTGTCCCTCTAGTTGTTTCATGTTAATAATTTTTTCCTTGGAAATTAAAAACAACTACCTTTTCGTTTCTACCAGCCAATGCTCATAAAATTATGTCCCGCTCGACGTTTAGCCGTTTCGTTATTCGTCGTCGGAAGTCTTTGCGCGACTCCGTTCTCTTCTCGTTGAGCGCGACGGGCAAAAACATTTTTCCACGACGATACACCGCTCTATAAACACTCGAATCGTTGCTCGCCGCGTTAGCTGGCTAAACGTCGCAATTGTTAAATTACTCCAACAAACGGAATTGCGTTTCGGATAGGCGACCTCGTCAGGGAACGATGGGACAAAGGGGACGTACCTTGTCGTCCGGCCGCAACAACGAAAACTTCTAAAAGGAAACTCGAGTAATTAAAAGTGCTGCGCGTATACGTGTTCGCCGCAAGTGTAAAACGATTAAAAGCAAAACAGTGGTTCATGAGTGGGAACAATCGCAGCGGAAAATGAATACGAACGATTTGAGCGGAAATTAAGAAACCGAGTTTAAAAAAAATGGACGGCGGTCAAGCACAAAAGGGTAGAGGAATGATAAAGCGATAAAAGAGGGAAGGAAAGAGGAAGGAAAGTGAAAAGGAGGCTCGAATTGTCGTCTTTTGATTCAAACTAATAACAAGTGTCTGCTAGGACGAATGACGATGCAATTAACGAAATCAAAAACGCAGTGTCGTTGGAGTTGTAATATCTCGGGGAAGAATCGAATAAAGAACAGGCTAGTGACGGCAAAACAGGGAAGGTAGAAGGTTCGAGGTAAAAGGAAAAAGGAAGAGCACGGTGTCGGCGAGAGAGTGATCAAGGGAAAGAGGGAAGATAAAAAGCGGCAAAAGATTTGACAAGACAGTGAAACGTCGCAAGATAAAACGAGTGGGACGGAAAAAGGGAAGGAGGAAAGTGAAGCACGTGCGAGCAAGAACGGGGAATACAGGGGAGGGAAAATAGGAGAGTCTGGAAAGACGAGTCGTACTTGTTGGCCACATTTCACGTGCCGAATAAGAGAGAGTCGCCGCTTTTTCCTGTGGATCTTCCCGGTTAGTTAGCATGCTCCGTTTAGCCACGTAACGAGACCGCTGTTTTGTTCCAATCCTACCTGCAACATGTTATATACCATGGACGTATCCACGATTATGCGGGATAAGTTGAAATTCACGATGAAACCAAACAGGCGTACGCTCCATGAATTTCGGGGTAGATCGAGAAATCGTAGTGAAATGCCTGAAGAAGATTTTCGCGTGTTTACCGGACAATTGCAAACGAAATTCACCGTAAAGCTATGAAACACCTTATCATTTCTAGAATATTTACCATCGCCGAGTTTTTATTTCTTCGACAATTTTCTTGTTCTTCGCGATTAATATTCAGCCGTTTGCAACGGAAAATTGGATAAAATTCTAGGATATTCGAATATACAGGACGAAATGGAGGAAAACGCGAGGGAAAATAGGAGGAAATGAAGAAGGACCGAAGCCGGAAGTACCTTGAGAGTTTCGATACGACGTCCTTCCGCATCAAGATGTTGTTCAACGTATTGATCGTGTCCACTTGTAGAGTGAAATCCTGATCGTCAGGATCGCCTGGATCGATCACCACGCCGTCTATGCTGGGTCCGAAAGCAGGCGCGAATTCCAACCCTTTTACGGGGACCGAAACCAGCGCGTTCAGCGGCACCTCTCTCAGGCATTTCAGCAATGCCTGCGGATCACCTGCGGCCTGAACAAACAAGCAAATTTTTAATAGGGAAAATACTTATACTCGTGCGATGACTACGAGGAATCTCGTTTATAGGTGCTACACGTGCGGTGACGAAGACAAGTCGTAAAGAATAGGTAGGCTCGCGAGAAAATATGTAACCAACGAAAAAAAGCAAAAACAAAACAAGAAAAAGGAAGCGATAATTACGTTAAACAATAGGTAACATTGTCACAAAGATCAGATCGATGTTGCGGTACCTCGAGAAGAGGTGAATCGGCGATTGGTAAACGCGAGTTCCACTGAGCGGAACGCAATGACGATGCACCGATTCGCTTTAATTTGGTCGCACGCAAATGAATTGCTTTAGTGACCGGCCCTGTAATCGCCTTTGGAAATCCTGCTCTCGACAGACGTAGGCTAGCCACAATCGAACGTCGACCGAGCTGCTGTGTCGAGGAAATTTGGGGGGATGAACAAATTGCACCCCCTGCAGGTTCGTCGATCTTGCGCGAGAGCATCGATTCGTTGGTTTAACGAATTTAATCGACGCCTTAATATGTTGGAGTGCTGGTCGGAAGCGTCGACTTCGCGGAGGAGTTTCCAATTTTCGAACGAACGGAGCACGAGGGTGGACGGCAGGAGGAGACGGAAGGTTTGACAATTTCGCCGGGGAATTTTTGGGGGTTGAAGCACATCGCGGCCTGGTTTCTCGCTCCGTGATTGGTTTCCTCTCGCCTGCAGCCCTAGCACAGATTCTCGCGCAGCTAAACCGTAAAATTAGACCGATAGGTTCTACCTCTTTCTCGTGTACGTTCGATCTCGGCCAACCGACGTAAAAGATCGAACAGGATTTCATCAGATTTAGCGTTATAATTTTCCAAGTAAATTTTCGCCAAGGATAAATTTTTGATCGACATTTCGATCTTCGGAATTGATACGTTTCTACGTAAAGTGGCGAAGCCACTTATCTTCGATTCGACGATAACGTTCAATCTCATTCGAGATATTCGTGGCTTCATCCGCGAAGCGTCTCTCGCATTAAAAATCGCGAGAATCGATCCGAATTCGAGTGCACAACGAAACGCCGATGATCGCCGCTCGCTATATTTCTAATCGAACTGCAGCCCGCAGGCTCTCCAAATCCGATACGAAATTAATTTCGTCATTTTTCGCCCGCAACAAATTCAATCAATTCTGACTGGACCGCGGCTATCGGCTCGCATAACATAATCCCGTATCGTTTTCCATTTCGTTCGGTCTGTCCCTATTTTTTTTTCTTTTTTTGTTTTTATTTTCACCACTCGACGGGAACAACGGGAAATAGCGGCTGTAGAGGAAGAGGAGTTGGTTCGGGAAACAATTGGGACGCTCTTACCCCGATTTCGCGTTTAATCGTTATTTTCAATCGGCTGCAAATCGAGGATCTGTTTAGCCTATCTAGAACGTGTTTCGCCGGGGAATAGAGAAGTGGCTACGAGTAGCCGTGGCGCATTTGGTATTGCCTCTCGACGTTCCACGATGAAATCGAGATTCTTTCTCCTACCATGTATATTCCTCTACAGCTGCATTTCTATTCGTTGCAATTGTTGCAGAGGGTAGCAAAGATCAGCGTTTGATTATTCCATTCGCAAACTTGGAATCGTGGCAGTGGATAGAATACGGTCTAAGTGAAAAGGGATGGTGCATAGCCAGACACTTTGTGCATTGGATATGACGGTATTTGCCATATGTATTTATATTCATAGGGAACTTTCTAAACGCTCCGATTAAACCATTACGGCATTCCGTTTGACAGAATCCCCAGGGATAAACAGTTCGTATACAATGGAGATTTAGCGAAATAAAGCAATAGTTCAGTTCAGTCACTAAAATTTCAGCCTCGTTCAATTTCAATGGATGAATTTCAAATAAACGGAGTTTCATGGATCATTTGACAAGCTAAAAAATCGATGCCCAGTTTCGGTAAACGTTTTGCGAACTATTCTTCGTTTAACAAGTTTTCGTGAAGCCTTTACTTTAGTTTAGCAACTTTAGTTCCATTTCGGAAATGCGGCTCGAGTGGATATTATCGCGACACGGAAGCATAACGCGGAAACGTAACACGGTCGTACATAAATTAAAGTATCAAACGAAACCGGCAAGAACGCGATGTTTTTACATCCGTTAGTTACGCACTAGCAATTATATTAACGATGCGTTTCAATTAAGCTAATATGTGCGGCGGACATCGTGCAACAACCCCATCGGGAGTTGCAGCGCGTTTCGCGTTTTAACGTAGCCAACGCATCGCGATACGAAAATATCCCCTACCGTCCAATACAATTAAACCACCGGCGATACGCGATCGAAAATAATGTCCGACGTCCGGTTCAGTATTTTCCGGCAACGTGTGTGTTATTCTTCGTGTATCTGTATCGTCATCGCATCTCGCTTTTCTTTTCGATTCTCATTTTTTACATTGTTCCCTCGCTCCCTTTTACGCGTCGTTCTAATCGCCATTAGTACATGCGATATTTTCCGATCCTCCTTTTTTTTACGACATTTTCTTCCTTATGCCAAATGCTCTGAAGTATAAGCATGATATGCGGTTCTACCCTCGTACACGCTTCAGTATAGGCTTCCCTGGCTGATTTTTAAGTTAAAAGTTCTCTTCCTTCCTGTTTCAAACATAATTTTTAATCGGGTGGACTACGTTTTAGATAGCGAAGAATTTCTTGCAACATGAAAACTAATACGGTTGTCGGTATCGTATGTACGAAAGTATTGAGGAAGAGTAGGAGGGAAGGAGAGCGAGAATTGTTCCCTCGCGGGGAATGTCTGACGGCGGTTTATTTGCTTCGGAGTTGTCGCCGAACCGGAGACCTTAATGTAATGCACTCCGAGCAATACTCACCCACGAGCAATTTAGATGTTTGGCAACTTGCAGAGCGTAATTTGCAGCTCCTCTCACCAGCGCCCATGGTGAAAGCGCGCTACCAGACATTAGAACGCTGCGATGAAACAGCAAGCCTGCAACAATTAAAAAGTAATGACCGATGGTTATCCATCTTGCGTACGTACAACTACTATTGCCAGTCCGTAATTTCGATCCTTTCCGTCGGACCATCGAAACAAGAAACGCTTTGAACGCGATTAAAATTAATGTAACAAAAATTAACGTACGGATAAGTCTTTAAAAGTAGCGATTTTTTTTCATTAA
Organism: Bombus terrestris; assembly: GCF_910591885.1. Taxonomy (NCBI): domain Eukaryota; kingdom Metazoa; phylum Arthropoda; class Insecta; order Hymenoptera; family Apidae; genus Bombus; species Bombus terrestris. The sequence continues at coordinate 13,493,065 of NC_063277.1, forward strand.
GCTATTATCGCGAAAAAGATGGAGCGATTTAGCCAACGTAGACTTCATCCTTGCATTGCCGTGAATTGATCTGGTCGCTTGGCATGAAAGCAGCACGTGTAGCAGTTTAAAAATATGATCCTAAATGGCTGGGCGAGAAAACCCTTAGCCTCGCGGATCTTTGCTTGCCAAACAGCTTCGTCGGTTTCCTGCCTTTCCGCTATCATAAATCATCGACGAAATAAAATTGAATTGGAGAAATTTCGAAATCTCATTTCGACTCTCTGCGAACGTGGATCTAAGGGAAATACGATGTGTACTGTAATATCGCGTTTCGCGAACGCGATATGATTTTATCGACCTTGATATCCATAAAACAGGATTTCTCATGGAAGTTACTTAAATCTTAACCGTCGTTAATCTTCGTATCGGTAAGGCGGTGTTCGCCGAGTAACATTATCGCGACAGTTCGCCAAGGTACATCATTATCTCGGGATAGATCCAACGATGCTACGTTTCGAGAGAAGCAGCAGGGTTTCGCGTGGACTCGATACATGTTTTCAAGCAACCGGTTATCGCGGTTTCGGCTGGCTTCGTTAGAGAATCGAGATAACGTTGTTTCGCTACTCGGTAGACAAAAGCTGCTTCTCCCTCGTAATCAGCTGGCTGAGTTTAATCGGAAACTTGGGAGTCGTTAATCTTCGTATCGGGGAGCAAAGGATTCGACCTCGGAGATTTTGTCGCTGGATACTCTGATGAATTCGCGACGCCTGCGGTTTTCTGTCGTCCTTTCGATCTCTGTGTTTCGTCCACGGCTGAGAAATAGATTTTACAACGACCAGCGAGCGAAGAAAAGGGAAAAGCGTAGGTAGTCGGAGATACGTAACAAATTGGTTTCGTCAATCGTATCGATGAACCGAGCAATGATCGGGATGTCATCGTCGGTGACGTACGTCCACGTGAATGACTCTATAACGATGAAGGCTGTCGATACGCGTTCGAGAATCTTGCACGAATACGACACTTATCATCTCCTCAAGTGCGTTGATCCATTAGCTACAACTAGCACCGATGTTCGTGTTTCAGCCGATTCAAACGGTCTATCCCTTGACTGTCTCCGTATGTGTCACTCAGACGAGACAATCGCTGACTGACGGTTTCTCCAACTAAGTGCGTTTCTGTATACAGTGCTGTCCAAGTCAGCCAGTTATAAGTACGACATACATAGATGCATCTACATAAATGACTCGTTATCGCTGTTAATTTGTAGCCTCAAATTTCCATGTTTACATAGAATCACCGATGGAGAAGAAATGATCATCCGCAAATTTGACAGCGATCTCTTTCGCAATCCGTACGTTTAATTTTGCAAAAAAAAAGAAAATAACTTTAACAGTTTTTATGTAAACGCATGATCATAGGCCCCGTTGCAAAAACACTCGTTAGAGTGTTATTACGCAGCATGATTGCACGGTATCCACTCACGGGAAAATTAATCTGTCAACTCGCCCATTAACATGCACATTCCGCGTTGGACAGCAAGTAAGATGGAGTAGCTCAACATCCGTCGGTTTAAAGTATATTACACACTGAGAGGTACGTCTCTCGAATTGTTCAACCATGAGTTTGTCACTTTAAAACTTGCTCTCAGCTCGGATAATAAACGAAGCATGTCTCAGCCAACGGCTCACTTATACTATTATACTTGCACCGTAGACTGAGCCGAAACGTTATTGAGACTAGAAGATCGAAGCTTACGATCTTAAAGCTATTTGCATTTCATAATTTTAATATTTACTCGGAGAGAGTTAGATGCCATTTCGATGAATCTTTGTTTAGAATTTACGCTAAGGAGTATGGAAAGGAGTCACGATGTCCGAATCATTTCAGTTTGGCGAAAGTCGTGGAAATGCTCTTACCGCGTTCTTTCCGAATATTTCGTGCCATTTCTATCGCAATACCATTAACGTTAAGTTCCGCATATAAATTGATGCATCGTTTTACTCGTATTCGTAGGATGCATAGGGCACGGATATAGAGAAAAGGCTGCTGCGATATTTCATAAGCAATTTCTCTGACGTACATTATCTTGATAACCTACACAAGTCAGAAAAATGCGAGACTTGCCGTAATGCGTACTATTACCACGCATACTTCAAATTACACTCTTTTCTTCGGAACGTTGTCCCTGGATACGAGTGAAAAGCGTTGAACTCGTAGAAATAATACCGTGATTGCAAATTTCGCGTTCAATTTTTCCAGTTACTCTCAACGTTTCTCTATGAACACTCGTCAATCTATTTTTATCGTAACGTTATTTCGGTCAAAGAACGAAACAACGCGAAGTCCGGAGTTTCTGCGAGTGAAATATAAATGCTACGAACCGACGTATGACTACGATCTCATTCTACTCATTCTACTTATGGCTGTTCCGAAAGCTATAAATTTCGAATGATTCTCGCTCGAATGCATCGCATGGCAAATATATTTGAGATATTACCAAATATCACCGCGCTGTTTTTTCCTCAGCGATTTTTCCTTCTGAACGTCACGCTTGGTGTTCGCTTCCGGCAAAGCTTATTAACTTATCATCCACGGCAGTTGTCAGCATCGTCGTGCTTCGCAGAAGATGACTATGTCTTTCCAGTCGAGTTTACGAGGGAATCAAGAAGAGGATCAAGGAGGTAGAGGAGGCACAGAGAAGAGGGCAGCGCGGGGTCGGACAGTAGAAGCTTACGTTCGCTGGTAATATTCATAACTTGCAAGCGGCTTACCGTCCTCTTCTCTCGTACGAATGTTTATGCGGTCGATATTTAAATTAACCGACCACTTGAACAAGTTTTTCCTCTTTTCTCGCGATTATAAATACAATCTTCAGCGTGAATATTCGCGGTCTCTCGCCGCATTAACCGTTCCCCGTTCGTATTTCACCTTACCTTTCTTCTTTTCTTCTTCTTCTTCGCTGTAAAAGTATTGAAACCTCCTAGGGAAGTCGTTTCTGCCCGGCGATCGCAGTTTTCATCGATTTCGTTTCCTTCGCTATGAAGCCGACAGGGAACGAGTAAGTATCGCGGGAGCCTTCGTTTTGCCCGATTTCATTTTCGTCCATCGCACCGGAAAAATGCATTTTCCAGTTGCATTTCCTGCCTTTGCGTATCTATTAATCGAACCGTGATTCACGGCCACCGCAGGGATCCTCGATAGCCACTTTATTTTCTGTGAGCGGAACGACGATGTAACACGGAGTCAAGATCGGGCGACACTTTTCTTCTTTTTTTTTTTTTTTTTTTTGAGAATTCAGAATTTTTTCAAATTCTCCAGGGGAACGAGAGACGTTTCTAAATACGTTTCCATGGATGAAGTAATTGCGAGGCGTTGTTGAATTAATTGATAGGATACCGTTTCTGGTAACGACACCGGGGATCTATTGGTCACGGAGCAAAATATGCAAAGCGTAAACAGCGCCGTGGGACCCGTGTCAGCTAACGACGGTAAGTTATTATACTTGTAAAAAAATGGCAAATCGGTCTGCATGAATAAAAAGTATCCGAATACGAAGCATCCTTAAGCTGCTTATCTTTATTTTGGTATCAAGAATAACGAAACGTTCTTTCGTTGAGAAAAGTTTACCACTTCAGAAATACTAACGTATTACGCGTACGTGGATGTGCAGCTTTTTTATTTAATTCAAGCATGACTTCGAAAGATGCAATTTAATAACCATAACTGTATGTCAACGTTACTTTTTCTAAGATAGTCTCAGACCATCGATATGTATCGTCGATATTTCAAGATTCTCAACTAAAAGGATCGATACGTATCGTCCATACAATATTATCGATATCTATTGACAAACTACATTTTCGTTGAGAGCTTTGGAATATTGACAGTATCATTGATCGTCTGAGAACAACCTTAGACTTTTCATCACGTTTCCCGTTACGTCGCTTATCGCGTATAACATTTACCGATGTATCACGATCGGGAAATAAGAAATTATCTTATTCCAGTTGTTATAAATTCGTCCCTAGAGAGATCAAACTACGCTTTCAGTCCTTTTGCAATTGAGCAATCTTGAGCAATTTTGAGAAATTCGAAATTCAAGAATCGATGGCTTCGATACCGGTTGCCCGACACAGATTCATTAGCGGTACCTTCCAAGACCTCGAGTTACCAGATTGCTGGTAATAAATGCACAGGCTGCGTTGCACGCGTGCATAGATACACGTGCGTCCGTTGCTGCGCTACCAGCTGTACGTCATTTCGCAGCACAGTAATGGGTAGCCGAACAGCAATATCGATCTGTCTTTTCCGCCGCATCTTCCGTTCTCTCGTCTTTTCCGGTTCGAAAGTGGCGGCAGGCCTCGCGACACGAACTTTTCCCAACGATCGTTGTCTATCCGTCACGTTAACTTGGTGTTATCTCGCGTTTCATATTCCTTCTTCTTCTCATACGTTTCTATTTTACTTTTACTAAATACAGATAGCTGAAGCTTTTGGAACGTTCTCTGTTTTCGTATTCGAAGCCTTTCGCTAAGTTAAAGCTAACAGGCGGATGAACAGCACAGAGACGACTTCGTAGGCGTGTATTGATTTTCTCAGCCGAGTAAAAATATGATCGAGTTTTGTTGCGTTGACGGTATCAAACGAAAAGAGCGGAGAAACTCGGATATCGCAATTAATCAATGTGAGGCTGCTCAACGTTTTCTCAGTTTCCTTATGCGCGGATTACTGATAAAAAGAAAAATCATCTATCGCTGCGTGTTCTAATTAAAATCTTTCAATCTATAGATTTTTCACATCCGCATCGAAGCGTTCAGATTTTTTCCAATTATACAGTCCAGATGAAAACGCAATCGCAGATTGGAAAAATATCGATATCAGCCGGCGGAAGAGTCGTGATTAGCGCGCGCAACATCTCAAGCGATCCCCCAGGCTAAGGGTTAATCGAGAGAAGCGAAACTGGGCCGATAACATCGATTTCGTAGCTCTCATGTTTTATTGAATACGCTCATTGGCCATGCCAGTGCTCTGCTCTCGAGCCGGCACTCGACCAAGGAAGAAATCGTTTCGTCGTCGGCGACGCGAGGGATTCCTCTTACGGTCAGAAACGGGCACAACGCGAAACGACCTCGTTAGGGAAGCGATTTGATCCACGCCTTTACTCGCGATTCTTTTCTTCCAACGCTTCGACAGCGACTGTATTTTCGTTCTTGACGAGAACTCGAAAATCACCCAATGATGGTAACTTCGTGTTATCAAAGAACGGACGGTCGACACCCATCGGGCGAATAAGCGTAGATGCGCCAAAGCATAACGAACGCGCAGAGATCAAAAATTTGAATTAATAGGTCGTTCGGTTGGTTTTGAAAAGACGCGCTTACGAATTTCAATTGGTCAGAAGATTGCGGATGGCAATTTATCAAGCTTGAAGGAATACGCAGACAACGTTCCACGGCTACGTGGAACGCCTTGTGCTGTACCTGTGGATTCAAACTGAGACAGCATAGCCGGCAGTTTATTAGTAAGACGAATGGAGCCCAAAGGATTAATCAGCGAGCTGTGACTTAATGGATGATTTGTGGTGTCGAATTTTGCCCAGCATCAACGTATATTCTAATTTGCCAATTGCCTGGTTGCATGCGTGGCGAATAACGAATCACCGAGTTGAAGGATTTCTCTGTTCGCAGAAGAAACAAAAGACGCAACGATAAAAACGGCAAGGCAGAAAATAGTTAGAAGAATTCCATCGAGATCGACCATTTTTCATCTCTATTTTCAGTAGCTACGACTCGTTTGCTTCGAACACGTAATACACAACCGAACTACAATATCCAACAATACCGAGCGATATTTCTACCTCCGCGATTACCACCAAAATTAATTGGACCAACATCCGTGCAACTTCGCTGATACCATACATTCCACAGACTCGGAACCACCACGAAGGTTATTGGTCTCTCTTGAAAAATGGCTCTTGATTTACAGTTCCTGCATCATCGGTAAAATTTCTAGCTCTCGATTACTTTCATCGAGCGCCGGCAATCGAAATAACGTTCTACTCGGACAGGAAAATCTCAAACGATTAACAAGTCTTGAACAACGAATCCTCCAGCGATCTTTCAATCGACGATTGCACGGTTCGAAACCGGTGACCAAATACACTGGCAGATTCCCAGACAAGGACGAGTATTTATGTAGAGTGGACGAACGAGGTCGACTAGGGTGTGATCTCCTCTTTGGTGGATCGTAGCTGATAGCGATTCTGTTTGGCCTGCCACCTGATAGAGAGTTCCTAACCACGGACATTATCCATTCGGAGCCGGTTGCTTGCGTAGATTAAACTCTACGGATTAGACACCATCAGAGAAGGACCGGTTAGAGGAGCTAGCGGTTCGATTTCGAATCGATCGACCGGGATAATACTAATGTTTCTCTCCTGGCGTTTTAGTAATTGCGACCAAGTTCCTTGCATACTTTTGTCAGCATCGCAAGCGAGATTTTTCTTTTTTTTAGAAATTCTAAGCTTCGTCGAGCGAGAGCGAACTTAACTGAATTCAGATGCTGGCACACTTCGCAATGAGTTTCACCGTGTTGATGCTCGAGATAATTAATTACCCGACGCTATCAAAGCGATCAAACTGGCTGATTACTATATTTTCATGAAAACATAAGTTCAGAATTATGCATTTTCTACATTTTTTTTATGTCTTGAAAAATGCAATGCGAGAATTTAGATATGACGTTCGGGTAGATCGCTTCTCATATATATTTATAAATTACGTTTGAACGATGCAAAATTAATGTAAATCGATTGTAGTAATGAAATCGCGCGAGAATTCTTTTGAACTAGTACTCGGAGCGTTGTACTCCTGTGACAGGCGGCACGTTAAGATTACGCGAGTTCTCGTTGTGGCCGCGTATAAATCACAGAGAACGGTATAAAAACCACGCTCTGATAAGCGGCGAGATTCGTCGAGCACGCAGTCTACTTTGAGTCTGGATAATTAAAAAAGAAATGCATAACTTTCCACGATACGTAGGCTAGCCTGCTCTTTCAATTAATTAAACCAATCAATTTTACCGGCTTTGTTTATCAGTAACTCATAATCCAACTGTACTTTGCACACAATTTTTTTTCAACCGTAGTAAAACGAGTTCTTTCTACGTCCCATGTAAAATTCCCATTATCGATTCTCTAATCTATCGACAAATATCTGCTTTTTAAAAGCCGCACTTGGCAAACAATTTTCCAGTGGATGGTAATGCAAACAAATTTTTATTAGAGCGAAGCGATGTCCATGGGATTTTGTAATCAGAGCGTAGAAAAATTTGCCCAGCGAAAAGAAGGGAAGAAAGAGGGGAAATATAGCGTGGTGCGAATCGAGGCCCGCTTTTTCCATTAAAGCGATCCTCCTGTACAGAATTGCCGTCATTCATCGTTCGGGCCGGCGGTGCTGATGCCATCAGCGCAAATTGCACGGCGCATTTTACGTCACAAATGGCGGCGTTGCGTGGCATTTGCTGGTCGTAGACTCATTAAACGAGCCTTTCGCTCGTAATGCCTCTCGACGCGCGTTGCTCTGCTCGACGACGAACGTGCGACTTTTCCCCGCGGCACGTCACGCCGGCCGCAATAAACCTGGTTGCTGTTAGTGTTACCGTCCTCTTTTTCGCCACGCGAGTCCCAGTAGGATTACCGTGACGGAATGAAATCGAGGGGTTGCTAAGTAAATCCCGTTGATCGGCCTCGAGCAAGATTTGAAGGGATCCTGCATCGAGATCAGGTGGCAAAAGAGTAAAAGTTCGAGATATTTTACAGAATATTCGTCGGGTTTTTTAGCTGACGCCAAGGACGATGCTAAGATAATCCGAGTAATTTTCGGTTCGATGGTTCTCTTCTCGAATTATTACTTTTTTCGTGATTCGAAATAATTCGAAGTAATTTTTGTCAAAATTAGAAAACGTTAACGTTAAGTCGGCGTTAAAGAAAAAGTGGAATATTGGTCGGAGAATTTCCGTAACAGGGTACGACCAGAACTCCAAGTTCCAGAATATCACGCCTTATTGATTGTAACTTGCCATCCAATTTTCCCTAGCAGCCGGTCCAATCATGTCCATATGCGCATATTAAAGTTAATCCGGAGCATATACAGGGGAAGTCGCCGGAAAGCAGGGGAGGGCTGGTGGTTTACCAGACGTGATCAATTAGGGGTAGAATCAGCTGGCCTAATCTCCATTGACAGTTCCCAGCTGTAGTGAATTATCGTCCGGTTGAGTTAACGATAAGGTGGATCCGGTTAGATTACTTCGTTGTTTTCCTCCGTCCTTGAAGGATCGATTTGTCTTCCATACGTTGAAACAACCCCGACCAGTTTCCGCTCACGCGACCCTAATCAACGAAAGACCTGAGAAATGATTTTCGTCAGGTTTTAGTTATTAATTTCTTTGGTCGATACGGTCGCGTCGAGTTTCAAAGAAATTTATTCGCTCGTAGATAGGCGTACGTGGAAAGTCTGACTGTTTTAACACGTTGATTGCCACGACACCCGTATTCGGGTGTCAGCAAAGTTTCTGATCAGACCACGTAACCCATATTCGGGTGTCGCTTATTATATTGTCGCTTATATAAAATTAATACGAAAATGGTTTATTAAAAGATTATTTAGAATGTAAAACTTTAAAGCGTTCTATACATAACTGAGGTTGGTCGGGACAATTTGGACAATAAGTTGTTGTTTTCTTGAAATTCTTTTGTGCCTTTGTTCGGTCCATTCGACGTCTTTTATTTGCATAACATAGTTTGCATGCTTCTTCCGGAATCATTTTTCCAAACGGCGATATTATGCTGACTCCGTCGAAGACAAGGATTTTTTATATTTTTAAACAACCCTAATAATTTTGCAACTAATAATTGTCTAAATATTCTAATATTTATATTCTTCCTTGTTGCAATTTTGTAAACCGTCAAAGCGTTTACAACAGAAATTCGCAGAAGGAGTCGAATGCCAAGTTTTCTGTACCATTTGATTCCTTTTCGAATTGTGGTGGCATAAAAAACCATTTTTAATAATTAATTTATAACACATTAATTTATAACATACTAATAATTTATACCACACTTTCCTCATTATATTCAATAACAGCTAATGATTTTAATGTTGCGAACAAACGAAACGAAAGATCATTCTTGAGACCACCACACGAGCGACTCGTATTACTAAACTATCGATGGGAGCACCTAGCAGAGAACGCTTGGTACTGCTGTACGCGTGGCCCGACTGAGATTTCTTTGAAAACACGCGTGGCAGTCAAACGTGTTAAGCGCCACGGTGGATAATTTGGGGGTGACACGGTCGCAAACATTTTACAGCGAATATCCTTTGCTCCGTCAAGAAGGGTTTCTTTCCACAGACGAGACGATAAAAAAGGTGAGAACGATCTCTAAAGCGATGTTCCCGCGACAAAGTATCGGACAAGTCGAAAGGGAAGCTCTTTATCGACGTATTCAAGCAAGACTAACAACAGCAAGGAGGGTTGTCGTCCGAAACGAAGTGCGCCGGAAGCCAGCGGCTGTTTTTTTATGGGTTCAGCCAGGTTCGAGGCCCGTTCACCCCTCGTTTACATCTAACGCTTTAATCTTGAATATTCCATCAGTTATTTCTAAACGTGCCTGTTAAAAGGGTTAGCGTGATCCAACGTTAATTATTCCAAGGGCCGGCGCACGACAGAAATAAAATATACGCCGTGCTACCCCTTACACGCTCCAAGAGGGGTGAATTACCTGTGATTCGATTAAAGTGACGCGATTCCTCTGACTGGTCGAAAAAAACTCGTTTGATCTTCCTCCCTCCCGCCCTACCACCATGTACCACCATGTATCAGCGTACGTGCTTTTAATATTCAAATAAACCTCCCTTGCTTTCGATCGTAGCCACTGAAATGTTCGCCAAACACGTTCTCGTCTTTTTACGGTCGAAGATCGAAGGGTGCTTGGATGTTTTCTCCCAGACGCAGGCTTCGAATATTCTGATTTATAAGAAAATGAAAAAAAAAAAAAAAAATTGAACGATATATTCCGTGAAATTACGTTAAAAGCGTAAAACAATTGGATTTTCATAAACCAACGCAATCACGACAGACATAACGAAATACTTTAGAGAAGAAAAATAGAAAACTACTCACCGTCTGGCACTGCATGACTGGTCATTAGGAAATTGACGCAAGCAGCCCCGGTACCGTGGCCGACCAATGTCACGTTCCTAGGATCACCACCAAAGTAGCCGATGTTCTCTTGCACCCAGTGCAACGCAGCGATCTGATCCATCAAGCCGTAATTCGCTGGCGAGCGTAAGTGCGAATCCGTGTTGGCGTTTAGAAAGCCTGTAATGAAAACAAGCCTGGTTATGCTCGTTTGCCCGCGTTTCGATGTTACGCGGACTGCTGCTAAACTACGGTTAAATTATCGAGACTCCTTCCTAATCAGGGATAATTCGAATCGATAAATTTAACGATAGCGCGCGAGTTCGTTTTTCCATCGCAGATATACAGTAAATTTTCTTTGCTCCGCTAAATACAATAATTGAAGTCCATTAATACTGGGAAGAAATTCTTCGAATTTCTTTGCTTTAGATCTTAAAGCTGCGCGTTCTTGACAATCGTGATAGACGAGAAAATGGACTTTCAACAGCTTCCAAGATGGAGAATCGTAAGAACGAGAGATAAAACGCGAAATCGGTTCGAAGCGACTGTTCTTGACCCAGACTACGACCCGAATTTAGGACAGCCCGTGTCTCTGCACGTAAACGGGTGTAAACGAATATGGGAGCTCGTTTCCGGTTGAAAAGCGGATGGAACAAGAGTAAGAAACGAGCATGGCTCCGCTCTTCAAAGGAAACGAAGCCACTTGGCGCGCGCGAAAGACACTTTTGACCGAGCAATCGCGGCTTTTCCGGTCGGCACCCGCCATCCGTAAATACTATTTCGATGGTTCGCATCGATTGATACCGATATGCAAATTCTGGGGCCAGGAAATAAATTGTTCGATTATTTGATCGGCGTACGCGCCCCTTCGGACTCATTGTCGTTTAATTGGATCCCATGATTCTCGGTTCTGCGCCTGGAAATCACCTCGCTACTATTAACGGACGTGTGAGTAACGTGGCTGGAATTTTTTTATACCCGTTCTCGAGGTCCATTGAAACTTTAATCTTCTAGGAACCGTCGTACTGTTTTCGCAAATATTTTGTAATTCTCCTTGAGTTTTGTTCATTACGATGGAACTGGAAACAGGATTCTTAGAATAAAGAATCAAGTCTCGGAAAGGAAAGGAGGAACAGGTAACGATAATTCAACTGCGTATAGTAAGTCAAACTTCCGAATGATAACTTTGAACATCTGTTGCAATACTTAGCGAAGCAATAAAGAGTTTAATGAGTTTCGCTGTTCAAGCTAAACTTTCCAACGGCCACCGAGTTAAGAAGCTTTAACTTGGAAAGCTCGGACTTATTTGACTACAATGATTGGATCGACAACGAAAAGATGCGCGAAATAATAATAATAGTAAAAGAAAAAAGAAGAAAAACAAAGGAAAGGAGTAGAGGAAGGGAAAAAGTAATATAACGAACAAACGGAAGGATAAATTTGTTTTTGTCTGATCGAACGTGTAAGCGAATAAACAAATAAAAAGACAGCGACCGAGCGTAACGCTGTTAGCCTTTTCAAAAAGTCGAACAATGTACCCGATACGACACGGCTGGATTCGCACCCTTAACTATTCAACCCTCTGGCAATTGCTCGTTTGCGCGACGATAAACGAAATGACTTCTCTCTTGGAAATTCCTCCCGACCGGCTCCCGTTGTTCCCGGCATCCACATTTTTCCACTGTCGACGAGCTAGCCGAATTATCGGTTTGGCACCGGTTCCGAGGAGCAGGCGGTAGCATGACGTTGACCCATATTCCACGGACATGCACGAAGATTCCTCTATAGGAACTAATACACCAGCGAATGTACGCTACCATGGAAAATCCCATCCATCGTGCAGAATTTGAGGAAAAGGTGTTTCTGATAAGGTGACAAAGTGACAAACGATTCTCAACTTTCCTCGAACTTTTCCACACAGCTTAGAACTATAAAAAGATTAGACACGAACATAGACGAACTTGGTTTATCGAAGAAATATGCGAACATACGCGTGCCCATAGGGCGTTAAAATGACAGCAAGATTAGAACACAAAGTTCATCAGGTTCTGTTTAATTCGACCATTCGCGAGAAAGCACGTCAACGAGAGTCGTAAATTCCCGTTACGATTAGATAATCGACACCACGAAATGATCGATCCCCTTATTTCTGTTAGGATAATAGGGGGTGGTTCAATTGAGTTTACACTGAATTAACAGGTATAAATTAATGTTTATTCCAACAGCTTTGTAAAAAAGATATAAATTGATAAGGTATAATTGAGTTTCGATTGATAGCCAAAGTTACAGTGTGTAGTATGCGACGTAAGCTTAGATGATGACGGTTCAAAAAATGCATAAACACTTCTTTCTGTGAAGATGATGCTGCGGAGGAAAGCTTGCAGTGGGTGGGTCTAATGACACGAAAAGAGTTGATTTGTTAAGGATAAGTTTTCGTTGGGAGACTGAGGAAACGACTTTGTCGTCAATTGGCTAATTTTCTAGGTTGGTGGGTGAGGAAGGGTGTTAACCGCCCCCGAGAGACAGTTGCTGGTGGGAAGCATCATACGTGAGACAAATAACTTTCCCGTAGTAAACAATAAATTTTTAAAAAACGATTTAGTAAAGAGATGTTTGTTGGGTCTGAAGGACCTTAGCTGGAAAATTCCTTAGATTTATGATAGGTCCATAAGACTATCGAGGGTACGCAGTGAGGATGTGCGGACATCTCCCGCGGTGTGTGGCCTGGTCTAGGTAGAGTGTCGCCAGACGTAACAGGATCAGTACGTTAACCACGCTGTTTTAATAATCCAACAATGTTGATAATTAATGGATACGATTTTGGTACTTTGTTATGTAACGTTGTGCTGAACAAATCTGATCTATGTAATTGTGATATGTCCGATGTCGCACATATGCGGTAACGCATATAATTGGCCTTGGCAACAATAGTGCAAATTATTTCTGAGTTGCCCATCGACCTTGTAACGATATTGGAAAACGTGCACCGAACTTTGCCAGCTTTGTAGCAAAGTTGAAAATTAATTTCAGCCTTCTGAAAGCGCTGAAGCAGCGCTACACATTAATATCGAGTGTATTTCCAGTTTCTAACGATGTCGCGCAATCGCTTTATGCTTTGTCTGACATTGCAACATTGTTGAAAATGCTTTCGCAGCTAATTCCATTGATACAACATTCCGGCGCGTGTACTTGCGACTGACCTAGGAATAATAAGGCTTGCTCGGCCCGTCGGTGTAATTTGCCAAGTAACCCAGTTCTTCGAAGTAGGGTGTGAGTTATTGGTTTCACTTCCGTGAGAAATATCACTGCGTTTGGAATCAGCACCGCCAGCGTTCGCCGACTTAAGCTTCCAACTGTTTGAAAGTACAGTAGACTTAACCGTTGATGGAAAAAGTCGAAAGGAATTCCGTGCAGACCCGATAATAAGAGAGGTTTTAGTCGCGTCCCACCGCGTGTATGAAGTTGGCGAATAATTCGAAAGCACGACTGCTGGCGCGATATTAAGCAAAATTGCCGGGAATAATATAGGAATTTACATTTAATTTCGAGAAATGGAATTGGAGGATGAGGAGTGGCCGAGGTGAAGAAGGGATCGCGAGGAAAAGAGAGAACAGTACGCGAGGTACGTGCAACGAATTTCTTTCGACCAAACCTGAATTCACAGACAATTTTCTCGTTGCACGATCGCCGATAAATTAATTTACCCGAGAACATGACAATTAACCGGGCTAGCACGGCCTCTTCAAGTGAATTCTTTTGTCCCACGTTCGAACTCCTGCAAAATAGTAGCCCCGTTTATAGGGGAATAGGATTACGTATTCGCTATGAAAAGAGGAAAGCTTGGCGACCCGAGGACTTAGAAATTACGTAATCGAGGTATTTAACATATCGTTGTTTTAATAATTATTCATTAGAGAACTGGGAATATCTCGAGGAAGATTTTTTAGCGTTTAATTCGTTACCGTGAAAATTCGCGAACAGTACGTGAAGTTGCTTGGCGAATTCAAAGAATACTCCTACTTTCGTATTAAAATAACGAGGTTTCTCTTTTCATAGCTTTCGAGTAGATGTAAAGCGAGTGACTCTTAAAGAGCGTGAAGAATGAATACCAAGGATATAAAGAGCTCGCGTTGCAATTAATAGAAACGTAACTGCTAAAGATGCGAGAGCGTTGTCAAACACGCTATATAACGACTCGTTTATCAATTCTTATGGCAAATTTTATCTCAAGCATAATTGCCAATAAAAACTAAAAGAAATGCCTTCTCGATACTCGTTTTGCGAGTTACGAGCAAAGAATTCCGACCAGTGTTTCTCATGCTAAATTTATCAAAGCTGTTCGTAACGATAATTAAACGATGTCTCCTCGTTTTTCCTCTTTTCTATTCAGGTTTGAAAGCACGTATACGCAACGTTACGCTACTCACAGGTTTTTAATAAACTATTAAGGAACGAAAGAAAATACATTTATAGGTGGAAGATGTTAATAAGTTCTGACGAACGCGTTCATTAGTATGCATCGGTTCGTTGAACTCATCACCCTCCATTTCGGCACGCTTCGAAATCGATGAAAACGAGATTTAAAGCAACGCTTACGTTCTAAACAATGCGCGCTGAATATGCATGCGCGATTCACAATTTTCACCGGATGGTATAACGCGCTGCAATTTTCTAGGGTTCTCGCCACCATTTCCCCCCCTCTATCTGTTGGTATAACGTTTGATCGATGATGTTTCCAACTGTATTATGAAGCGCATTCGCACGATTTCGTTTTAAAGGTTTGTTTCATCCGAACTCAATCCACGCGATAAATGTTGGGCGAAACACTGGTTGTCCACGGGTCGAACGATAAAACGGATCTTTCGAAAAAAGAAGGGGTGAAAAATACAAAAACGAGTAAAACTGGAAGCTCCTTTATTCCCGGCAGCAATTCGATCGGTCGTTTGTAATCGAGCCGATGCGAAGTGTTCGAAATTGCGCTTCCGACACGGGGCTCTCGCACGACCAATTCGTACGCATAAAACACTAATGATATAATCGTGTTTGCAACGCTTGCGCTTGTTAGCACGATGGATAGTTGAAAACAAGCAAGCCATATCACGTAAAATCGTGCAAGAGGAAAGAAAAGAAATAGATCGCAGAAAAGAGAAAATGGGACGAAATAAAAGGACGATTTCGAAACTTGTCTCCAGAATACGGAATTCCGTTCGATTTTTCGATGACTTCTGACGAGGGAAAACGAAGTAGAGAGTACGGTGGTTAGAAAAACGAGAAAGATCGACGGGAGCCAACGAAAACGAGGGTGCATAGAACAGAGGAGGGTGGAAAACGTGCGAAACTGGAATAGAAATAAACCACCGGTCATATCCCATTTGATATTCAACCTCCGGCGTATCTGTCGTACTGAGCTTCCGTGTCTCCTATTCTTCTCGTTACAATGGAACTGCTGAACGTTACTCGTTGATTTAAATTTTCCGGTACATGGGCGTGCACAGCCGCGGCTGGATATCACCCACCACCCTCTACTACATCCTTTCGCCCACCAACCCCCCGAACCATCGCCACTTTTCGTTCGACACAATGCCTCCCCATCATTTTTGTCAGTCGAAGGAAAACGGCGAAAAAAAGTAAAAGAAAATAGGAAGAGTGACCACGAGAAGAAAGTGCTTCCTGAAACCGACACCCTTCCGTTTCGCTGAACTAACGATGGAATCAAATTTCGATATTTTTCACGCCTCCGCCACTTTTACACTGGTTCACCGTTCTCTGGTTTGCCACCTTTTATCTTTCTCCACTTTTGCACTTTTGCCACAACAATCGCTAATTGGCCTTTGATTGGACTCCAGTGGACTTTATTTCTTTCGGCGGTGAGAAGATGGATCCTTCTTTTTTCTCGGATACGTACGTGAAAATTCGCTTCGACTAAAAATTTATATACTTGCGAGCAATGGAAATTTTTCTAACAACGAGCAACGTTGATTCGATTTCCTTGGTAACGAATTTATTAAGATTCGATAAGGTGCGAAACTATTTCGCATGCAAGAACCTTCGAAAGTTAAGTAATATCTTACGCTCGTAATTTTGCCGTAGCTGCAGTGCAGCTTTCAAAGCGAAATTCAACTATTCACTTGTTATTTTCATTCCATTCGATCGAATAAATTTTTCCTTCATGACTATGCAAACTTTCATTTCGGCGCTATATTTTCCCAGCGAAGTTTCTTATTTTACAAATGTCCCGTAGAACGGAACGCTGCATGTTTTTAACGTCACTCTACCTCTATATCAAATCGACCACCGTTTTTCATTTCCATTCTTTCGACAGAAGCCTGACTTGTGGTAATAAAAAAGAAGAATTATTTCTAGACAAACTAGCGTATATCGTTTTACTCATTCGAGCAAGATAAACGATACAGTTTCTTGATCGAGGAACTGCGTTTTATAATACGTCAAGCGAATAATATTTTTAAAACAGCGATAATTAAAATCACATAAATAATTTAAAGCGTATGAGAAATTTGAGAAATTGATAGGAGAAATTGAAGTGAACGTTAAACGTATAAAATTCTGCTGATGGGCAAAATGCTGGTGGATGTAATTCAAGAAACGGAACCTCGTTACATCGTCCACGTTTCACAGAACGTGTACCGCTCCTCGTCACTTTACCAGGACAAAGGGACAACAGGGAAACGCAGGGAGAAAAAGGGTGGAAGAATATTCGTGACACGGCGAAGCTTCTCTGCTACAGCTACGTGGGAAATTAACGGCGGGCGAGCTTAAAAATTCGGATTTAGCTGTGGCGCGTTGTTTCCTCGGAAAAAATTACGATCCAAGAATGAAAATCCATCGCCTCAAGCGGTCAAATGTCCTCTAACTGTTTTCTTTCACGGTTAAAATATTTTTTTTTTTTTTTTGTAATTCGCCATTAATTTGTATTCTTTGGACAAACTCAAATGTTACTGAAAAATCCCATTAAAGAGTCTTAAAAAACATAGTTTGCAAAATAATAGGTATAAACAGTGTACGATTAATTTACAATTAATCTTTAAATAAATCTGAAAACACATGCGAGGTGTTATTTAAGAAACGAAGAAAATCGGAAAATATTTAAAGATTACCGTAAATACTTATCCAAGAACCTCACAAAAATCAAGGGTAAGTATTTTTACTCTACTTGTCCCAGAGGTCCACAAGAAACATATCAGAAGCGAATTAGAGAATCTCCAGAGAGGATAGTCCTCGTAAATCCCACAAAGAGACTCTCTTCTTAAGGAAAGAAGCGGTTCGAATTCTCGAAAAAAGTTCACAGACGTTCCATTCGTGTCATATCCCGTTGGCTACAGCTCGACTCTTAATTACAGGAAGTTAACTCGCTTCGACAATTGGCTGCGCACTGAAATCTCGATTAATCTCCGCGAGCCACGTCTGCTGGTTCGCTCGTAGGAATACGTGCCTCCGGCCGGCAACGTCGTCCGACTCTCTCTCTCTCTCTCTCTCTCTCTCTCTAGCTCTTTGTCAGAGACGTCGAAGAATCGTGCTGACGTAACTGGAATATATTATCATAACGCGAGGAAGCGAGTATTATATTGGCGGCGCAGGGACGAGGATGGTGGCCGCCACTGTCACGGAAACGGAGGCAGAGTCAAGAATTTAGTTTGGTGAAACGGAAGACACGGCCATAATGAGTTTCCTATTAGATTTGGTCGCTACTGTTGCCTGGCAACCCGCTCTGACTTTCGATCCTCTCTACCTGGCCGCGCCAGCAAATACCGCGCTCTTTGATTTTATTTTCTTCCCTTTTTTCACTTTCCTTAGTCTCTCTTTCTAAAAGGTTTCTCTACGGGAGATACATCGAATCATTGCGAATTCAATGATCGAGGAATGTGAATTTGGGTTTACGTTCCTTTTTGATTTCTCAAACAAGCGATCGAATCTTTTGTCAGCTCCGAATTTGCCCAAGAAGAAATTTTAATGTCGAAATTAAATGATCTCGTACACGTAGTTTTTCGAATATGTTTATTATCGAATATGCTTATGCCTGATTATTTAACAAGATTAACAAATTTTAACGCGACTCGCTCAAGCACTGAAACAAATTGAAACAATAGACAAAGTCCGAGAAAGGAGTAGCTAGTTTCATTGCCTCATTCGACTGAGATGCACAGTCCGCATGCTAATGGCTACCGGCCGTCTCATCGGCGAGACGGGTCTTGTAATCCACGTTCGTACGACCTTACCGTTGCCAACTTCTGCACGCACGTAATTAAGGGAGCGTTCGAAGCGGTAACGATTGGCTCGCCTCTGTGATAGGTATGCCGGCCAGAGCTGCTGAATCTCCAGAAATTGGGTGACAAAGTTTAACTCGCTGACGTTCGTCAAGGGATCGAAATTAATTCGACCGACCCTTCCATGGTGGAGACGTTGACTATCGGAATTTTCTTCGCCTACGCTCGTTCTCACTATGACGAGGGTGGTTACTGGTCAATATCTGATAAAATTTCACGGTGAAAATGTTGATGAGGCTTTGATTGATTTGAGGATTATTGAAAATTGGTGTGTGTGTGTGTGTGTGATTGCTTAATTTTGGTTGCTTAATAGAAGAATTAATTAGGTTTTCCGGTAAGTTAGCAAGACGAACGTCAACAAATTATACACTTATGATAAAGAGGGAAGTGTGATAATGATAGCGAATGGTAAATTAAAATTTCTCTTTCCAATAATAGAGAAGAAAGAGGAGCGTAATTACTCACCTAAAATACCGAGTCTATAATTTATGGTGACGACGACGACACCCCCGTAGCTCGCCAGCACGCTGCCATCGTAGGGGTTGCCGCTGCTCCATTCATAGCTCTCGCCGTGCACGAACACGATCACCGGGTATCTCCTGCCTCCTCCGTCCCTCGCGCCAGCTGTAATCAATAAAATTATTCTCTGATCGATCGGCACTGCTGACACTTGATAGTTCACGTCGCGCATCCTTAAAGATCCATTTTTCAAAGGTGCCGTTCTATAAACTTTTGACGCCACCATAAAGGATTATCGGCAAGTTTGTCTACAGAATCTAACCGAACGTCTCTCTACCGTCGAATAGGTCGTCTATCTCGATAACAGGTTATCGAAAGTTCACGTACAGGTGGTTAATTACGAGCATATCAACGATATGAAGTAGAAAATTCCACGAGTACCGGAGATTGCAACTCATCGGAGGGTAAATGAAAATGTTCCCCGAGCAAAATCGAACGCCTTGTTACGGGTATCTTTGCACGCGGGCAAAAACGACAGCATTATCCCGGTCGTTTCCGTGTAATGACCGACCCGTAGAAAATATTAAGGTACCACCGGCGTGTACGGTGAACTCTCGTTAAAGCGAACGATGGTAACGTAAGTAGCTAAATTCTGTGTAACATTATTGACTGTGTTGCTACGTTGAAATGGAAACGACCTCATAATCATCGACGTCTGCCCGTTTCTCCACTAACGAGTACAAAATGAACCGAACGATAACAAAATTTCAGGCAGATAAGTTTCTGCGTGTGCGAGAGAAGGCATTAACTCGCAATATGTAACGTTTAAATAGTTAAGGATAGAATTCTTGGTATACAAGTGGCTAGAAACATTGTCTGTATGGCGACGCACGACGTATCGCATTCGAGGTAATTAAAACGAGGGTTCACGAACGCGAGCTGAGTACGTCAATCGGATTTAGTATGCTAATACAGGACTGGAACACACGTGAGCATGATCGCTGTGGCGAACAACAACCTCGGTCATAATTCAACAAATCACGCATTACCACACACGTCCCTGTGTGAGCTATAGTGTTCAAACGGCGCGATTCGATTTCCCTTCGTGCCGTTTTTCATCGAGAAATTGGCTGCCGCGAAGGGAAATGGAATCCAATAGGAGCTGGAATCTACAAAATGAATCCGACACGAAGAAGAATTTGGAAAGAGGATGATGTCTCTTCTGTTGAAGACTTCGCGCCAATGAAATTACGCGAGATAGAGCTTATTAAATACTTAATTCGACTCTCTTCCTTAGGGTTTTCCCTTTTTATTAATCGAATTGTGACCTCGTAAAGAGGAAAACCGTAACACTGGCAATTCGATTAGTCCTCTTGTAACTTTTAATGAAAAAGAGAAAATCTCCCACTAAACGGCGCCAGCACGCGATATTCACTTCCGCCTTTCCCTCCTTTCTCCTCCTCACTCGGTCAAACAAAGTTTCAGAGGGAGGAAAGTCGATTCGCATAAATTCCTTTCTTCCTGTCACTCTCGTGAAACGTTTTGTCTTTCACTAACAATGGGTAAACGATTACGATAGAATAGCCGAGAATTGGTTCAAACAGGTTCGATAATGCTTCTGCTCATTAAACAAAGACTCTTTAATGAAGAGGTGGAACAATGTCAAGCGATGAATCATGCGAAAATGCGATCAAATCGTAATAAAATCCTATTGTCGGATACGATCAAACGATCACTAAATGCGTAACAGTAAGAAATCGCACAATGGCAAAAAGTCGAGAAGGGTGGCAGAGACGACGATAGGAAAACGTGGAAGGTTAATTTCATCTAAATGAAAATTCTCAATGAAATACAATCCCTCGTAATAACTCGACTTTTATATTTGTAATTGCCCGTTTCTCAATACTTGGTTTCTTCTAAAGTTCCACTTAGCTTCTATCCTTTCCATTTCTCTCTTTCTCTTCCCTCTTCTTTACAATGGTTCTCTTCTGATTGTTTCGCCCGTTACTCAAGCTCTTTTCTTTGATCTCCTTTCTCTTATCTTATCTTCTTAAAATCGTCTGTCGTTTTCCTTTATTCCTCCGTGTTCCGTCGCGTAACACCGTCTCGGACCTGTGCTTCTGAAATATTTCGCACAGCGAACCGCGTTGCTTATCCGGCGATACGTTCTCGGCTCAATTTTATCTGGCGCTTTATTAAGCCGTTTTTTGTACCCGTTACTTCACGTTGTGCAACTTTACGGAGCAGATATTTTCCCTTCTCCAAAACAAGTTTTCTTGGCGTAGCGATTTAACCCGAGTCAAACGGCAAACAAGAAATTTATTTTCAATTTATACCCTATGCCACTTTTTTCAATGTTACATATATAAGAAACTGTCGCGAGTCGATCTTAGATCCTCGATCAACGCCAGTCGCCTGTTTTCTCCACGAAGGATGAGAACTGACGTCGAGAAATATTGTCCAGAGCGCGTAAGGACCAACGTTACAAGGATGGATTTAATCGATGTGCAAATTTGCTCGATCGAAATTTTTCATCCGGTAGTTTGGCCGATCCTCGGATGACGCATTCGGTGTTCCACCGCGTGTCAGGCGGCGTTAAGGCGCGCGCGGGACATTCGATTTTATCGGGCGGGCGCGATACATTATTTCAGCCGGTGAATAAATTTGCCAGAGCACTGTCAATATTTGATACGATGTGCAAACAGTTTCGTGTGCCGGCAACGCCTCTAACGTACTTTACATATTCATAAAGCCGCGTGTTCGACTGTTTCAACGGGAGTTGCTGAACGGGAATGTTATCAATCGTAACGACGACGACTTTCCTCCTTAATCGCTTTATTTTTTAGATGCTTCTTCGACGAATATCTTTGTCTTGATAGCTTCCCTTAATTATAAAGATAAATAATGTCTCTTATTCGATAAATAAAAATTAAAAAGCATCTATTTGTGTTAGCTAATGGAAAATGAAAAGTAGTTTGTCATGGCATTGATAGGTGTTCAAATACAAAAGATTTGTCCTATTGGAACGACGATTTCTCAAAGTAGAGGAGGATTTTCTATCCGTTGCGCTTCATAGTCTCGCGAGCTTCCGCAGAGATCGTGTTCCTTGATACAAATGGCAACGTATCTCTAAAAAGTATTTCATGGGGCTTGGACGTAAGAAAGCAGAAAATGGAAGAGATACGATCGAGCTGCAGGTTTCCGAGGCGAACTCAATTTCTAAATGCAATGTCGTCGCTTTAGGATTGCGCGGTCCTTCTTTCTTGGAAAACGCGTTGAGAAACAGATTACGTTTGTTCGATAAGTCATCGTGATAATGTTTCACCGTGTTTACATCGTGAAAATCTTTTTCCGAATTAATTGAATGTAAATGCAGGCGTGAAATTTTTCCAGTAATAGACTTTCCCTTTAGCTTATCCTTCACGATGAATGATCTCACCGAAAGCAACGATAGCTTTAGAATTCTTAGCATTATTTTGTCTCCTATTTACGGAAAGTTGGGCCGGATAGGGGAGGGAGGGGACAAGAGGAGCAGGAAACTTTTTATTACTTCCGAATTGAATTCTATACATCTCCCAATTGGCATTTCGTAGAAGTGGCTTCGTCGCCACGGTAATCGCTCAGCAATCTACATCCGCCGTACTTGACGTGTATCTCCGACGTATCCCCTTTTCAAACAATGAAACCAGCTTCCTTTGCCGTGCTATAGGAAATTTCCAAATAGCTTCGAGATTCTCATTCCTTCAGATTTCCTGTTATTTCTTCATATTTCGTTCTTGTCTGTGGGCCATAAAGTAAAAAGGTTCTGCAGTTTTAGAAACTTGTCAGCAGAGCTTACGTAACAGGTTCTGCCATAAACACGAGATATTCTAAGCACAGCCGATGTCAAGAGAATTACCCGTGTTCAAGAATCGGTTGCCAGTCTAGGCAACTCGTGGAAGTTGATGTAGCCTGAAGCCCTTTGGCTGGAGTAACATCGTTGCAATCTAAGTTCTACCATACCTAAAGCTAAATTAGTCGTGAAATATTCTCGCGTATAACTTGTTGGTATACGCCTCGATTTTTTCCCAGCACGATAGTTGACTAGGAACTCGACCTAAAAACCCAGTTCGTGCGATCGATTGACTGAGTAAATCGAAGTTGCCGATCGCATGAACACACCGCGATTCTAATATTTAGATAATTGCGGCTCGACAGAGATGTTAGTGTTATCTAAGTCTACAGACACGGTTACCGATAACGTCGGTTGCATCAACGTTGAAACCCTCTGTTAGGTTAACGATCTTTGCTACGAATTCTGCTGTTCCTCTGATTCTAAATAGCGCTAGTAATTCTGCGCGGAATACTCCGGTTCGGCGCTGAGCACCAAACTATTCGGCCACTGCGTCATACCCTCGGAACAATCGGATTTTGTATGCAGCCGGCAGAACCGCGTTTTCATCGACGCGCCCTTTCCGCCGAATGGTCCGCGGCCCTGACAATGCACTCGTGGGAATATTACGAGATATAAACTAGACTAACACGATGTAATTCTGCTTAGCATGCTAACTGCGTGTTCGACTGTAAGTCCAAGCGTAGGGTGGCCACCTTTATCCCGGGAACAATCTGAAACTGTTCTCCACTACGTACTATATCGTTCCGTTTTCAGCTGTTTTCTCATGTTCCCCTCCAAGCCTTTGTCAACACTGTATCTTCGTTATATTCACGGAGAAGAAATTGCGATAAGATAAGTGGATTTTGGTAGAATGTTTGTGAATTCTTAGCGGCGAAGCTCGAAAAGGAATGGCGCTGATTCTCCGACTTCCGCATTGTTCCATTACTTTGACCTTTTCCTTATCCCTGATCCTCGTCTGCTCAACTTTTTTCCTATTCAGCATTTTCGAAGGGTGCCACCCTTCGCGTCGCGCGTTTCTCGTAGATATGAAAAATAATGGACCGTTGTTTATCTATATCGCGAAACTTCTTCCTCTTATGATATTTTTTTCTTTACGATCTTACGATCTTGCGATATTTACGAGAGTATTTTTGATAATTATTTATTTCATTTATTTTTATCGGTCCTTTACGAAACACATCGAATACAATGATTTATTATCATATTTCTTTTACCCCTTTTGGAAAATCGAAACATCTACCTCATCCTTCGCTGCAATCTACACGTTGATCGCCAACAGAGAGAATATTCATGAACACATCCCATGGATCACGCGCGACCGATTCACCGCTGAAAGCGAGCCATTTCAATTTTCTCAATCGGAAGAGAAAAATCGGTGGTTGCGAAGTGGCGCCGATGGAATCACCGGCCCGACACAAACTTGGGGGAAGATCCGGCCGATTGTTTTTCCGGAATCCTCCGGAGAGTGGCTTCCGCGGGACGACCTACATTTCGCTAGTTCGCTGACACGTCGAGATATAGAGACGTTTTCCAACTTCGGTGTCCCTCCAACAAACATCCTGGCACACAGGATGAAACGTGCGTTTCCTTCTTCTTTTTTTTCTTTAAACAGGCTTGAAACAAATTTCAGAGCATGAACTTACGCTTTTACCTCGTTCGACTGCTCTAGGTGGAAAAACAGACTGACAGAGAGTTTCAAAGGTGTGAACGATGGATGATGTCGTTTCGTCTGAAGTTTCTCCTCGTCGAGGAACCGCGAGAGTATCGACGTCTCTTTTAGGGATTGATTTTTGCTTCGTTGATAGCCCTGGGGTTGGAATTTTTGGGAACAGAAATGAAATGCAGATGAATGTATGGAAAAGAGGGAAAAACGTTTGGTGCCGCGAAACGAGTTCGTGCACGATCGTTTGAAGAGAATTCGAACGCTTTTGTAGGAGCCACCGCCTATGGGGAGGAAAAAAGCAGAGAGTTATATGTTACCGCGCAGTTCGATGCTTGTCAAATAGACTTTTCACTCGGAGTTCGACGAGTTGGGAATGAGTCTCTTGATGCGAGAGAAACGCTAGCCGTGTGCGATCGGTTCCGAAGTAATTCCCAGAAGTTTGTAGAAGTAATACGTGGATGCTCGTCGAGAACCAGATAACAGGCATCCATTTGTCGAATGAACTTGGAAAAACAGCCCTCTAAAATGCCGAGGTGGCATGAATTTGGGGAAACATTCTGGCCCATAACCACGAACCGGCAGACAACTTTCTTCTTGGTGCAAAACACGATCGATCAAAGCTCATGTTTTCATGATCTTTCACGTGCTCGACGGGAGAAGATGAAATGGAGTAACAGATGGTTGGCCATCAGGGTTAAATGAGCACGCCGCACAGAGAGAATGGAATGGAAACGACGGGGATGAAACGTTGCTTATACGAAAATGATGCACGAGAGGGTTGCTTAGTGGGAATGCTTTGGAAGGGGAAACGTCGACGAAACCGAGCGACACGCTGTACAACGTCGATGGGACGGATTCCCTTCCGTCGCTTTGCGTCCTCGGCGAAATAAGACAAGAAGAAAACGGCAGCAAAAGGCCCCGCAGGAAATGTCAACTTTTTTATTAAATATCTCGCGCACCGGCGCCCAAGAAAACTGGCTGGCGCGAAGCGAAACGAATTGGATACGCTCCTCCTCGTCGTCGTCGTCAATCGAGTTTCGCATTCCCACCCTTCGTTCCCTTGTCAGGCGGCCGTGTTTCAACGTCGCGACTCTTGGCCTTCGATTTAACGATACCTTATTTCAACCGTATCTTCCAGCTTTCCGTTCTCGTACGTCTGTAGAAATTCTCGACTATTTTTCATTCAGAATGAAACTGTCGATCCAACGGTTTGGAAAAAGAAGGCATTGTTAACGAAGGAATAGCAGGGCAAAGGTAATATTAGCACGTCGTGTGAGATACTGTATGTGTACCTTTGAGCTTTCTGTTCTCGCGTGTTTGTGAAAGATTTTGGTTACTTTTCGTTTAGAATGAATCTGTCGGTTTTAGGATTTAATACTGAAGCGAATGCGTTAACGAAGAAATAGGAAGGTAAAGGTAATATTAGCACGTCGAATGAGATATTATAATCAATTTACAAATTTTCGTTAACCCACTAGCGTTATTAATTATTTCGAGGATGGAGGATGGAGTAACAATGTTAACATTAAACGTTTACTGTTCGCGTTAAAAACGACCGTATATCAACCCAGCTAAATACCACGTATACAAGTCTTCGTTATTTACACATAAATTTCATTATGAAGTTAAATAAATCCCGGTGCTTCGGAAATCTAGCAAAGCGTGTAAATTATTTACATAACATTTAATTAAACTTATCCAGGTAGATTGCAAAAGCACAAGTTATAGTTACTTCGAATCGCTAATTCAGATTCTTATTCAGTCGCTATTAAAAATATATTCATCTACACAGATACGTAATATATGTAATCCTAAGAGCGTGTGCGTTTCTTTTTATACGTAGTAATGAGAGGCACGATAGAAGGTGGTTTATAAACGTGGAAGTAATAGCTTACAGAAACAGAAACCGAACTCATTGGGAAAAGCTTTGATGACGCACGAGGTTTACCCATGTATTGAAACTCTCGACTATTTTTTATTCAGTATGGAACTGTATACGTATACGTACATATACGTATATACCGTATACGTGCGTCATAACCAGATTTAACAAAAAAACTTTGCAATAACGTGCGCACACGTTAGGGGAAAAGGCTCACGAGTTGTTTAAAAGTTATTTTCGCGATCGACCTTAGTCGCTCGTATATCTTATTTTACGTCAATCGTCATCCGAAACGAAACACTGTAAATCATCGAAGAAGAAAAATATCGAGTGGAAAAATATATGCGGATTTCTACCTATCCGGCTAGTCGTCGTTCCAAATTCCCGCGTCCTTTGAGCGTGCACCGTCTTCTTGCGGGTAATATTTCCACGTATAATATTCTGTTCGACTAATCAAATCGCGCGAAACCAAAAATCTTCGAGTTCCAACCACGTTTGCACGAGGTAAGACCGCGAAGAGTTTCTCGAGAAAAGGGTCTGGAGTAGCTCGTTCATCCTCGAGCATACTCGAGTCATTAATTAACCGGCGCATTATAAAATCCCTTCTCTTCGTTCCGGCTAGTAGGCGATTCCCTTTCAGGGAGAGTGGCTCGCGCGAGTATTCGGCGCGGGTTCGCGCGGTCTGAAAGCCATTGAGAAGGCCACACGGTTAACGGTAGATTTAACCGGACAATGAACTGCGAAAGCAACAAGCTCGGCTGCGGATGTAATGTAACACTCTATGCCGCAGCCTGGGCAGTGACACGACCAGGATTATGGCGTTCAGATAAGGACGATGATGGCGCGCTTATCACCACTGTGATCACCGTGCGTGCGTGGGAGCGGAGCGGCGTGCTCGTCGAGATAATACCACTCTCGTTGTTGTTACAGTTGCAAAAGAACGGTAAGAGGTTGATAAGGTTAGCGATAGTGATGGTTTCCGGTATAGTAAAAGGAAATCCTCCGAAGACGATCGCAGAATGACGTAAGAGGTACAGTTGGTGGATAGTGGATTTGTCTTACGGTTGCGAAAATGCATTCGCGCGATGAAAGAAATTATAGATGGGAGAAATGTTAAGGAACACCATAGAAGACGTATGGGTGAACCTGGAAATTACATATATCGTGATATATCACGTTGAAATTCACCCGGTCGTGGGTGAAATTCAAAAGGTCGGCACGAATAAAGGAATCGATGGAGTTTGAAATTTGGATGGGAGCCAATTTACGACTGCGTGAAATATGGAACGGGAAGATTTACAATTGCATAGAGCCGTTGACGTCGACAAATCACCGGTGATATCGAATAAAAATTAAATAAACCAGTGTCCAGAAAAAGTGACGATATTTTAAGATCTAATAGACGCTTAAGTGAAAATATTATGTTTTGCATTTCGAAATGAAAAATCCCGCGTGAATGCGATTCGTATATTTCCCCCATCCCCGTAGCACGGCGTACGTCATGGCCACGTCTTTAGATGGTCACAGAATGGTGCCAGATACGTAGAAGGGAGAGAAGGGACGTGGAGTTTTCTGGGGTGCGCATTTTCACGGCAATCGTGGTAATTTTCCCCGAGGGTAGAGCAGTGCCTTTCGAGCTCGCCGTCGCCCACAGCCTGCCAGACTTATGCTAATTAAATCGAGCGACCGCGTTGAAAGGGATATACGGTTAAAAATGAAATACATCTGCCTGTTTTGTTCATGAACGAGGCCAAAAGCAACGTCATGAAGAGTCTCGCGTTTCCGTCCTTCCTTAATGCCCTTCGTAAAAAAGTCCTTTCGATTTTAAGCCATTTAAGTTTTAAAAAAACGTATGCTAATTTTCAGCTTTGTCTGCGTAATTAAACATGTAAATCCTGGTTGTGTTATGGTTATGATTTTTCCTCGCATATTTATGAATGGCATTTGTCTTGCTATCACAGCGAAATGAATTAAAAAAAGGAAAAGACTACGAGGAGATGATTACGTCTGACGAACGCAATTAACGAGGTACGAAAGTATAGCGGTTCGGGGACGCGGTTAATTCCCAATTGATATAAAATGTCAGAGAGATCAAGGGTACGTCCACGATCGATACTTTAGTCAGCTAGAAAAATTCCAGACAGACTCGTAATGAAATTAAATTCCCTCGTTGTATTGTGCACGCTTGTGCGAACGCACTACCAATTGCACGAGTTGGCGTTTCCATTTTCACCCACGTTTCCACGAATATTTTAATTCCGCCGTGGTGAAAGGAGTCGGAGAATTAAATAGGAAGCCGTGGCAACGAGTCGTGGTTGAAATTACATCGGGCACTTGTCTCCAACCTAAAGGTACCACGCGTTTCCGCTTTTGATCACGATGCCTATTATTCGATAGTACGTACTTTGTTTCGCGAAATATCCGTTGGTCCATCGACTAGCCCATCGCAGTATCGTACGTTACCGTTTAAAGGAATTAAGATCAACTAGCGTTTCATCGCTTGACGGGAAATCAAGTTTTCAACTACGAGCTGTTGCTTAAATAATTTCGCACCTTTGAAGCTGTGCGTTGTATAAGATTGAACACGCTTCCGTAGGGAAATACTTTTGGCAAGCTACTAGAAATAGTCGCTTGGAGCAAAAAATATGACAGGGAAGAAATATGTAATTTATTATTCAAATGTGCACGAGGAAGAAAATTTGAAGGCAGAACCGTATTAAGAGAAGAAACATGGAAATACGGAACACTTTCCATATCCTGAACGTTTCGAGCTTCTCAAGGTATTCGATTCGTTTTCCGTTTCACGCAAAACGTAAGTTAGCGAACATATTTGAATCGCATACTTCCTTCTTCGAGCTGTCCGTTATTTTCACCGAGAGAAGTTGCGATGCCGTTGGTTCGACTTCTATTCGCGGAAATTAGAAGCAAACGGAATAACGAGGATGTCCGTGTCGTAACTCATCAGGTTTCTATCGTGCAAAATCGCGATATTTAAAAAGCAGCGAATCCTCGAAACGAAGCAAAGAGTCGAGTAAAGAGCGGAGAATCAAGAGCCAGAATTTCAGAGCAAAGCTTTTCTTCCGTTTCCTTCCTACCTTACCTAACCTTTCGAAGATACAATGTACCCGTAATTAAAGCGTGTATCTAAAGCTGGCATAACGGTCGACCTCTGTGAATCGAATCGGCGAGGTCGAATGACCGGTGAATTCGTGCCTCGAACGTATCTTCGTGCGTCGCTGCCATCAGCAATGGTGGCCTACTTTCTTATCATAATTGTCCCGCCTTAGAGCCTTTATGATCCGGTAATGCCATCCAATCTGCCGCGATTACTCTTGCAGCAGCCACGAAATTGAACGAATTAAGGAACACGTCTCTGGCAGGGGTTGAAGGAGCCACCTCCCCCGCCCTTTATTCGTATCTCTCATTTACACGAGCGCGTGTGCAGCCTCTTTTAGCGTCTCTGACCTTCTCTTTCTCGCCTCTATGCAGGCAGGAAAGCTATACGAGTGGCATAAATTTAATACGGTACACGCCAAGGGAGGTGCCATACGTCCGACCCTGTTAAGGCTGTCTCCCTCGAACCCGCGTACTTCAACCTCGAGTCCCTCTTCTCTTGCCTCTCTCCGAGAGTGCCTTATTCCTTCCTAATGTTAAATTAAATAATTTATTGCGCGACCTAGCAGGAACCGACCTGGCTGGCCACCAACCGGTCACCATGATTTATGTCGAATCGCAGCGATGGAGAGACCCTTTGACTTGAATTTATTTCGTCAGGTAATGAAGCTCGACTGACAGGGGATAAGTAATCGAAAAAGACGGATGGAG
This sequence comes from Bombus terrestris, assembly GCF_910591885.1. NCBI lineage: Eukaryota > Metazoa > Arthropoda > Insecta > Hymenoptera > Apidae > Bombus > Bombus terrestris. Next base: position 13,523,253 of record NC_063277.1, read on the forward strand.
GAAATGGAGGGCAAGTTTCATGGGGTACTGATGGTTTTGGCACAGGCTACCGATGATTAAGCCTGAACTTTTGAAATATTTGTTCTTTTTCCCTTTTTCTTTCTCGAGCGAAGGTCGAAAGTCTCATGAATGTTTTACCAGAATTTCTTTGCTTTTATTTTCTAGAACCAGAGTTCTAAATAATTCTATTTGTACTATGTTTTGTATTAGCCTTTTTCAGGTCGGCCTTTTACGGAACTAGATTCTTAGAAACGGAATTTATTTCCTTGTTGTTCGAACAATTCCATTTGCCTTGCCCACGCTTGTATATTTCCTTAATTTAATTATTCCACGTTTCCCTTTGATGACATAATTTAACAGCTTCCCGGTTAGTCATGCCTTTTATTAAATTAACTTGCAATTTTTTACGGCTTTGAAACAGTTTTAAAACTTTTGAAAAAAGGAAAACGGAACCTGTAGTCAACAAGATTGACATGTACTGATTCTTTTTTCACCGGTCTTTCGTCACAAAGATCTATCTAGAACATATTCTTGTTGGTTCTACTATAGAAAGTTTCAAACCCAGCCACTCCTTTCGAGTTCATTACTTTACAATTTCTTCCTAAAGCATCACCCTCTCGTTACTCATTAAGGTTTAACTAGCATATCTCATCCAGAAATTTAATTGTTTCTCTTCTAATCGCTTAAGTACTTCGTACAAGAACGACAGACTGGCGAAGCTGCAAGTTTCACGCGTTTCTTCGTTTGGTATCGCGTGGCACCGCCTCTGATCCCGTTTTCGCTGTTTCTCTTTATTGTTTACATTTCTACAGGCGCATCGTTTGCATCCTGCTGTGCCTTTGGGAAACTGGCGCATGGTTGGGAATAGCGTGGGCGCATGACTACGGCGACAAATGGAGATTATTCGGGGCTGCGAACAAGGACGCGACGATTCCTTACGATTTTCCGAGTCGTTGCCGTCTTCCTCGGCGAGATAATCTTTCGCTCGATCTCGAGGATTACCGTTAACGCTCGCTACTCGTTTCTGCAGTTTAAACCGTCGACGAAATACTCGGCATCCGGAGGCAAGAAAAGAGGTTCCCAGGGAAACCGGAGGCCACTGAACCCTTCACGCGTAACCCCATGCATTGAAATTTAGTTACGCGCGCGTGGGCTTTGTAAGCTCTGTAATTGGATTCGCGCGTGCTCGCTCCTGCTTCTCCTTCCCGCGAAAAAATAGGAAATTTTATTGATTCCTGGTCTGTGAACTCGGAATCTTGAATCAGAATCTCTGTTTCATTTTTATACGTAATCCTTCCCTTTGGATTTCACGAGAAGAGAAACGTCCCTGAAAAATTGATTTAGTTCTCACCCAACGTTTCTCACCTCTTCTTGGTAGCAGATGTGAAACGCAATCACGGAAGCGTTGGTTCCTTTTTTGACGATTTAACGCGCAGTTAAACGCGTGGACTGGTTAACCACAGGAATTCACGGTCGAGCTGCACAGTATCCCGAGATTCTGAGGTGAAATTTCCGGCTAGAAACTACGAGATTCTGAGGTAAGTCGTCGTTTCGTTAAACGTCGTGTCCTAAGATTTCTAAAGCGAATCGTAGGTCGTCGTTCTATCTTGGACGCAATGAGTCTCTTTTTCTCTTCTCCTCCTCCTTCTTCTTCTTTCCCTTCTTCTTGAAAAGAATTTATGAGTTTTAAGTTTTAAGGTTCAAAGGGAAGACGAATTTTAACTGCAGATTTCTCGGTAAAGCCTTTGGTTTCTTAAGTAACGCATTTTTCGCGAATCCCCGATGACAGTGACGAGTTTTAACGTTCTTTCACCGGCCATTAAATTTTCGACGGTGCGCCACTCTTTTTCTCTGCCGGCGCCGTCTCTAGGGCATCGTGAGAAATCGAATTAAGCCCGTCGTCGTGGACAGGATTTTTCCTTGAGAAAAAGAACCGGAACCAGGAGAGAATACTTGGCAAAGAGCGACGTCGCTAACTGCCTTTAAGCTGGCCATTTTCATTGTTACCGCGAAAATGTTTCTAGAATCACGTTTGCAGTTTACTTTGCTGCACTCTACTTTCTTGCAATTTCCGGGACAAGGATTGCTCATTATTTTTTAAACACAGCTTTCGACATTGCCTTAGCCTATATATATTGCCTACAAGTAGCCGGGTATTGTCTCGTTATATTTATTGGAAAACTGACAAATTGTAACTAATATCGGGTATAAAGACCTGGCAACGGTGCAATAAATAAACGCTATTATACGTTACTATACGACATTAGTTAAAATTCATTAAAACATCGTTCTTGGAAGATCAAATGAAAAATCTGTCGCGTCGGAAACTTTTGTTCGCCATTGTAATATAATTTTAAGGCCCTAAGAGTCACGACGATACTAAAGGGAAGATTTTACCCTTTGCAATGTGACAAACTGCACAAATACTAGATCTATCTTTCTCGGATTACGTCGTTCCGTAGCCGAATTACCGTAAGCCTAACGACGAGCAAGATAAGATCGAACAAACGTTTCATCGTGGTGGAACGACTGGGTTTTCGTCGGTTTTGGGGGTGGTAATGGCCAAGATCGAACGACATCGTGCAATAAAGCGTAAACGGCGGCCGGATATTACCAGCTTAGAAGCTTTAAACAAAATTAGTCGGCCAGCTCCCAGTGGAGTGGCGCTCCTGGTTAAGGGAAAATTCGGGGGACGCGCGGAGAGATCAATTTCACTGTAGTTTCAAAGTGAAGCCTATTAAATTCCGGGGCCGCGTCTCTGGAGAGGCTCAAAGGAGCACGGCCTGGCTACATCGGCACTCTTACTCTTTCTCTCTCACACACACACTCTCTCTCTCTTCCTCGTGTTTTCTCTGTCTCTATCTACCTCTCTTGGCGTACGTATAAACAGGAGACTACCGCAACGCCTGCAGCAGGCAGAAGGGAAATTTGTAATCGGATAACACTTCGATATAATTGCCGCTGCCTTGGTATCCTGTGCTACACGCCTACCGTTGTTGCTTACTACTTATCCGTACAGCGTTAAGGTTTCCGTAATTTTAGATAATCGATAAACCATGAGATATTTTCCTGAGCATCGAATTTCTTTCTAATTGTTCTATCTGTTTCCACGGTGAATTATCTGAAAAGTTCTAATACCTTGCCATCGGTTCGTGAATTTCAATTATTCCGTTCTCCTACGATTTTCTCGATGCTCGTTGCCGATAGCGTTTATCATTATGCTCGTCATCGATAATGTACGTAGGCACAGGAAATGGAAAGTTTTGTTCGGCCAACGCAAGGGAATTTGTTTGATATTATGGGTGTTTTGTGGCTCTGGGAACATCGTTCGCGCACCATGTTTCTATAACGAGAGAGAAATGCGAGCCTCACAGAGGTACAAACAGGGAACTAATAAAGAAGAACAGAAGAGGGAGAGCAAGAGGGCGGGAGGCCGTTAAAAATAACGAGTTCGTTAGAGATAGCCGTTCGGGAGGCTTATCCGAACAGCCGCGGCCATCGAATCGAGTTCAGCTCGCAGTGCAGCCTGTAGTGATTTAAATTGAGTTACAACGTCGATAGAGTTTCATTAATACAAGAGAAAAAGCACGGGCGAAAGGGAAACGAATTTTTTTGTTAATATATCGAAACACCTCTGTGCTGGTCCCGGCTCTTTAGACTTTCCCTTCAGCTCTTTCAATTATCGCGTTAATTTCCCAGAGTTGAAAAAGTCGGACTAAAGGGGTTGAAAAGTGGCACGGAAATATTTCCTGCGTACTCGTCGTTTTCTCGAATATCGAACTTAAGGACAGAAGTATGACGAGAACGAAAAGGATTGAAACTCTTCTAGGAACGCGTTCGAGTGTCTCGGAGCTGGAAATTCGAGAGTGAACTTTCGTCTCAACTCTAGTTGCCGTTTCAAATAGTCGAGTATTGTTTGACTAACGTAGACAATTTTAATCGAATTCTTTAATTGCCGGCAAGTGCCTCGTCGTCAGTCATTGTGGATTTTTCAGATGAAGCTGACGACCACTGAATATTAAATACGAGTGATCACGTGGAATTATTTCACCGTACTTTCTGAAGAACTTTCGCTGTACTTTATATTTCGAAATTCTCTGAAGCGTAGATTAATTAAGCTGTAAAACCAGCTCGCAGTGATCTCCGTTTACTTAGAAACTTTTAAATTCGAATTCGATGACTCGAAATTACAACGTCACGGAGAAGAAGATGATTCCGTAAGTGGAAAGAGGATAAAGAATGTATAAAACAGGCGACGTCGAAGACGTCACGACGTGGAATCGCGTCGACTGCGAACCGACAGGATTGCAGACAAGTGGAAATTCAAGAAAGCAAGCAGCCGGAAAAATGTGGACTCGGTTCGGTCGATCGACGCGCTCTTAAGAAGATTACGCTCCCTGCCACCCCCGTTTTCCGGCGAGGAGGATGGGTGCCGAGACGGCCGACACGAAGATGGCTTGACCGCAGGAGGATCGTTCAGAGACTTACTGCCTTATGAAACTCACGCTCGACCACCATCTCGATTTCATGAGGCACAGACTTCGTGATCTTTCCAATCGTTCTCTTTTTGTGTACTGCCAACGCGAACGAGCTGTCTTTCATCCACGATAAAATATCATCGAAACGTTTATAAAGGAGGGGGAATTGATTACACTTGGAAATATTCTGAAAAGATTTCCAGCCAGAGATTCCTGAAATATATCAGGCTTCGGCGATTCCGGAAAATAGCAGGGTGGCTCCCAGAGTGGCAAGCGAACCGTGAACCGGCAAGGGAGGCAATGGCAGAAAGAATGGAAACATTCGGTCAATCAAGCCTCTCCTCTTTCTTCGCGATGACATTACACCGTGAATAGCGGTGGTGGAAGAATAAAAGGAGCCATGGGACCAAAGAAAAAAGAGTTTGAAAAATGAAAGGGACCGAAGAAACTAGGCGCTGATTGCGTTGGCCTTAATGTTGTCCGACTCCGCCAGATAATTTGGTCCCCTTTTATCGACCCTTACCACTACCGACACTTCCGCGCGCGTAATCCGAGCTGCATCTCACTTTTTAAAGTGACCCGTGGCTAGCACACACGTAGCCCCCGGGCTTTCATTCCCTAATGCACGCGCAACTTCCATTCGGTTCATAATTTCGCGAAAATAACGCAATATCGTCGAGTGGATCTCTCGAACGACTGCGGCCCGCAAACTTTCAACCGGAATCTCCATTAAGTTTTTACGGTCTACCCTTGCCCGTGCCGCTCCCCTCGCTTCTACAAGGAAAACCTGTTTCCAGAGGAGGCTAACGTTGCCGTAAACTCGGCGATAATCGTTCCGGGCGACTTCAAGAAGCATCCGACCGAGGACATCGATTGTAATCGCGATTCGACTCGTTTCTCTTGGCTTCTCGACTTTAAAGCTGCTTGGTAACGCTTTCTTCAACGATTCACTGTGATTCCCGGAAGTTTCTCGATCCGGTATTAAAACTCGTAACTATAACAAATAGAGAAATTAGGTCGATTAGTGTTTTTTAAGAAACGTTCGATGAGAGAAGAAGGTTAATCGCGGGATGCTATCGATCGAGAAGTAAGTTTTGACCGATTGACTGGAAAATTAAGGAAGTTTACGCGTTCCGATGGACGTCAAAAGCCAAAGAAATCTTTGATCCCCTTTTTGCTAGTAGCATGGAAGTTCACTTTGTGAACTTAAAGATACGTAAAACAACAAGCAAAACAAGATCAAAGGGTTTTATTGTTCGTATTAAAGAATGGCTTACAGAATTTTTTTACTCGACGATAATTTTCTTCTAGTTTCCTAGTTATAGAATTTTTCTTCCACTTACCGTTGTAACGAGTAAGGAGTAATTAAGGGTAATGTTCTTGGATCGTCATGTTTCCTCGATCCACTCCGTTGTAATTCATTATGCTTTTACGAGGGTACCTTTCAAATTCTCACATGACGATACAGACGTGGGAAATGGAATCGATAAGGGGTTTGCCAAAGTAATGTTTTAAAATATTTAGACGCAGGTAGGATAAGATGGGACGCAGTCGCGAGTCCTTGGCTTCACGTCCTAACCTCGAGATACGTTTCTTTCGTAAGATCGTCCGATCATAGCCCTTCAACGTGTCGCGAAAATTGTCGTTAGTGTCTTCGGTAAAATAAGTAATAATTTCCAAACATGGAGCTAACTATTGTAATTTCGATGGTTGAATTTCCTATTGCTTGTAAACTTTGTTAATTTCGAGACGCGGTGAAAGTTTGAAAAACGATGGAATTTTTCTTTGATTTCGCGATCGTTTAAACGGAAGCAGTAGAAGTTGCAACGTGCTCCGCGTCTCCGGTTAGTCCCCAAACGAAACTTGCATTTCCAGCCGCGTTCCTAAGTTCGTAGACGAGAGCATTACTTCATGTGGGTCATCGCAGGTGCTTAAAGTTGCACGATGCTGTTACGGTGGCTCGTCGATGAAACGCCCGAGACTTCATTAAAAGCGGCGATAATGAGCTTGCCTGGCGCGTTAGAGATTCTTTAAATTCCCGTTTTTCAATTACACCGTGCGTAATGCTTCATCGATACGAGGATATCGATCGTTTTTAATACCGAGATATCTTCTGTGTTTTTAACCAAAGGTTTTCGCAAAATTTATATATTTACCATAATATTAACATTATTCCCTTTTATTTATTTATTTATCTATTTATTTAAAGGAAAAACCGGTTAGTAAAATACATACATATATCGGATACGGCGCGATACGTGGTTTAACAAATGTTTAAGGGAATGAAATAATTGATAAAAAAAAGCATTGATTGGCCGTCTGCGTTGTTCTGTTTCCGAAATGTCTCTTTTTTTTGTTTTATATTTTGCGTGAGAATGTTTTATTGGAAAAAAGTGAGCGTGAAAAATATGGTTTAGTATACATGACAAATTTAGGGGACGAGGAGTAAGGAGAGGATAACATGCGAATTCGATGCTCGTAGTAACGATCGTTCAAGGAACGTGTATCGTTCAATCGCACACGTTGCAATGAAATGCTACTTTGACCCAGTCCTGCTGCGAAACCCCCGGTAAATTGATAGCTGTAAACTGGTGCAGCACGGCCGTACGAATGTTTTATTTCATAGTTGTTCCGATGAAATACGATCCTTATCCCCGACGGCGCTCTAAGTGTTATTTCCCCGGCTCCGAGTTCTGTTTCTCGACGTTCAAACAACATTAATCGAGAAAACTGATCGATAGAATAAAGCATATCTTCTCCGTCTGTAAATCAACTTCCGATGTCTTTAATCTACGTATTCATCACTCCATATATTCAGGCCGATGAATTCGTGTAAAAAGAAAATAATTAAGTTGCGCTTGAAATATCCCGTCGAAGCGTGAAGATACTCGCACATTGTCGATTCCTGATGTTCATAATCGCCCTGACGTTTTTATACCTTTGCCCAAGCCATCTGCAAGTATCGAGTACGAACAAAACAGCCGGTATGAAGTTAACGCCGAATTAGTCAGCGGCGAGAGCCGTTCAGAACACCGCACCGGTTTGATATGGACAGTCTCAGCCTGTGCTCCAACTACTAGCTAATATGTCAAGCCATTTATCCTCTGTGCGCGTTTGTAACTCCTGACACGTATGCTCGGATCCCACCTCTCCTCCGATTCGCTGCAAACCGCAACCATGCGCTTGTCTTTTCTCGTTCCTCTTCGTCCAACCTGATACATCGTCTCTGTTCATTGCGAGCGAACATCGAAGTTTTTCCTCGAAGCGCGTCTCTTCTGTAATTCGAATATGTGTACGTATATCGTCAAGGTCTTTTATATTCTTTATCGGAATATCGTAGTTTAACTTTTCCGAGAACCTAAACTATATCGGTAAATGTGTGAGTATATTATTATGGCTTGATATCTCAAACTAGTAGATTCACGACTCAATGAAGCGAAATTGGTTTGCCCCGACTATTTTTCAAGTGGTGCTTCAAGAAGCTTATTCAGGATCCTGTTACACAAAGATTGTCACTGACACGAACATATACACACCCATCTTGATTCCTTTCATTTTCTTTTTCCCTCTCTTTGACGTCTCGCATCTTTATCCAGCTACGAATATAATCTTTCCCTTCGCCGTATTTGTCCCTGACCATAATTCATGCATACACCGCATAGATTTTTCTCCGTTTCCCTTTCTTCATTTTTCGTTCACCTTATTTTTCTTTTATATCCTCCATTTATAAGCGCGCTTGTACTTCCTCTCTCTATCTGTCTCTCTCTCTCACTTTTCCCCCCGTCTATTTTTTCTTCCTTTTTTGGTCTCGTTCACGTCCCGCATCGACCTTTTCCCCACTGCCACGTTTTTCCAACAAATGCGTGCACCCCTGCTCCCCTTTTCTTGTTTGCACCGTTATTTTCTATAGGTGACGCGCGTATTTTCGTTTCCTCTGTTCCTTTGTCTCGCCATAATCTACGTGTTCACCGACTATTCGTACCCGCCTCTTCTAACCCAATCCCTCAGCCCCATCTCTTTTCTACGGAGTTACATACGTGCACAGTATTTTCCATCATGGCTGACATTACTCTCTTTGAATTTTCCTTCCTTTATTTCTACTTCCGCTTGTATTTCATCTTTCCTTGTTTTCCTCGTGCTGCGTCCCTCGCCGTAGCTGGCCGCCAGTCAATTTGTGAAACACGGGAATTCTATTTACGTATCGTAACGCAAATAAGATGTTCTTTTTCTTGGAGATCGTTTCTTTCCGCTACAAAATATCACCGTGCAATTTCGTCCCTCTACAGGTATTTATAAACAACGACCGTCACGAGGATTTTCAATTAACGTTATCCCTTGCGCCTGGTCGGAATTTATTTCCCGCTCGAGTCCGTAAGAAAATAAATTTTTCCATGGTCGATCGGTCCTTCGGTAATTAATCACGAACCGCTCACGGCTGTTTCAAAATTGTCGCGTTTCATCTCGTTTGCATCGGCAACGATTTAAAATCTATCGCAATTCAACTTCTACCTGTCCACCCTCTCCTTAAAGCTCTGCGGCAATGGAATCCGAAACGTCCCGCGTTCGCAACAGCGCAGATGCGTATCTGTGCTAACGCTGGTACCAGGATTACCTCGGAATTTTGGTTTATCGCTGGCCTAGGGTCGCCGGGGCTAACCGCACGCGATAAAACGTCGCGTTTCCGAGCACCACCCCCGCCAACTCGCCACCCATCACCGCCTCCACCCTTCTCACCCTGAAATCGTTGTACACATGGTGGCTGTTTTCGGTCGTGTAACGACCGCTCCGGACGAAAGACAAAGTTCTGGCTGACGATCGTGTTCCCGTACGGGGGAAGGGCGGTGATAGAAGCGGATTAACCGATCATCGGGATCCAGGTTTCTTCGAAAAACAAACGAGCGTCTGCGGATATTCAAGGATTGGAAAAACGAGGCCAGTAACGACTAATGAGTGTCCTTTTCGACGTTCTCGTAAATTCCAGGCTTCATCCACTAGCTCAGAGAGTGAAAATCCACGTGTTCTTTCTGCCAGTGAAATTTACGGGCGGGATTTAATTTTTCAGGCGAGCCGCTCGTACGTTTCTCGGATTTCCACGCTCCATCCCTAGCTTGCCTTTAATATTCTGCCGGCGTGTCCCGGTCGTGCGAGTTTCTACGTAAAGTCGCGCGGGTTCCTATGCTTCTCGTACGTCGTCCCACAACGAATGAGACTCGCAAGGAAACGTTGAACACGGACAAACATATCGGGAAACCTTTGGAATGTTGTCAGCCGGGAATGGCTGCGGTGCTTGTATCTGATTTCGGTATGCATTCGATCAAACACACGATGTACACATGAGACTAGTCCGAAATAAATTATACAGAGGCCGAAAGAAAGTCTACGAAGTAGGCAATACGTAGGCAAAACACCACAACTATACGAAACAGTGTTCTAATTGCCAAGGCTAATTGAAAAATATAATATATGTAAATTGACCTAAATACGTGATATTGGTCGAGTCAAAGGGAGCAAATTTTTGAGCTTGATTTTCATTTCATATCGAGCTACAGAACGTTCGCGACTTCGTTTGTACCAAGAATTTGGAATCACCGTGAATATTCCGAAACAGATGACTATTATGTAACGTGATAATTAGCGCATAGTACATTGTATCTCAGACGTATAATACACGCGACGGTAAAAAATATTTATGAAGGGTAGTGCGTTGTTCCGTTCCGCAATGATTGCAAGGCGAAACCTCGGGCTGCATAAATGAGGATGGAAGAATTCATGCGAGGCGGTGAAGGATAATGACCAGACTGCTCGAGCGCGATAAATCGGTCGGTTCTACTTGCAAATCGCTTCCTTCTCGCAATTTCTGAGCAGCGCGTGTGCCGGCCAAATCATCTGTGAATAACGCGCGAGAAGAAAGGCGTTCTATCGAGCGGACAATCGCGAGACAGCATCGAAGGGGCGAGGAGGGAGCTACATAATCGTCAGCCCTGTCGAAGAATGGGCACTCGTTAGTTTCACGAAACTTCCGCCGCGCCGTGGCTTTAACATAATGCGCGGATAAATCCAGCGGAAAATTCTACGGCGGCGGAATCGCGCAATTTAGAGTCCGCGTGCGAACGACGCGGCGAAAAGCCTTGGCTGGTTAGAGTTGAAGGATTTACAATCGGCTCGAAGGGAGCTGGTCGTTTGCATTCTCAACGAGCTCCTCTTCTGCACCCTCGTGGTCTTTACGATGTATGAGAGCGGCCTGTTTATCGAATGTTTTATGAATCGAAATGATTCTGGACGATGTGTTCGGGAAGGATCGCCTGAGTAGCGTTTAGACGATGGCGAGGGGAACGAAAATCTCAATATACGTGTCCGGATCATAATTTACCAGATATTTGTCAATTTTAAATAAAGACATCAGATTATACATCAGATTACGAGTAAGTGTAAGACAATCGATGCAAAGTAACTTATTTCTTCTCAAATTATACGAAATATTCCGCTTCAATTTGTACCTTATTCAGGCAGAGATTGTTCTGAAATATCTACTACGCTACTGTGTGCCGATCGATTCCTTGTCTAACAGGAAATTCAAAATTCTATTATAATTTCAGCCAGCTGTGTAACTATTACGATATATTATACTTCTTATTGAATTTCCAAGTGGTTTCAGTGTCACGTGTGTACCTATCGCACGTTCCAGCTGGCAAAATCAGTTCGAAACGAATTTGCGGTCCGAAATTCGAACCTGTTCGCAAGTACGATCCGTTTTTCGTGTCCTAGTCACGAGCCAGCTCTATCTGCAGTCCGAAAACTGGTCATGGAATCCGTAATTTGAGTGTCGCGATTGTTATTCATCCGTCGCCTCCACTTCGAAACGTTTCCATCCATTACGGTCGGTTTCGAAGTGAAGCAAATTCCGTCTAAGAATATTATATTAGGTCGTATGTTATCTAGCCGGACGGTTTCCAACCACCGGGCCACTTTGCGGATCATCCTGAGCTATCTTCATCTCACCCAACGACTACATCAACCCTTCTATCTCGCGACAGTTAGTTGCTGAGGGGCACGTGCTCGAGATTTGTAACTGGAAGCCTAAGCTTCGTTTCCAACCGAATTGGGAATGATTCGTGGTCCCAGTTCCGTATCATTGACACAATGAGGCTATTCGTAGGTGTTTTGTTTATATCTTGGAGGCAGAAACGTTATGCGAATTGGGTAAGATATTGGACAAAGTCCATATAAATTCTTAAAGCAGCAAAGAGCATCGATGCGGTTTCTGCAGGAAGCAGATGTTATTTAGAATAAAATTGAACTCCGTTTCCTTTGGGAGTAATTTACAAATAGAATTGTTTCTGACGAATAAAGATAATTAAAGATGTAGAACCAAAATAGAGATTTGTCTGACTATCTGAATGTTATAATGAGTAGGTATTTTACATCAGATATTTTGCATATTTTTGTGTACCATGCGTGCTTTGTGTATTTTTACACATTTAAATTTCCCACAAACGTATAAACATGCGGACTCTATTTCTGATAATAAAATTAAACTTTATTAGCTCTCATGAATGTCAGCAAGATATAACTTTAACGTGGAAACATAATTAGTAGGAGTATTATGAACGTCCGCGATTCACAGTGTGAAATCTAATGTTCGTTGCTGTTCGTATTCGTTAATATTCATAACGTGTAACGGAAGTATTTATGCGAAACTCATTAACTTATCAAAAAGCCAAGACCCTTGTCGATATCGCATTTAGTCAGTGCAACGCGCCAGCGCTGATTTAATGGGTTTTAGTACAAAGAACTCGGGGAAATAACGGGCACTGTGTCTGACGCGTGACCGACTCATTCTACTAGCAGCAACTAATCGAACCGATCCAACTTCACATTTCAATATTCCATTAGCTTCGAGCCATTCCGTGGCAAGTGCAAGCTATTAAAACTTGCATTGTGCCATTGCATAATATATTCAACTAGTTCGATCCACTATTGAAAAACATAATTTCGTAAAAAAATGCGCTCGAAGCGTTCGAAGCGAAGTCAATTATAAAGGCTTCCAATTTTTCTTATACGAGGTTTCTAATTTTCTTTTTTACATCTAAAAAGTTATTTAAATCTTAAACTCTCTAGATACATCCATTTTTTTGGCATTTTCCCTTAAACCACGTTTCCGTTTTACCTTCATACGTTCCACAAAGACGGGATAGTCGATTCAAATCAGACGTTCTCGCGGTGCGATTACTCAGTTCCTGAAATGCCGAAGTGAAGTCTTGATGCTCGAAAATTCGCTTCGTACATGCATCGACGCGCGTTTATACGACGCACGCTACTCGTTATCGCATATGTAGATATCCTTCCGTGTGTATGATGTCATCGACTCTGATATCCGGCGCATTATCCGAGGAAAGTTACGTAGACTAAGTCGGCAGGAGCGGCTTAGTGTTAGTTATTCTAAGAAACTTCATCAAAAGTTTCTCCATTTATGCCCAGCGAAGGATTAGATTTCTCGTTATAAATTTCTACTTTACTACTCTACACTAATAAACAACTTATTATTCGTCAGTCTGTAGAGAAACAATCTCGAGAGATTCATCTGCATCGAGTTCCAGAAACCGTTGATTCTTTTCACGCTCGAATTCGTTCGATAATGGCTATCTTCGAAGGTATACTTAGCTCGATTTTCATGTAAATTTCATTAATGAAGCTGGTTGTGATTTTTCGACGAGGATCTCCCTTGGATCGTCTAACAACAATCGAAGTCAAATTTAATTTTCCTTCCAATAGTGATATTCAATCAGCCCTTCGACGAGGAACCCTATTTTAAAGTATCCCGAATAATCAAGGATGAAACGAGGATCAAGATTCACCGTGGTATTGATTTCAACGAGAGAGAGTATCACTTTCACGAGCCATCGATTTAAACCTCCAATCCGCCTTCGCCGTTAATATTTAACTAACCGAACGTAATTTCTTTTTACGCGAACGAATAGGGTTGGTTCTGGGAAGGCTGCCTCGTTAATTACTTCTGACGACGTCGTGGCGCATCGAACAGCGACGCAGCATCGAAACCGGCCCGACAAGGCAATATCGAAGCCGTGTTACGCGCCGACGATAAAATCGCTGTCCGTTTTCTTCTTTTGCCACAGGGATGGCTGAGAACGAACGAGACGAGCCGTTCGAAGGGTATAGTTCGACCTGGTAAGCGCGAGGGATTATTCGATTGAATAATATTGAAGTTCCGCAGCCAGTGGTCGGTGCAGGACATTGGATGGAATTTCATCCCCTTCTGGTAGCCAGCTCGCCACTCTTTCGCCCTTCGTTGGGAAGCGAGCAAAAAGGAGCAACCAGAGTGAAATTGGTCCGAGAGACTGTGTAACCTTTATCTCCGAGAGAAGGTAGGTAGTCGACCTTTGCACAGTCTTTCCTTCGCTCTGTTTAACCACTTCTACCACCTATACCTTGTCTATCCGCTCGAGATTCGTCTACCAAAGCTCGTTTCTTATTCGTCGTCGCACGATTCCAAGAAATCTTTGCAAATAATCAGACAGCGACGTAAAAGAGGGAGCGGTCGATTACTAAAATTACGCGATAATGGGATTCGTGGAAAAGAGGGTAGAACGAAGCAGATAAATCGGAGAGTTAATAGAGAAAAGTTCGGCTTGTCGGAAACGCCTGGAAAGTTTTATTTACTCGGTCTTAATGGATGGAGGATGTACACGTGCGTCTCGAGTTCGGTATAACTCGAGAAAGGCGCGGATTAACCCCTTAGAGGGATCCTTATCTTCTTAAGGCTTTATTGATCTTGTAATTAGAGGAAGATGCAAGTTGAGCGTTCATTAAAAAATTAGTAGCCTCTCCGCTAAATATCGAGCTCGGCAAGGACGCGAGTTTATAATTCTCTGGAGATACGAAACCGTACCGAAACGCCTGCAAACTTGCACAATGGTACAGTTCTGACGCAACATCTTCAACTTTCCATGACGTTTGTCTTTCTCTACCACTACGCTCGCGGTCGACATCCTGATAACGCCCGCGGAGGAACAGAGAGAAGCAGGGGGAAATGTAGCTGGACGGCGATTCGAATCGACGACATATAACAATGTTATCGCTGCGTCAGACAGTTACGTGGAATTTACGCGAGGTACACAACGTTCAGAGACGCGAGTCGTGTAAGTGAAATATATCTCAACCATCCTGTACCAGGCACCGTTGCCGCCATCATCGTCTGATGGCGTTTATTTCTCCGCTACGCGTTCCTGCTCTTTTAATTTTCGTCGCTGGTGATAAACTGCTCACTGCTCGAACTGTAAATTATTCATAAGCTCGAGTAATACGCACCTCGCTTACGAGTGTCTAGATTTCTTTTTATTTTCATCGTTCATCTACACTTTAAATTATTACTTACATCTATGCCTTTGAATCTGTTATATATTTTTTAATATTTTATATTTTGTAATACGTACTTGGTATTTCACAAATCAACGTGTTGTTTGTGAGTGATTTAGTTCTATTGTAATCCGTCGAGAACAAATGATGCTTGATATACACGTATTTCTTATGGAAACTGTCTGACTAGAAACGTTCTGCTTCTACTGCACATGTGCTCATTCTTTTGTATTCTATTAGAGTTTTGCGAATTGCTCGCATTATTTAACTAGAAAATAGGACTTGTTCGGATTTTAACAACGATATTTACTTGCGAAAATCTGGGCAGAACTCGGACTCTATGTTGTACCTGTACGTCAACGTTAAAAGGTATTACGCGATCACGCTCGCTGTGTTCGTATGTTCGATTTGTAGTCGACCAGAATATACTACCCGAATTTGTCACGATCCTATCTGCCGTCTTTTCGCCTCATTCTTCCTCGATCGATCGCCTAAGCGAGAGAGGAATGCGATCGCGATCCGTGTGCGAAGCTCTATCCCGGGAAAATACACTGATAAAAAGTAGATATTGTCAAAAATGAACAGCGTATTTCCGTTTCAACGAAACTTTTTTATTGGCAAAGGTTTATTCGTCTAACTATATTTTCTATCTCCTATCTACTGGCCTCCGATTAGAATTCAGCTTCTGTTAGTTTCGCCGCTATTTATCGAATCGTCTGTCAGGGAGTATTTTCCACTCAAGAACGGCATCAGTGTATTCGTGTTTTGACGTCCGTTTCACGACAAAAGTTTACTTGCCCAACTAAATTTTCTGCGTCGTATCTACCAGTTCCCAATTAGATTAGTCTTCTGTTAACCATGACACTATCTTTCAGTCGTCTAGCAGGAAATTATCTTCTACAACGCAAGATCTCCATAACCCTGCCCTAACCGCAACTAACTTTTCGTTTGGGTATTCAGGTCAGTTCGACACGAATCGCGATCGAGCCCATAAATCACTAACAGCACACGAAATCAACCATGCAAAGCCGTCATTTGTGTTCGTTTCACGTATGACACGCTGGGCCAGGTCAATCTCGATCGACGTCCACAAAAAGTGGATCGAACCCTAGCAACTTGGTTCGCCACGTCGACCGACGATCTCGTCCCACACGACTTCCCCTTCGCATCTGCCGAGAACCGATGGCGATGTGAATTCGCTCGAGAAACTGTCCGACTCGGGAAATCGGAAGAAACGCGCAGGAAAAATGAACCTGTCCCCACGCGGCGAGTCGCTTGGGAACGCCGCGATCTCGAGGGTCGAGGGTTCGATGCTTTTTTCCGTGTAAGCGGAGCCATTGGCGAGACGAAGCGTCGCTGTTGGACATTGAGTGGCAATTTTCGCCTGGAAAGAAAGGAATCGTAGCTGGGAATGTTGAAACGAGACGAGTTTTACAGAAATATCTTATTTAAGAACTCGTTTCCCTACAGTCAGTTACATTTTTATCTCGTCGTACATCTCGCGCAATTTTAGCAAAAGTCGAAAGACAGTTTGATTCCGATTTATCAGTCGTGTTCTGTCTTTGAAGCAAGCCAAATTTGTACGTGATCGTAACTGGAAAATACACGGTTTGCCGATTGTCGGCGATCAACTACGAATCAATTTGCCGCGAAACTGAGGTACAAGTGGCGGGCTTTTCATTGTCGAGAGCACCGCACCCGCGAAACAGGTTAATAAACTGTTTAAATTTAAACAGAGGGTTGCGGTTCTGTCATTGGGCCGCGTGACGAACGCGTTTTGACCATCCTTATCGGGAATTAGGGGAGTCAATGGTGCAATGGACAGTTTTAATTGGTATCCCTGGCACAGTTTTTCGAAGTATCATCGTTCACTATTTTATTTACGTTTCATAGATGGCGTTTAAACATGCGTACTATTGCGAATAGGAATTTGGGAAAAGTTCTTCTCGTTGGGATCATTTAGTGGAAATGGAAAAAGTTTCATTCCCGTTTTAGCAATATGATTAACATTGTGCGCGTGATAATGGACGAAAATGGATACACGTATTTTCCACCGAGTATTAAACGTTGACAAACTGCAATTATATAAAGCCCAGTAAGTGGAAATTCATATCCATCATTTATAAACTAATTCTGATCGGCTTTTCGTCGCTATTCTTTTTATTTGAAAGAAAAGTGGAAAAAATTTGCAATTTCTGAAAAATATATATCATTCAAAATACTATTTATTCATTGTATTTTTCGAGTGAAACGTTTCGTGTCTAAACATTTGTAAAATATGAATTTCAACGTTTCCAATATTTCGATTATTTTATTACGGATGACGCTTATAGTAATACTTTCGTAGTAAATATTTGTTTCGAGAGGTAGAGGAAACCACGGAAAAAGAAAAAAAAGAAAGATAAAACGAAAAAATCGTTCTCGATACAAAGTTTTCAACTTTTGCGAAAACTTCAGAGTTATCATAGATTTCATCATATTCTACACACGTAATTCTACTTTAAAGTTTCGGTCTATTAGAACATTCTGGCTCAACCGTTCCAAAGGCTCTCAAAATCAATTAGCGCGCCTGAAAATCTCAGCTTTCGATCGTCTCGGCAACTGATTGCCCGTTATCAAGTTAACAGGCTTTCACGTTCGATGCATATTTCGGCATCCGAAACGTGCGTTCTCCGAAACAGCCACGGCTAATACACGCCTGGTTCTTCTCCTATCTGTTTCTCCGATCCTCTGCATCATCCTCTATCCTGTCGCTCGAGGGGTTGATTGCCAAAATTCATCATTTTTCGTGATGTTTGCTCCACCCCGGTGCGTCATCTTGCTGACATTGAATCTGACGGAGGGGCAGGACGATTTATCGAGCCGTAGACTCGCCGGTGAACTTGTAAACTCTGATTTACGAGCCAATGAAACGTGACGGTCTAGAAAATCGCGAACAATTCCCTTGCTCCCGTGCTCGTGAGCCAATTGAACTGTTTCGAAACGCTCGATGTGCTTGAAAAGGAAGGAAATCAGGGGGAGATTGCCTGAAAAGGGGAGCTTTTACGAGAATTGAAAGATCACAATAATTTTCAAAGACTTCTTTTCTATGAAGAATATATTATACATTTCGTTTGATTCCAGCAACGTAATTGATAATAACGCTAACTTCCGACTAGTATCAATCGGCTATTTCCACAGAAACGCAATTTCACTCGGTCTCATTAACTTGTTCGCCGAGAAGCGCAACCTCGCGTATATATTAGATTATTTTGATCGTAGACGGTGATGTTTAACGGAGGCCACCTCTCGCGTCGGTTTTATCGCAAATGGATGAAATACACAGCCGGGGGCTCAACCTCTTTTGCACTCTTACTCTCTTTTCTCTCTTCCTTTCTGCTTGCTTTTTCTTCCTTCGTTCATGCCTCGTTTGTCAAGCTTTTGTTTTTTTCCTTTGCCTCTCATACCTTTCCATCATTGAATATTTGTTCTCCATTCTTCCATCCTTCTTTCCGTATTCTCTTATTCCTTTTCTCTTATCCGTGTTCGCGTTTTGTTTCATCGATTTTTTCCTCTTCCTACCAGCTACGCTTTTTCCCCATTCGCATTTCCTTTTTCTATATAACTTCTCTTCTCGCTAATCCTCTCTCTTTCCCTGCCTTTCTCTAAGTACTCTTCTCTTTACCCTGTTCAAATTTCATCCAAACCCCTCCTCAATTATCTTTTATCTGTTCTCATCGCGTTCCTCCACGTTCCTCCGCCCCTCTCATCCTCGTTTCTCCTACACCTAATCCGATCGCGTTCACTTCCCATCCCCTCGCCCGATCTCTTCCTTTAATCTCCATCTGTTTCTCGCCTGCTCCGCCCTCGATTCTCTCTCCAGGCTACCCCAAGAGTTACCTGTCCACCTAGCAACCTTTATCTTCGTGTCCTGTTCACTCGGTTCTATCCGGAACCTATCCCCTTCGCCGAAGTCGCGAAAGAGAATCGAGATTATCTCGATGGAAGCAGCCCGGTCACGTACGTCTCTCCTGTTCGTTAATTATCTTTTAATTATCTTGTTTATCTTGGCCAGCAATGGCCCGTGCAAGCCAGCTGGGTTAAGCTAGCCCATCGTAATTCCGCACTGCGGAGCTGCGTCGTCGGCAAAGCTAAATGCGGTCTCGTAATTATCCTCGAGATTGCGAGTTTTGACTTTGGTTCATACCAAATAATACAGAGGTAGCGCATCCCCACATCTTCAACCCCTACACAATATTATTGCTGGTGGCAGGATAATTTCGTCTATTGCGCGTAAATGAAATATTCATCCAATTTTATGATATATTTCATACATTTCGTTTCATTTCGTCGTTGGATTATATTATATTTGCTTGATACACTTTATCAAAGTGGTTTGATCACCGTGTGACAATATTAGGTAACCTCGGCACAAGCCTCGTTCTGCGAAGAATGGAAAGAATCTCTCTCTCTCTTTGGAGAAGATTTTCTCGGACATTCATCGGACATCGGCTAAGAGTAGATTATCTGCCGATTAAATCTCTCAAGACAGGGACGAATAGAGTAGCCAAACGAGGGTGGATTTTCGGTAACGGATAGGGTCAGCCGCTAACCAGATTTTGAACGCGATGACAAGCTCATTTTTCACTTTGACGCGATCCACGACTATAGCCCTGTCGATCGTTGCTTTCGTACGAATCTTTGCCACCATCCGGAAATATACATTATTCATTCGGCTGGAAATTAACTTTTATATAACTTTCTCGTGGAATTTATGACACGATCCGACGCGTTACGTGCTTGGCCAGGTCGAAAAGTAGACAGACAGCCGGAAATATTTCTAAAGATGGCAGGACAGGGGAAAGTTGCTGAAAGGTGTTGTCTTGCGAAATTATGTCAGCGTGAGATTGTTCCCGGATACTTTCTGCAGGTTTAACGATTCGCGCGATGCCGGCCAATGGTTAAATAACGCGGCAGACATCTGTTGATATTTACTTTGCTGAAATTAACCGTCTGCGGGTGTATTATGTTTGAACGTGTCACTCTCGACGAAATTGTTTGGCGCGAGGCGCTGGAAAATCGATGATGGAGGATCCGTAAATATTATTTCGGTCAACTTTCGCGCTTTCATTTGGCGATCTCGCGATCACTGAAAATCGCGGGTTCTTTCATTTCCTCGGCCCCGGACAGGAAAACGATAGCCGAGTGATTACCCATCGCGTCGGTTTAAAGCGAAAAGTTTATACGTGATCGATACTCGTGACTACGATCATTTTTTAATTAGTCCGTACGAAAGTGTTGCGATAAGGCACTCTAAATAATTACTGTACGTTCGCCATTTCGTAAGTTCGCTAATTTAAACTTTTCCAAACAGCACTTTCAAACTTCCTATTCCGCCTTAATGTTTTTTTCAGGCATCGACGCTAACATCCTCCACCCGTCCTTCGTTACTTTCTCTGTACCGTCTGTCCGGAGTTCGAAATTTTATTAGCAAATTGCACGGAAGATGGCTTCGAGCGAGGACGTGATACTAAGGAAAATCGGGAAATAAAATGGCAAGGATGTACGCTGCCGTGCCGAATAGGAATTTCTCGCGGTCCGCTTCTTCGAAGGAGAACGCAATTGCATTTAAGCACGTAGAAAAGGACGGCAGAATTTCTTCATATACATTTATAATCCTGCGGCTTAAAAATCCCACGGACTCAACCTCGGCTTTTTACGTTCTAGAAATAAAAGCACTGCCTTCTGCGGGCATAACACGGAGAATAGAAACTCCCACGGGGTGAATTTTCCGTTTCCCAAGCGTTACTAAGTAACGTTTATTTGCGAGAAACTTGGAACGTGTCCATATCCCCGTTGTCTTCTTCCCATTTAAGCACCCTGTGTCGTTATCCTTGCCCGACTAAACCGAAATATCGTTCAAATGTCCTCACGTGAAACTCAAATATTAGCAAAGTAAGTTTCCATCCCACTATCTTCTAGCTATTTTCTTAAAGCCTATGAATTCTGTTCTCGTAAATTACTCGCCGTTTATTTCCAAAATATGTTCTAAAGTACAATATATCCGAAGAAATTCTGCCCTAAATCATCGCATCCGACAACCCGGCCAAATCCGATTTTCCTTTGCTATACCGATTTACAAATATATCTGAGGCAATCGAATGCACAAAATATCGGAATGTTTTCGTTCTCCATGCAGTTCGATCTCCCTTTAACTGCTCTAGCACGGATCCGAGAAATTGCTGGAACGATGTTTTATCAGAAGTACGATGGGAACCAGCGACGGCGATGCGCGAGAGAGGTGGTTCAGAACAGAAAGGGTCGAGTGAACGGCGGTTTCGGTTTTTCCGGTGGCCGGGGCTGCTCGTAACGGTCC
Source organism: Bombus terrestris (assembly GCF_910591885.1). Taxonomy (NCBI): domain Eukaryota; kingdom Metazoa; phylum Arthropoda; class Insecta; order Hymenoptera; family Apidae; genus Bombus; species Bombus terrestris. The sequence continues at coordinate 13,544,460 of NC_063277.1, forward strand.
AACCCAATGGGAGCCTCATTTTTCAGCGTGACATCCTGCATGACAATGGGTCGCCGCTGTATCGGTAGCGGGACAGTTTCGCAACATCGGCAAAACCAAGTCGTCCCAAGTGTAGCCGCGTCGTTTCACGGCACATTGCGCGTCACCGCTAGAGAAATATGAACGCCTCCGCCCCTCGTGAAAAAACTTTACGAAGAAAGCGTATCGCGTATCGGACGCCGCGACACTTTCCTCGCGCGAGAATCCGTGAGCATCACAAACATAAGTACGCACGTTGAATGCCGGGCAACCATGCTACAAATAAAACACCGTTGTGGACTTTTTATATATTTTTAGAATAATATTTGAACATGTTAACGAACAGTGACGTACAAAGCTTGTTGGCTCGAACGTTTTTCCGGAGGGCGTGTTCCAGTTTATATGGACATCGTGCAACAAACAGCAACGAACAGCGACAAACGAACCGCGAAGCTCGCCACGAGTATCCAGTTTCAAGCTTCGTCATTAAACGTCAACTGAGCCACGCGGGCTCAACCGTCCGTGAAGTTCCTGCTAATTTTCACCGAGGGATTTAATTTGTCGGCGATTTAGTTGCCGCCACGCGACAGACCGAGTCCCTTTAATTTCGTTCTCGAAGCTCGGTCGTGGTTCCTCGGCAATGTGATCGAAGAACACGAACTTTAGCCGATCAGAATTTCGGTGTTAGTGAGGTCGGTTCATTGCTTCCTAGACGATTTCACAAGGTCCAATCTCCGTTACCACGTTCCCAGATAGATTCTTTCGTCGCGAGTACGTTTCTGTTGATCGATCGTGGTTAGCGCGGCTACTTTAGTACACAGGTTCGTCTCGTGGCAATTCTTACCGCGTGAAAATTTCACCCTAGCTGTTGCGAGTTTAGATTTCACTGTTAGAAATTAGACAGATTATTTTCATATAGAAACTCTACCACTTCGAAGCAGTAGCTTTTTACTGTCAACGATCGCAAGACTCGTCTTAATAAATACGATGGAAGCGTTGCAATCGTGTTTCATTTGCATTCGATGGAGAAGAGAGATCAACTATCAATATCAGTGGAGTAAAATCAAGAGTAAAATCAATATCAGTGTGTATTACGCGTTTAAGCCGCATTTAAGATGACTATTTCAAATGACCGGATGATTGAACCCGTTGGTAATGCATTCGATCAAGTAGCTTCGAGCGCTTGTTACGCAGTTATTAATTAACGAATAACGTGAAACGCAGCGATGGAACCCGTACATTGTCCGACTAAGCACGTGCAAATACTACTGTCGCGTGAGTCTGACCTACGCTTCGACTTCTATTACCCTGGTTTGATAAAAGTACGACGAACGCTGAATCTTTCACGTCTCACACCTAATTAATTTACCCGACTTAGCCGCTTAACGGGAATTAGACATCGTTAAACTCGTTACGTGGCAGCTGTTTCCGCATCCAACGAAACGATTACGTAACAGACTTTAATTCGATTTAATCGATGTGCCCCTCTGTCCCAGCTGCTATCCCGCGGTCAATTAACGTTAATGATCTAAAAATAAAACTCAACAGCCGTTCTTTCTTTCAGGGTGGTCAGAATTAAGGTAGAACTTCCACCTTAATTTTTCCGATTCTCTCGTCTACCAGAGTCATTAATTAGTCGATCTTCGTGACACACGGTCCACGATGTCTCTGTCGCTAACGATTATTAGCTATACCGCGGTGTAGTACGAGCAAGCATTGGATGGAATGAGTATGGGAATGGGAGGGAGAGGGAAGCAGACAGTAGTACACGACCGGGCAATAGGAGTCGGAACCACTACAAGCTGTTACCGAATTACACCGACGCCAATCCCGCTGACCATCAGACCGTGCGAGCGTAGTTAGACAAATTATGTAGGTACGTGCTCGTGTTGTCACGCGTTAACCCGCGTCTCCACTCTCTTTCTCCCATTCTCCATCTCCTCCTTTTAACGCGTTATTATACCTGTTCCTATATTTCGTTATCTAATTATGCGTTCCTTGTACGAGATTCGAGCCCCGATTGCCCGTTCCTTTGAAAGAAGTTTCTTCGCTGTTCGTTCTCCGTCGAAAAGTTTTTCGCTCGCTATTTCCTCCGGTGTCTTTCGGTTTCTTCCCGTGACACACGATTTTCTTTCTTCGTTTCTTGCACACTTTCTTCTCGCTTTTACCTTCAGCCTGTCCCCCTTTGTTCCCTTTGTAACCGCCCATTCAGCCCCTCTCGCCTGCCTCTCTCTCGGCTTACCGTTTAATCTAACTCTCTCTTCTCTTAGCCGTCGCTATCTCTCCTTTCATTTCTCTTCTTTTTACGCCGGCCATCTTCTACGCTTTTTCCTAGCCATTTCAGAGAACCCGTTGTCCGAGGATTGACGCGTAGAATTTGATCTCATTCACGGCTAATACCAAACGAAGAAAAGTTGTTACTCCAGGTCATTTATAGTAAAGTCGATTATTTCCATCTGCTGGTCGTGATTATATCGTTTCGCTAATTACAAGTTCGAGATACTAAAATGAAATATACAAAGCTGTATGCATAGGAAACCAGGGCGAATAAACGTTAATTACGACACGAACGCAAGCCGTTGAACCAGTTACTCTGCGTGTCGTAACGGAATATATTAATATTCGCTTGTTAACGTTGGTGGTCAATCGATATTTTGTGGACTCGGACGGTATACGCACATCCTGACCGGCAGTGTACAGGAAGCGCGTAACAACGTGTATCCCCAGACATTCCGGTGCGAACATCGAAACCGAGTCAAAAGTCCCTGTCATTTCTGATAATTCCGATGTCTACATTCGATGTTCGTTCGTTACACGAAGACTTTACGTTGCGTCTTATCGCATTTGAATAGTTACTCGAGTAACAAGAATGTACGTAAGATTGATCCTCGATAAATGGTAATTGGTCGCCTTACTGGCCTTCTCCCTTTCATTCCGTAGGTTGTCTGCCAATTCCTCGGAATACGGAGATTCGAATCGATTCAACGCCTTGACTCGCAAATTATCATTGGCGTTTCTATCGGTGTCTGTTGGCGTCAAACCGCACCGCGGCGATACTCATGCAAATCCCAAGAGAAAGTTCGCTACCCGACTCTAACAGGAACTTGGCTACGGCTCCTCTTGGTTAATAGCGGAAATCGGGCGAAAATCGTAAGACCTTTGGAATCGTCTGCAAAGTTGGACCATCTACGTTCTGGTAATGTAACTTGCGCATAGTGCCCTTTCGAGCTTTCTTCCTTTCGCTTCCAATAACTGAGACTTTCGTTTACCACTACGGAATTCGATTCGATTCCTTTTTTTTCTCGTTTTCTCGTTCTATTCCGCTAATCTGGATGCTATCGTCTACTACTAACCGGAGCTTTTAGCTTTTTCAGACGATCCTCCGGGAATTAATCTTCTTCCCTTAAAACCTACGTCCCGAGGAATTATCTACGAGCAAACGGAACGCGAATTAGCTGCGCTAACCGATCAACCATACTGTCCTACTTTTCACGACGCTGGTAGAATTTGAGATCGATAAATTGTACAAACCAATCGTTGTATCACTTTGAGGATACAAGCCGTACCTCTAGCTCCGCGATGCAAAGTAGCTGATAACACGGCGCACAAGGCGCGCGTAATTAATAACATCAGTATGCTTGGCAATGCGGTCGTGTAAACTACTCGTCGAGTTGCAATTGTAAAGGTAATGTTGGATTGCGTTTCGCGTTGCTAATATGGTCGCAAATAAAGTGTTCCTCTTGGGTGAATGATCCTTACTGCATGTTCGGCTAAATTATCGAACGGTAAATTATTCCATGCGTGGGGTTGATATCGACACTGTTTGCGACGCGACCGAAATGTGCATTAACGCTGCCACCGCTTGAATTATTAATTTAAACATGTATCTCAATCGACCGATACTCGTCACTGTACAGAGCCTGTTTAAATTTCCGTCAGGTCTTTCGAAAATCAGCTGTTTCGGAGAATTACTTTATGCCACATCGTAGTCGCGCTGTTTCAGCCTACACTTGTTTATATATTTTACAATTCACTTATTTACATAGTAATTTTATTTCAGAATTATAAGCGAGGTAATTGTTAGGGGAAATTGAGGGGAAATAAATTATCCGAAAGAGAAGAGTATAATGCAATTTCAAATTTAACTTCTGCTTTTATGCTTCATATAAATTTCGTTGCTTTCGCGATTTTCATAATCCCCGTGAGAGATTTCCACGATAATTCATTCGAATTTAATCTTTCATCGGACTTTTCCCTCTCTTGAAAGGCTATATTTGTACTACCACTTGCTCCACTACTTGATATTGAAGTAGAACATTCTCACCTGATTCTTGATACGGTTAACGAACTCTTGTCTGGGGCATCCATACAGGCTTGAAATACGAAAGGCGTATCGTTTATTACGTTTTCGTTATTTCGACGAGCTTTCGTGCATTGTGTGCAACACTGCTGGCGAATCAGCAACGAATATCGAATAGCGATATTGTTTAATTTGTTACATAGATTGCCAATCTTTATTATATTTACATAATGTGGCAGAAATATCTCTTAATTAATGAATATCCCGATGGAATGTTTTTTTTTTCGAGTGGTATCGAGCAATTTTTAACAGAGCGCCATAGATAAATGCCATCCGTAAAACGTTATTTGCTTTACCATCAAATAAATCAAATAGATTTGTACATAGAACATCGAGCCGAGGATAATTTTAGACAAATCACTGTGCTGCATTCAAAGCTTAAGGGAATTGCCAGTCTAATCTCTAATTAACCATCAGCTGCTCAATTTCGCTAGCGACTACGAAGGATATTGCGTTTTCCGGGGCGTGTCTCGGTATTCAGTGACTGCAACCGGAAGTCCATTGATACAGCAGTGACCACGGAGACGATGAAGAACGGCGCATTAAGCGAATCACCGTCTCAAGCTGTAGCACAGGACGGTCAGACATATGTATGTGCAAACGTAACAGTCAGCTGTAACTGTCAGATGTAACTCGTGTCAGAAACATAAGCTGCCGGTCCAAGAAGTCGTGAGCATGACATTCTACAGTAAATCATCATTCCACGGAGATTCTCTTTCCATTTTGACGGTCGACATGGAACATTTGCAGTGATATAATGAACGAATAATGCAATTTTCTCAAACTCTCGTCTTTTATAATATTATATTTAAATTTATTATATTTAATTTATTATATTTAAATATTAAATTTCAATGAACGAATAATGCAATTTTCTCAAACTCTCGTCTTTTATGATATCGAAATTTAAGAAATACAACATAAAGCTATCTTAGACTTTCCTGTGTGCAATTGTAAACTTTTTTAATTGCAATTGAACAAGCCTCGCGCGAACTTCGAAAATGATACCGACAGCGATTAAAGTTTCCGTCGAGGATGTAATAAAAGAAAAAATGAAAAAGAAAAAGGGAAAAAAGACAAATGAACGTGACACGTAATGGTAAAGCCGAAAGGATTCGATCAATACGTTCGACGAAGTGGGCATATTAATCACGGGGTCGATGCTTTCCATTCCGTGAGCGTAATTAACGCGGTCGTTAATATCGAATTTGATTAATCGCCCTATCGCATCGCGTTCCGCGTGCACAAGCCGATAAGAAGGACTTTTGAGCAACGGGAGGAAAAAACTTGACCAGGTTACAAGCGTTTCGAATTAATCGTCGAGAATCGTCGAGCTTTAAAAAAAAAATGGTTGATCCTCTAGCAAATGGTAATGCCTCTTCTCTGCTGCGAAAGCTTGTTCGTCATCGTATGGTTATTCATCACAAGCGTTTTTTCTTCTTCGCGGCCCTAGTTTTTTCTCCGAGTAGCCGTTTGGCAAAAACTTGCCAGTTCCAGGGGGATGAAGGCTATTCCGTGTGTCATCGGATGAATCGAGCGCCATTCTTTGCCGAAAATTCTTGTTCAATTATCAAGGCGTCGTGTGTTCCGCCATATGTATGCGTGATCAGATAGCTTTTTAGATTCTGAAACTTCGTTTTTTATTAAGCTTGGAAAATTCATTTTCATTGAAAAATTTGGTTGTTTCCTCTTTCGAAATATCGAATTCGGTTCTTGAATGACTGAATTTGCAGTGCGGTAATGAAATTCGCGCGTACACACGTGCGAAATTGCGGGCTGTATCACTTCACGCTAACATAAATACACGATGTCGCGAAGGAATTTCAATTAGAAGTGAAAAGCGTAAATTTTAATCGCAATTATTTGCGGTTTCTTTTCATCGATTATGCATTGAACCGAGAGAACACGCTGGTTGAATATATTCGTCAACGTTTATTGGCTATATGCTACAATAAATGCCGCGAATTTCTCACGATATCACTCGCTTTCCCTTTTCTAAAATAATTCCTATTTTATATTTGAAGTTAACGATCGATGATTAAGATCTATCAATTATTTTAAGCGACAGATTGCATCCTGATTGAACGGAACATCGAATAAAAATGAAGGCACGTAACAGTGCCTAAGTAAGGATTAATGAAAACCGCACGTGGTGCAAATAAAAAAGACACTCAAAGCAATTCGAGATTTAAAATCGGCTAGGTGAGGAGGAAAAGAGGAAAAAATTAAAATACGTATATGTGATCTAATATATATGATAATATATGTAAATCGTTCTTCTCTTTGCCACAGTAAGGGGATGTAAATTTTGCAATGTTAATTGCAGAACTTTGTTAGCTTTAAAATAATTTAAATTCTTTCAATTTTGCAACGAAACCACCAACGCTGTAAGCAAGGAAAACACACGAACGCATAAATATCTTTTTGTAGATTTTTTTTTAAATCCACCACCCTAACTCTCTTTACATAATGCCTTTTGAATCATCACGGAAGGAATACGCGTAAACTTTGCCTTAGCTTCAGCTAATTAACTTTACCAGCGCTTTTTTTTCTAATTACCTTTTCCCTTTGATGTTCGCGAGGCAGTGAGATTACACTCAAATCGCTTTTTCCTCTGACTTATTTACGAACGAGATCGATTTTGAAACTAAAGTACACCCTGCCTCTTCGATGTATAGCCCCGGAAAGATTAAAAGAACGCTACCCAGTTATCGTTATGAATTATTTTGAAATAATAATCGCAGCTTCGATCTTCTTTCAAATAATTCTTTGATCAAAGTATCGGAAGAATACCTGTTCGCATTTTAGGGTTGTAACGGCTATGTGTCGTGAATTCTTTGTCGAATCGAACATTGCAAAAGCATTTGGTGACGTCTTGATAGCGTCGATCAATGTTTTATACAGGAAGCTATCCATCAGTCGGAAAACAATTAAGGGCGACGTGAATCTTGTCGAGTCATCCTCGCCCTCTTCTCACGACTTCACCCTTTAGCCAGCAGTTCGTGCATCCTGACGCGGCAAAGATTTAGAGCAATTGTCATAAGCAATTCGTTTTATCCACGATCGCGAACGAAAACGATCGAACAGAGTCTGTATGAATGATGACTTTCTATTTAATAATAGAGGCCCACGTCGAGCCAGGCATTAACGCCGACGAATTTTATGAGCGTTTACCCCGTAGCTAGGAACTATTAAATTTTATTATTGGAGGAGAAACCGGTGGCCTTCTTCGAGAAAGCGTTTCGCAAGAAGCTGCACCGTTTCTTCGGCTATGAATCCATTTCTCCAGATGCTGACGCGAATTGGATTTTAGCAGCCGCAAATTTGTAATAACCTTTCATCGTTAACAATTTTGTAGGAAAGAAAAATGAATTATTCGTTGCGTGTATGTAGTCACTTTTTATTTTTTTCTTTACGCGCGTAAGTACAGCATTATTCTGCTCTTGAAACATTGAATTACCAACCGCGTAATTCAAACTCTATTTTGTTTATCACGGGAGCACGACCTACTTTTTCGGTTGTATTTTTCCATCGTCCAGTTTATTTTAATTAACAGCGACCGGGAGTGCGCGGGTGGTTGAACGATACACGGTGATACTTTTAATTGGAAACGTCGGTATTTAATATAGCGAAACAACAGTATTTAGAAATGCTAACGAGTGACGGAGAAACCCTTAAGGGATATAGAGTGCCGTTAACGAGAACCACTGATAGTCACTTTGGGAAATTCATTAGGGGCATCTATTATTATGATTATAACCGAGATTTCTGTCTCATCGTCTCTTAGCTCCGCTGGGATTAAAAACGTCGCTACGCGTTATAAATCGGACTCACTTTGTCCGCTGTTTACGTCGTCCACATTGTCATGGGTAATTGTGACGATCTCATTAAGCGAGCTACGCTCCTTTAATGAAACGAATAAATCACGCATCAACGGCAACACGATGGCGAGACAGCTTCTGTGGATCGGCATTAATTTATGTTATATTGCGTGAACTGTCAGGCAGCTTAAGGGATTGCTACGGAGTTCTAATCGAGACATGGAAATCCAAAATAATTTCAACATTGTCTATAAATTTCTACAAGGGATATACTCTCGTTCAAATTTGTAGGTTGTAAATTTGTGCATAAACTATGTATGTTATTACGCTCCGATTAAGCGCACGACATTGCATAGCGTGTACCGAAATCTCCTTCATTACAAAATGATCCTTTCGATTTCGAAAGTTTGAAATGATTCTCGTCTCCAGGCAGGCTATTATACACAGTTTGTCTCCTGAGTCAAACGTATTTGCAGCGTTGACGATACAAACTTTTGCAAACCGTCCGTGAGAATTCTTACAAGATCATTGTAAAATTCCAAGCAATCGCGCGTTTTATCGAATTCGTTGAACAGGAAACTCTATTGCAAACTCTCTCGATGCTCAAACATGTATTACACCTAATCGATTTCGCTGCGACGGACGACAAAGTTGCGCGAACAAGGAGAAGCTCGATTTCCTCGGGGTTAAGAAGGTTCGTCGCGATAAAGCGGAAACGGAAAGAAGGAGCGTTTTTCGACAGAATGCGAGCAGCCATTTTCAAATTAAACCCTATCGGAGGAACATTCTGCGAGCGAGCTTCGTTCGACGAAATTGCTCGATGAAGTATTCACTTATCTAACGGGGTTGGCTAGCGGATCGAGTTCGACTCGGAAAGAGCCGTTCGAGGTCTACGAGGCAGATCGATTGGATACGTATGTACGTATATCGCGAGCCGGTAGAGCCCGGTTCAGCTTTACGAGCGCTCGTTTTCGGATATACCGCTTTCGGATGTTGGATGCATCGTTTCACGTGCACCGGGCATCGTTTCAGTTTTAACCATTAGAAAAGATCCGGGCAAACCCGATATCCGTGGCTTTCCGAACCGACCAGACTGCGATCTTAGCATTAATAGTTGATCCCGATGATATCTCACGGGAAAATACGGAATCATCCGATTCTCTTTCATGGATGCAGCCGAATTTGATGTCCTAACTTTTTGGCTGAGGATCCTGGATGATTCGAATGTTTGTACACCTGTGTAATGGGAGTATCGTTCGATTTGTTTCAGAAAACTTCAGTAACTCGGAAGCATGTTTTTTTATTTCGTACTATAGATACCATACGATGAAACATAACGAAGAATTTTTTGGTTCCATCGATCCCTGTAGTATTTTTCTTTCTATGTCAATCATCGTCCATGTATTTAACGAATGTCCGAATGTCTCGTTGAACAGATTGGTTATGGATGTGCTAGCGTTCAGTTTGGCTCCGTTTCCAGTCGACTCACCTCGGGCGGCGGGAAATAAATCCAAAAGTTCGCCGAAGGGCTAACTTTCGATTGCCGCGGGGGAGGAAGTGTCCGTACCATCTGTCGGAGTATTCTTAAAATCGATATCCACTGGCTGGAAATCGGGACCGTAGGCGGTCGATCAATCGCCTCTTCGGAGTTATTCGGCCACAAAATTCGAGGAGCGCAGTGTAACTGCTGGTTCCAGAGATTCGTGAATATATCATAACAAAAACGAAGGAAGAATGGGGAGAAGATATAAATCAACGTTCTAACATTCTAAATGAACAAAAAGGAAAAGTTTTTCGAGAGAAACAAGAGGGAGACAAAGGGAAGAAGTCTGCGTTTTACGTCTTCCTGTAAGGAAGAAAAGATCCGTTCTCTTACTTTCGCAATTACCATCCACCTAACGGGTGGACTCTTTCTTTCGCCCTGTTTGTGCCCTCCCAGTCCACTCCCCCATTGTCTTTTCCCTGCATTTTTTGTTCGGCCAGGCAAAAGCATCGCGTCAATACGCGCGATAGTAACAGCCATGATGGGGACCGTTGCAAATAATCGTCTCGTGAATCGCAATTTATCTCGACGCCGATCGAAGAGAGAAAGTGAGGGCCTGCGATGGACATCGATGAAACAATACTATATCCACGCTCGAGTCTACCGATAAACGATACAAAAGCTATTCTTTGTGTTTTACAAAGCTATTTTAAACGATAATAAGAGATTTCATGCTGTGATAATAGTATGCCTAATTATTGTCTTCACACGTTTACACTTGGTAACGTATGTGTCATTATCAGGTATTATCTCCTACCCTCAGATGCATACATATGCTGTAGCGTCTAGCTACATGTATGAAAGTGACGCCTGCATGCGAGAATGAATACAGCGCTCTTCGCGAGGACATGTTCTAGAACCATGCCCCAGAATCGTCACGAGGCGTGAGCGTGAATAAAATCGGCACTGTGAGATGTCCTCGTAGACCGAGGGTTGTGGAAAATTCGCGGATCTGTGCGACGAATTCAAGCAGAATCGAGTGACAAGGAACGATCGGAGAAGTCTATAAAAATGGAAGCTTTCGATTATTTACGGAGATTCGATAGTTGCAACTCTTTTAATACAAATTAATCCAAGGTTGATGATAAAAAGGATTCCACGTGAAACTCGACACAGCCTTTCGATAAAATATGTTATCGATACTTTCATTTTGTCACGTTGCTCTTGCCCTGTAGATTATACGTCGACAGACGTATATCATAGACTGTAACACGAAGTGAGCGATGACGTGTAGATCATAAGTGCTATTCGATGTTGCATTAAGCTTACCGATCCCATGAATTAATTGGCCTTGGAGTAATCGATCTTCTACGCGAGAGATATACATCGTACATATTTATTAAATATTAATTTTGGGATTAAATATGTGGTCACTTTCGATATTTAAAAAATATTGATAGCTTAATTAAATTTTTATCCAGTAGTCATCCAGAAGTCAGAGAAATGGACAATGGCCAAATGGACTTATCATACTTTCCTCGCGTGCTCTTCATTTGAAAAGCTTTTGATCCTAAAGTTCGTAGCGTCTTCTGAAGTAATAAACTCGATACAGAAATCTTCATAGACAACGATCGTTCTATTTCCTTGAATCGAGATAACGCGTTTGCGTAACTCCTTTCTGGGCTAAGGTTTGTCGTTAATTTTAATTAAAGCTGCAGCCAAGAAACGGAGATTATTATCTGTAAGAAAGTTCCCGTTTATTTTCTCGCCGCGATTCCGCGTTCGTCCTTTCAGAGAACCAGATAGGAGGACAGCAGGGTCTGTTTTGCGTCGGATACCAACCGCGAGCTGCACGGATTCAACTTGATTTATAAAGGACTTCGTCAAAATGGTCGGCAGTTTCAAGGAAACCAGATGAGACCAGATCTTTGAGAACCGAGATTTAGAATCTCGGTGTTTTCGTTCGAGTTATTGTACTAGAAAATACAGTTCAAAAGGTAACATTGCCGAAGCTTGATCAAGTTCCTTTAACAATACACAAGACGCGATAAAACAATACAATGCAGAATGCGATAACAACATATTAATGTTAATGTTCCTCTCGTTGAGATATGTGGATTCCTCGCAAGTTAATTTTTCTTATGATATTGCAATAAATAAATTACGAAATGGCATGGTGCCGTTTTGAAGAACGATCCACGGTGAAAGAGCTAGTCGGAATGGTATTCCACTGTCGAATTCTCTGAAAACGAGCCTGGGAATTCTGCAGGCGGCGGATTAATTAAGGCCGCAAACATTCGTGAAACGCGTTCGGCAATAAAAGCCGCGCTTCTGGCGGCCAAGTTTCGCCAAGAAAAAGAGAAGGAAGCTCGCAAAGGGTAAACGTCGGCCAGGCATTGGATTTAATTAAAAATTTTTTAATCGCCTAGAACACCGGGTCTCGCGCCCGTTGGCCAGCTTTCCGACGGTACCGTGGCTCGACGTTTCGGAAGTGACCGTATCCCCCCGACCGACGATCGACCATTGTTGTTAATCCGATGATGAACGTCTTCCACGAAATTAGCTCTCACTGTAAGGCGTTCTGCGTTTCCTTTTCAATTTCAATCCAGAGGTTTTGCGTGTTAATGTCGCGGAGTAACGAGAAAGCAGACTCGACGAAAGAACTTTTTTACACGCGTCGGCTTTAGCCGGAAACGGTACATGGCGAAGCATTTATTCATTCGGAACGAAGCGATAATTTCACTGGACCGCGAAAGCCGCCGTGGTCTAGCTCTTTTAATAAAATCCCGTTGCTCTCCTTTCGAGAAAACGCGATATTTCTCGTGGGTACGGCGGCGGTAGTGGGAGAGTCCAAGAGGTAATGGAATAAAATTCGCACGTTCTGCGGCTTTCGGCGGATGTTCTGAACGCGCTAGACATTTCCGTTGAACGACGCAGCAAGGACTCGAATTTGGCCAGGGAAGGAACGTCGGGTCGTATTCGTGTTCCCATAATTTTGGTAATTTCTCGACTTTGAAACGCCATTTAATTAAATATCAAAAGCGTAATGGAATCGCGAGTTGGAGATCGGTTAGATTCGAATGAACATCATTTTACAAATATAATAGAAACAATCCTTTCGACAACCTAAGACTTAGGACCTGCCGATAATTTTTCAAAAAAAAGATATACTCAAATATGATATACTTAGACAAGAACACCGATCCGCTAGGTAAAAGCGCAGCAAAATATATCCGTAATAGTCTCTCGTTTCTCTCGTTGAAAACAACTTATCCCCGTGCGGATCTTCCATCAGTCACCAGCTTTTATTCTTCCACGAACGCGCGATCCTGGTCAGTTCACACACGGCTCGTCTTACGTTCGTTCATTGTAATTGGAAAACGGCCAGGTTGGTTGGAATACATTATTGAATAGGAAAGCGAGCTGGAAACGAAGGCGAAACAAAAGTGTTTCAGTGACCGGAACAGGAAATGGCTGCTAAGCCGAGACTATAGAATAGTAAGAGAGAAAGAAGGAAAGAGAAAAGGAGAGGCGAATGGTTGGCGCAGATATTGTCCGGAAATCGAGGAAACACGCTCACAGAACGCTCGTATGTATCGATAATGCGCTAGATCCACGAAGGGAGAAGCTCGGGTCAAGGAACGCTAATGTCGCGGCTCGTTCTCCGCTCGACGAGTTTCGCCCAGATGGAAATTGACTTCTCCGCGGATTTCGGACACACTTGCATGCTTTTGTCGCTGAAATTCGAAACAATTTACAAACCGAGGATAGACTTCGATCTCGCGTGGTGTGGTTTGGCAAGTTAATAGTATAGAATCATTTCTGTAATGTGGTTTAGAAATGGAAATTCTAGAATGGTTTGCATCCTATACAATATTATCGCTTCCTGAGAAATACATTGTCGTAGCGTGAATTCGCGGAGAGACGAATCACAGCGCAGTTTCAACGCTTCCTATAAATCGTTCAAATTAATTGCTTTCGATTATCCTTACAAATTAAGATCACATTGTTACTGGCATATACGCTACGCTTTAATCAGCCAATTTTTCTCTGAATCTGATCGGCAGAATTCGTTCTACGAAGTAAAGGGAATTAAGATGATCAACGTTTGGGAACAAACTCTCCATAGGTCATCGTGGTAAATTAATCCGGGGTTTGTAAATGGTCCGATTAATTTTCTTTCAGCAACGTCAAGAGTAGCGCGAAGTAGATCTGTAATCGGATCTCAAGAGACTTCGTGTCGCATCTTGGCTTTCCCCCCCCTCTTGTCTGACGCCAGACAGGGCTGTAAAATCGATAGTCCAGCTTCCTTTACGCCGTTGCTCGCGCGATACCCGTTGCTACTTCGAATACTTTCGAAACGACGAATTCTCATCACGAGATACGCTAGGCTGCCGAGAAAAGATCTCGCGACGAGCTCCGTTTCATCGAGTACTGCTTTACATTTTCTAGATACATATACGATGTATACTGCAAAGATCTCGATGATTCTCGAGAGTTTATTTCACGTGGGTCGTAAAAGTTAGAAAATCGCGCAAGTCAACGAGCGAAACGAATAGCCTGCGTGGTCAATGGACGAACGTGTGCGCGAAGGGAAAGGAGGGTAGTAAAATAACGAGTGGAGGAGGAGTAGATAGAAAGGGTAAGTGATAACTTCTGTAATTCGTCCATTTTTTCGGCAAGCGCTTCTAGTTGGCGATGAAAAGCTTTCGAAGCGAAACCGGCGTTCGATCGACTCGAGAAGGTGAGTAGCTCTTAGAAAGAGGAAACGAAGGGAGCTTTCTTGATCGAGGATTTTAATGAAGAAAGATTCCACGATGATCTTTTGGAAGAACGTTGATCTAACACTAGATTGTTCTCTAACAGCACGATAGGTAAGCACCACTCGACGAGCAATTACAAATATTTGCGGATATAATTAAACGAAAAGGTACAGAGAGATAAATCTCGGGCTTAGGGAGAGTGAGAGAGGAACGAGGAAGAAATTCTGTTTTAATCAAATCATTTTGCGTGGACATTGTGAAACACGTAGATTCGAATTCGATGATTCTGTAACGGGGCAGGGAATGAAAGTGGCCTTTGAATTTCAAACATTCTGCGCTCTTCTTTTAAATGAAATAACCTCTATTTAACCAAGTTCTGTTGGAAATAAAGGGTAGGAAAATTAGGGTAGCAAAAGATCTAACAGCTCGTACACGCGTTTCTCGTTTTACGTGCTCAACGATGAAGACTGTTCGTCATTTTTCCCTCGAACAAAAACTGGAGTGAGAGAGACAGAAATAGGCAGCAGGGGAAAAAACGTTAAAACGTTAGGTTGGCGCGTTTCAGCGTGTTTAAATCGGAACGTTTCCGCGTTCATGCCCGCGAAAGCAAATTCAAACTTCCCGACACGCCTCCGGAGCGGTTTCCGAATGCTTGCACGCGAAACCAAATTGCCTGCGTTCCGCATTAAAGATTCAATTACTATTTCCTCCCAATTGGATTTTACGTTTAAATAATCATCGCGAGGCGGTCGACGCATTGAGATCCCGTTCAACCGATTAAAAGAAAATTCATCCATTTAATTCCCCTCTGTTACATACAGGATTCTTTAAGAGTTGAAACATAACGAAAACCATGGTTATTTGTGACGAGTTATCTTTCAACATCGAATGTTTACGTGTACTATACAAATCACGAGGAATTTCTGTATTTTCCAAAAGAGGAGAAGGAAAATATTTGCCTCGGTATCGTTACCGCTCGCTACGAAGAAACGAATTGCGTCTGACGTCTGTCCTTATAGATATTCTTCGTTTCCATTAAGCTTGTGTCTTCGTTATACGAAGTGCAATTTGTGTTTACGGCACGAAAATACTACCGCAGGAAATGATTAATTTATAATTTCGCATAACAGAACAGGATGCTTCTAAGTAACCGTAATTATATAAGGCGAGCATTACTTTCCTGCCGTGTAAGTCTGATTCAATTAAAATTACAGATAACACTTTTAGATAAAATTCAAGACGCAAATAGTTTCATAAGGATATTCATCGATCTTTATATCGCAAAAGGGTAGTTACACTTGTAAAGTTTGGATAACGATCAGCAAAGCTTGGAAATGCTGAAAATCCGAGCGTATTCCCTACGGTCGTTAAAAACGATTTAGACCAATTCAATTAGTCGCGAACTTCCCCTTTCAGATCAATGGCCCCGCCCTACTCTTCGATGTCAAACGATTGAAAAAAAAAAAATAGAAAAAGACATTGAAAACACAGGGTAGGCCACAGGAACGCGGGAAAATGAGGAAGAAAAAGAAACAGGAGGATAAAAATATTCAATCAAGTGAAATCCATTTTTCTATGGGAAACTGTCGTGCACTCGCGACTTGCGGCGTTTATTTTTTAGTAGCGCTCGCCGATCGGAAGGGTGGAACGGGGGGTGGCTTCATCGATTCCGTCTCACCTGTCCCTTCGTTACGTCTCGTCAACGATTCATCGAACACGAGTCACCCGGTAACAGCTCTGATCTTCCTCTTTCAAAGGGAATTACCGGTGCGTGAATTAAAAATGGAATTTCAATCGAATACATACACGTTTCTCTTGCCTTTCAACAAACGCTTAACACGCGTTCACCGTTTTTATCTCCCCTTGAGTCGACGAATTTTTACTTTTTGAAGGAAAAGGCGAGTGGAAACGGTGCATACAGATAAGCGGATAATTCCATGAACAATTTTATCGAAATCGAGATTCCGATTACGATCTGTCCTTTTGATAAATTACCTACAGTATTTGAAACTATAGACAGGATGAAAAAAGAAACGTCGAGAATATCATAATTAAGTTATTATTACGCTTCGTTTCAGCGAATTCAACGTGAGACACTCGCACGATGCACGATAATAAACGCTTCTCACAGCGAAGTTATCCGGACGGAAACAGAAACAAGACTGCCTCGATATTCAAAGCGGGCCCCTTATCTAGGATGAAAAGCAGTCTCAATCAGCGCGTCAGGGGGAGCAGGTCAGGGGAAAAACCTTCCCAGGCAGAGTTTCTTGTTCGAGATTGAAGACAATGCGAACTCTCGTCGACGTTGTGTGTTGCGAAATTGTTGGTAGACGTGTACATAATTAGACGAGTTGCTTGCAAGCTTCTCGTACGAGAACTTCGGTGAACGTATTCACGATACACGGAGAGAAATTCGAGCAGTGGACATCGTGAGGTGGCTATCGAAAATAATGATATTAATATAAATTTTAATTAATATCAGTGAGTTTTACTATTTAATATCAATTTAATATTGAATAAGACTAAGAGACTCCTCTGTTCGCGAGAATCGAGTAATAAAAATCGTATCCATTAGTCGAAGTTTCTCTGTAGAAATCTATAGAAATCATTCATGCGTGGCGAAGAAAAATAAAAAGAAACAAGGAATTAGAAGGAAAAGAAGCATGAAATGGCAATTAATGTATTTCTACCAATCAATTACTATTACCTCGCAACGCGATCGATCTTCCTCCGCTCGTAAATGGTTTTTTAATAACGCCATCACAGAAGGTTTGAATTCCAATTCGCGTCGATACGTGCTCCGTGATTGATTTAACGGGTGGACGGTTTCACCAGACTAGCGACAACGTTTTATCGAGCGCATCACACGCGGGCTACTTAACTATTATTCGTCTTGAAGAATACTTCAGATGATAATTTCAAACAATCGAAACGGTTTTAACGATCGAGAAGCGTCAACTCTTGGAACTCGTAGCATTAGCGAAGAATTGCAGGCGAGAAGAAGATTGGTAACAAAGCTAGATGGCAACAAGAAGAAAAGGAGGAACGCAAAAAGGTCGTGATTCGACCGATCGATCGACGCGCCAGAAGACAAAAGACTCGAACGCACCCCGAGGCTTTATTTCAGCTTGATTTTTCGTTGAAACGCGTCGCGAGAGAGTGGCATGGTCGTACTATAAAAAGATTATACGAATTCGAGGGTGTTTTAGCTGCTCGTCGCGCAGCCGATTCTTTTAAAAACGTTGCCATCACAGCTGCTGAATATTTATTGAAGAAGGGATCAGTGAGACGTGAAAGGAATCGAAAAGAGACAGCGAGAAAGAAAGCGAATTACATTTTTGGAAATCGTCCTTTAGGAAATCGTCCACTTTCGCAGCTCGTTCAACGATAATCGATCGATCGTTCGTTCGTTGAGCTTTAGCGTTAATCCATGCCACTCGCCGGGATGAATTCGCCGCACGAAAATAATGGAAAAAGTTGGCGCACGCAGATTTGCCCCATTTAACTTCAATTTCCAGCGAAAAATGTAATTGGATTACTTGGAAATATCCGTCCATCCGACTTTGTTAATTCACCAATGAGATCCGTTCATTAGCGACGAATAAATAGAAACATTCGTTGGCCGATTACGCGTTCGATATTTTCATTTTAATCTCTTCCGTTACGTTGGTGTAAATTAACTTTCGAGGGATCGAGTATTAGGAAAGAACGTACGTACATACCTAGGCGAAAAATATTAGTCGAATTTTCAAATTTCCGGTACTGGTAATGTCAGAACTTTGACGTTAGTAAAAGATTCATTTCATAATCAATATAAGGCGACATTTTCCCGAAGACAAGCGACCAGCGTTCGTTGAAAGGCGCGTTACGTAATGTTATGCACACGTTGCGAATTGACTACGGTTAAATACTTGATTATGAGAGCGAGAAGCTTTCTCCCTATGGGTATGAAACGGCGTTGGATAAGCAAGGGAGCTCATTTGCGGCTTTAAAAAATTCACTGTTCCTCCTCGTACTGACCGGTGTATTTTGGAGCGATCTAATTTTCTCGACGGGGGGCTAAAAAGGGATTTACGGACACGAGCAAAATTTATGAATCACGAGATGCTAGCGTTCCCACCTCGGTGAGGATGCCGGGCTGGATTAGTTATTTAATATTGCACGCTATGCCGGAGGCTTCTTTCGAATTCTTCTTTAACGCGGATCATCGAGGTCGTTCCTCGTTCACGGAACTTATATCGATTGTTCTACGATCGACGTGTATAAGGGCTAAAGGTGCCTTTTTAATGAAATATTAAGATTGAACGAAGGCGGTTTGGATGAAAACCACTCGTTCGAAATATCTGATAATTATTTAAGCGTCTGGTGTAACTAGTTTTAACAATTAACCTTTCATTTTTGTTTTCGTTTATCCTAATAGCTTGTTAATTGATCGCAACAAACCTCATTTATCTGAACAATCGGAGAATAAAACAGTTTAGATAATCGAACAGTTCCGATAGCAGAGATCCATTAGTTATTCCGTTCGATTCTTTTTATTAGTTCGGATAATAAAGACTGATATTTAGAAAAGTGAAACTAAATTGGTATTCCTCTATCGCTTCCGATCTGTTCGATCGTTTCGTTTCGATGGTTCTACCTTAATTAGACCAATTACAAGTATATTTTTCGTCACGATTATTTAACTTCTTACTTTCTGGACGTACGTATACCGTTTAATGTTTTCGTGTAATTTCTTCTAACAGATTGAAGCCAGGCAAACATTCGTAAAGAAAGAAAAATTTTCTTTCTCGTCGGAGGATTTCCACGAAGAAAGCATACGGGAAATCCATTAAAGGGGTTCCTGAATGGGTTCGCTGGAATTCTAGGCGAAATGCCGTCTAGGCCAGGCTCGCCTTCGCCCTGTTAATAAACAAGCTCAATCTGTTCGGTCGGAACGAAGTTTCCCAGGGAATAGAAGTTTTATATTTCACGGTGGAACAGACGCGCCGGAAACCGGCAGCTGCACGATCGAAACTAAAGGTACTCTCGACCTACTGTTTCCCGCTAGAATGTGTCCACAGATTTGCCGGACCGTACCGTGGACCGCTACGGGCACCACGTCCACGGAGATTTTTCGATATCGAAATTGACACCGGCCCGGAGTTTTCACGCTACCGCGTTACTGGATTTCTGCTATCGCGTTCCCACTGATTGAAATGGACTTTCGCGATTCCCAGGAATTGAATCGCGGTTTCGGTAATTCTTCGACGCGCCGGACTTAGACGGTGATCATGCGTCAATTTTTACGGACACAGGTGAAAATTCGTTTGACAGATTTTTCCTTAACCAAGAACTCCAATAATCGTACAATTAAAAGTTAAACTCGAGAACAGTAAATTGATGATTACTGTATCGTAAATCGTATAATCTCAATTGTTCTCAGCGATATGAAAATTTACAATTTCTTTGAATTGCCCTCTCGTTTTTCTTTCAATATCGTGATCTCATTCTTAGGATTATATTCGTACTTAAAAAATGATTCGTAATTATATAGATACCTACGTTACTGGAAAGCTCGAAGCTGTTTTTCATTTTCGCATCTTTTCTCGAATTGAAATACAAAATAAGAGACTTCTAATTAATAAAATATATATTTCCACAAAGAACAAAGTACGCAAAAAGGAAATACATATAGAACGTGCGGTTAGAGGAACAGAAGAAATGGTCTATGAAGTTCTTCTCGTTTTTCCATGTCCGATCGATATCGGCCAAGTCGTTATTGACGCAGTAAACTAACACTGACATGAATCAGCCTAGAAGAAAGGAAATCGTGTTCGTTGCGCAACCTCGCTTACCTTTTCTGCCCGTATACGTGGAACTTAATGGATTAGCTGCATCCAGATCGCGCGGCCGACGGATACATCTACGTATGGACCAAACTGACCGATCAATGAAAAGCGTTTTTAGAAGTCAGTCTCGAGAATTTTCTTTCAACGTTGCCATGTTTTCCATTTTATGCTATATGTAAATGTATGGAGAAATAGAGATTTTCGCGCTACTATATCGAAGGTGTATCATATGCATATTCAAGGAGAATGAGAAGTTTTAATTTTGACATTCGACGCTCTTCTCTATGGAACACTATGAATATTTCGCTAATTGATGTAATGGAACCTTCAAGTATCCTGTATATTTAGAATATATTTGAATTTGAAATGCAAGTTGCATATGTTACGTCGAGTTTGCGTTACCTGTAACTTTCAACACAACGACGAGAATTGATTTCGTTAAAATTTTGATCAAGATGCTCCCAGTAAGAAGATTAAGAAAGGCAAAAGTAAGTCATACTTATTGCGATATTCTGTTAACGAAACAAGTAGAAATCAAAAGACATGCTCGGTTTCGATCGATATTTGTTAACGAGTGTTTATTCTTTTCAGCGAACCTGTCATTGAAGCTTCGTTTATGCCATATTCCAAACGATTCTAGTCGTTCGTTTCGCAAGTTCGTGCCGTCTCTCGCGGCGTTAAAGCTGGAGAAATAAGCGACAGAGTAACAGAAAGGCAGGCCGATTTGTCAGTCGCTACTGGCGTGTATTTCAATTATAGGAAACTCGATGGAAACCGCAAACTCCCACTGGCGAGACAACGATCTTTGAAAATTCAACGTCAACTTCTAGCAACGATAGATCGTGGAACGTTAAAAGGCTGCGTGATCTCGTCGCTGATTCGTTTTAATGTAAACGAGATGAAGAAGCTTTCGTTGCAGCGCGAACATATATCGAGAGTACCTTGTAAATTGAAATAGAGTTTGATGTAAATGATATCTCTGGCAGTAGACGAGAAAAGGTCTCGACGAAAGTTCGAGTTCCAGAATTCATTATTTGCCCATGAAATATTTGTTCGTGTTAATAGAAACGAGCAACGGCACGAGAAATTTGTTTCGCGGCAAACACTCTGGGAAAATGTTTCAATCTCTCAAGAACAGAAATAAATTCTGTTCAACTTTTCAATTATACCTTACTTCGTACCATGCTCTTCGACCATTTTTCCCACTGTGAAATTAATAAATGTAGAATATGTGACGGTAAAAAACCGAGAACTTCTTCGAATTTACGGCACTGTTCGCTTGGACCACACGCAAACGAG
This sequence comes from Bombus terrestris, assembly GCF_910591885.1. NCBI lineage: Eukaryota > Metazoa > Arthropoda > Insecta > Hymenoptera > Apidae > Bombus > Bombus terrestris. The sequence goes on from NC_063277.1 coordinate 13,566,035, forward strand.
TAATTCTACTTTCCGGCGTTGGTACGAACCACGAAACAATGGCGTTCACCCCGGTATTTTATACGTACCTGCCACTTTCCGGAGAAAGGGGCCGAAAGGAACTGGCCGAGCTCAAAGGAACAATGTTTAATCCGACGCTTCAGCCACCGTCGAGTCGTTTGATGAAGTCTAATTTTTATTTCGGGTCGAGTGACGCCGGAGCCGCTCGGTTCCATTGTTTCCCGACTTCTGGCCGTCTTTCGTTTCGTTCCTTTTTTCCTCCAGAAACTTACTTGCCAGTTCCCTTTCTCTCTGACTCTTTCGTCGGCCGGATTTTTCATGCGAGAAATGTCTTCGCGGCTAACATCGTCAACGCGTTCGTTGCTCCGAAAAGTTGGCCCTGGCCGCTATCGCGCGAGAGAATTACAATTTCTCCCGACTATTCGGCTCGGGCGTTTCACCGTGTCCCTTCTTTCTTTCTCGAAAATTCGCCGAAACGGGCCGCTTCAAGTGGCAAAGTTTCCCTTTGGACCGAGAAAGTCGAAAATTTTAGCTGGCACGGGCGATCGAGAGAGGTGAGAGGGCTAATTTTTAAACGGGTAGTTTAGAAAAGAAAGCGGTATAAATTATTGCGTAATAACGAAACATTCTCGCAATTTCTTTAATGATTTTCCAGGTAAATTGTAAAACAGGAGGATGAAAGGATGAAAACGTCGTCTCTGAAAATGCAGTTGAAAGCTCAAAAACATTGCAAATCCGGAAGAGGAGCGCCAGAGTAATGAGAAATGTTAGCATTTCTCTGTTTAGGGAACAGGTCATATAGACGTTGAAACAACATTGTGTTCATTGTGCACCTTCAAATTTAACCATTAGCCCCGTCAATAATAGAATGCGAGTGCAAGCGTATACACGTGATTATCCCAAACACAGAGCGGTTCGCTAAGAGGCGAGGCAGGATGAACGACGTTCGAAAACAACAGTTAATGAACCGTGAAGCTTGACGATTATGCAAAGGCAGCGGAAAGACGTGGAAGCGACCTGGACCACGGAAAGTCGGGCCAGAATTAATGGCGAGCACGGGATAGAGCATTCCTTATGCTCTCCCTTCTGGCTTTCCCACTGACAACAACCCCGGTAACAGCCTTCCTGTACCTCGTCCTTCGCCAGCTCCAAGGAATTATCACCCTTCGTTGTTGCAGTCACCTACACACGCTCGCATGCAGTCACAGATACACACGTTCGGGTCTATCCGTCTATCTCCTTTCTACGTGTACGTATGGGTAGCTGCAACTGAAGCTGTACTTGCGGCCAGACACTGTTCGTCCGTGTGCCCATTACAGACTCGCGTCGAAGCCTCGGGGCACTATGCGACCGTATATTTAGAGCGGCGTCAGTACTTTGTCCGAGCGAATGAATGGCCGTGCCGTTGGCTGGATGGCGGCCGGTGGCTGTGCGCTTGGTATCAGTGGCAATAAAGGACAGACAGGGAGTGTCGACTGTCGTGGATGCGTACACTCCACCCGCGAATAACTGGCCATCCCGACGGAGAGATTAATATTCATTTCGACGAAATGCGAGCACCCGATGACGTGCTCTGATGCATGCTTTGACTGCTACCGGCCGTGTAAGGCTGCCCGATCGCTCTCGCTTTACACGCCGTTCAACGGACATCCCTTTTTCCAACTATCGAAGCTTGCACGTTGCATATCGGAAAGGAGTGGAACGAAGATTATTCGAGAGGGGCAGCAATTAAAAGGCATTTTTGGAGTTTTGTAGCATATAGAGATGAGAAGATGATCGAAGAGATGATATACAGGCAAGAGGAGTTACGCGTTCTTACAAAACGTAGCTATAACGTTGATGATTCGTAGATGCGAAACATTCGGCCAGCACGCGTATTTGATTTTATGGTTGTATTTGTTACATACATTATGAGATTAAGTCTTAATTCTTTAGGATTTATTCACAGGTTCTCTAATTTCTTGAAAAGTACAGACGCCCTTGGAATGCTATACTGTCATCTTGTCAGACTAATTAAAAGGTATGCCAGCGTAATATGGTTTCCATATCGTTCACATATATTGCAGTTTGAACACACAGAGCGTTCAACAGAAATTTTTAAGGCTGACTGTCAAACATAGTAGGCATCCGGTGTCGTCTGGTTGCCATGATGATTCTCATTATTACAATATTCTTGATGGTTTAAATCTTCCTGCACGGAGCAAGAGAAGGATAATATCTGATATAGTCTTCATTAGTAAAATAACTATAAGTATTGCTGATTGTCTGGATATATTGCAGTCGCTCTTCATTGATGTATCATGGAGAAGCTAAGAAGTCACCTGTGGTTTTATACACAACTACATCGCATGTTGTATGGTTACTATAATTGCATAAATCGTATGTCGATTACGTATAGTCAATTTGTCACACGAGCGTAGATATCCTCGTTCAATTTATAGTATTTTTAAGACATTCTCTTGTACGCTTTCTATGACAGCGTTATGATACAATTTTTTCTTTATAAATAATTTTATGTTGTGCCCCTGTCTCATCGTTTCCTATGTGTCTGTGTTAATTCTTTTTTTTCTCTTTGTACATATCTATTTTCTGTTCTTTCTTTTATCTTTTTATACACTGACTAGTTTCGCTTTTTCCTTCTTCGTTCTTCTGTCCTTTATGTTAAGTTGTTATATAAAAAGCTTTATCCTGTAAATAGATAAATAAATAGTACAAATAACCAATTAGACCGATACTCCTGTATCAAAATATCTTTTCGCGAGACGCACAATACGCGATTCCGACGAATGTTTAATATGGAAGTTGAAAAACTATATGTTCCATAGTGACTAGCTACAATATACATATGTGTAAAGCTTGTATACGAGAATGAATGCAGCATGTTTCGGTATGCTCCAGAATCTTCGCGAAACGAGAACATGAATGAATTCGGTGCGCGTAATGGTCATGAATATGTGTCAGTGTATGCGTGATATGCGTTGTGCAGCGAGAGTTTCAGGAAACTCGCGAACTTCCGCGACGCGTACATAAACGGAATAGCCTTCATAATGCGAGAGGTCATTGATAATCGATAAGATTCGATAGTTGTACAGACTTTTCTCAATATTTAACATCATCCTTTGCGAAGCTCTAACATTGTAAAACTGAAGTCCTGAGCTCTACGTATCAACGTTGGATGCTGGATACATTAAAAAAAAAAAAAAAAGCAGAGAGACGATTTGCAGGGAACCGTATCAAGATCCCTTGAGTTGCTCCATAAATCCTAAGTTTTCGTTCATAAATTCACGCATCAAAGATTGACGCGTAAAAATGAGAAAAACGAGAGACTATTGGATCGCCGAAGGGGCAACCGCATGGCATTTATACGCGTCTCGATCGTGTTATCGTATCGATGCTAATGTATCATGTATCAAAGGCCGCTTCTCTCGTTTCGTAGCGTTTAGCGACATGTCATCCGGTTTCTGACTAAAAATCGGTAATTCACAATTCAAAACGCGTACAACCGTCCTCGAGCGCCATGGAAAAGAATACTGGGAACAATAACGAGGCCTAGCGTATGAATAATGAAGGTAATATTCTGTCGACTGTTTCAAACACTCGTCTGGAGACGCGTGTAGAGACGGCTTCACGCTGTTTCGCGATAATAATTCGGAACAATACCTTTTTTCACCTCTTCGCTCGCTCTCGCTCTTTTCCTCTTCTCTCGAAGCGCACGGTCTCGCTTCGTCCCCCCTATCCTTTTTAATCCCTTTTCACTTTGCTATTCTTTCCCTTTTTATGCAGCCTCCTTTGCTACCTTTGCCTCTTTCTCCTCTTTTTTTCCTCCGCCCCCTCTTCTTTCCTTTTTGTTACGTTTCACCCCTCTGCCCTGCTTTCTCTGCCGACGACAAAGCGTCGAGACGCGTAACAACCCCCTACCACCCTCTGACGTGTGGTGAATATTGTTTCGCACCAAGCAACCGATTGAACGTACTAATTTACACAGTCTGGCTCGAGACGAAAGTGATATCTTTAATTCCAAGACAAGGCATCTCTTATCGAAGGAGCGATTTTTGTTGAAACTCTTTGTGGCAAAATTCTATCGATCGTGCGCATTTTTCTATTGCTTGAGACAGTTTATTCCACATATTTCTTTAGTAGGAATAACCGGAAGAGAAGGAGCTAGGATTCCGAATTTAAAGAGAAAATGAAACGGCACTCACTGTGCGTGAGTGTTCCGTTCAAATTTTCCGGCATTTTCTGTAGGCCACGGCTGGCCTCTGCAGTTTATGATTGCAATTTGCATGTAAACAACGTGCTTGCCTTTTATTCGACGTCACGCGAAGTAGTATTGACTTGAGTGTTTCGTTTTCGTTTTTCCTCTCTTCTCGCCGTATTATTTCCTATTGCAACTTTGAATGAACTTCTGAAACGAGCGAGGCGAAGGTTACGCGACATTCTAACCTTTGATTATCTTGCGGCTGGTCCAGCTGGAATGAATTACGAGAAGCTAGATGAAACGAACTTTTGAACGTAAGATATTAATGTCAAACGAGTCAGTTTAGATCCGCGGCTTGTCCTCTCTCGACGATGATAAATGAAAGATAGCATAGTGCATTTCGAAATTCAGACAAATGTCGTTCAAAGGAATGTTCTCGTCCCGAAAAGCATGGACCGTACTAATGCTAATTAAACCGAATGACGGAAGACTGAGCGGCCGACCTCGTGATTTTCGGCTTATTGTTAATTTACAACCAGCGGAAAAGTTCGCGGTTGAATTCTGGAAGCGGCAGCCCGTCGTTAATTGAATTCTCAGCGTTTCGTTATTTTCCGTGTCGCCCGCGAATTAGGTCGTCCAGCCGAGTCACGACGTCCGTTTACGGTCAGCAAACTTTCTGCCGGTTCTCTTCTTGTATATGCACGCGCGCCTGCTCGCACTCATTCGCTCGACGTACACCGCTACCTTTGAACGACGCTTCAAAATTCATTTAGTTTCAGTTACCCATAGCGGCCTGCGGCAGGGTTTGTTCTTCACGCGGCCACCACTCGACCAAGGTAACAGTAATTACGGGCCCTTGTTCCCTCACTGGAAGTACATTCCAGTGGGAAGTCAATACCCACGGCTCACTAGTACTTTATGGGTATAGAGGTCGTCTTTCTTCTCTTTCTTTGTGGAACCATTATGGCAGGCGTAAGCTTGACTTACCGATAGTTTGTTGGCGTAAGCTTCACTTCGTAATAGTTTGTTAGCGTAAGGTAATTGTTCGATAATAGGTGCGTTTCTGAATAATTTGTTAGGAAGCGGTGGCCGAAAGGCCTCTAATACTGCATTCCAGAGTTCTCCCAATACGTATACGTGATTCGGGATTAATCATCCTTCTAGGTCACAGTCGATCGATTTCAGATCGCACCAGTGGCGTAATGCGTCTCGCACGTACGTTGGTCCAATGTGTCACAGTCACGTTCCACGCGCACCATTCTGTGGTTATACACGTCGCAATCATTGCGTACGAACGACGCGCGAATTTCGATGTTTCTAGCCTTCCCGTGTATTAGCTTGAAATACGACGATCCAACCACTGTTCCTGTTACTTAATTGAATTCTGTTTCCAGCTAAGATGTGATTCCTTTGACCAATAAAGAAGTAACTTACGTGTTTTGTTTTTAAAAGCGTATTAAATTAGGCTGAGCCCATTGAGTTATAATCAGTGAACGCTATCTCACATTTTTGCCAAATTATTTCTTCTAAGCGAAGCAGTATTCATATAGCGTGTACGTATATACGTAGAAAAAAGTACAAGGTGCGTGAAACCCATTTAATATTCTTTGCATCTAATTAACGTTCGATTTTGATTCGATCAGGTACAAGTTAGAAGGACGATGAAATGATTCTGGAATTCGGAGAGACGTCGGTACACCCGTAGAGGCCGACGAAGGGGGCAGTATATTGCCAAAGTCCGCAACTTGATGTCTCTGCCGCGCATGGTCGGCTCCTGCTACATAATCGTGCATAATAATTATGATGTCATCAATTAGCGCGCCGCCAGTGACATTAATGCTGGTTCGGTACGACCGCGACAGATCCTCGTGGCGTTGGATTAGCACAGAGGCGACTGCGTCGAGTATTCCAGTTCGGTCGTTGAAATCGAAGCTGGTCTGTCTCTCGATTGTTCTCGAAATCGCCAGTATTTACGAAAACCGCTTCGTTCATTACTGTTAAATTTGAAATTTCTCTCTTGTCCCTTCTGTTTCTCCTCCAATTCGCTGCTCGCCTCTTTGTTTCTCTCTACAGACGTCGTCCGCTCATTCCTCCATACCAGAGCCATTTCACCGCGGCCAGGGATTTCATTTGACCGCTTAGCAGCCGTGAAATCGTATTAATTATCCCGTCGAGATCTGGACGCTCGTCGTTTTTAATTATGTTAACGTATGCGGTTGAGATTTTAGATGGAATCCGCTTGGTGCGCTGCAATTCATTATTCCACCGCTTGGTCCATCTGCAACCACCCAACTCTCTCTCTCTCTCTCTCTCTCTCCCACTCTCTCTCTCTCTCTCTGTCTCTTTCTCTCTGCGACACCGGCCGAAATTGAGTTTATCGGTATCGGTTACTGGTATTATTGTTTCAACGACAAATGATGTGACGCGTTGCGTAACACCACCCTTCTCATCCTATCCACCCAACCTCTACCCTACCCCTTTGTATGTTGATCAATGATTTCCCAATTTTGCGCGTTGCGTTTGCGCGCAGCCTTCTTCATCAATGATCTTTTGTGTTTTGCGAACAATGTGAATGTGCGCTATAGTGATTCAATGAAATTCTTCAAAATAATCCGTTTGATTATTTTATGTTCAATATGAATATTAATAAAATTTCAAAATTGTTTTATCGGTGGATAGCGTGATAACATACTTGAAAACCATCGACGGGGATTAATTGCTGAAAAATCGCCCATCATACGTATCCATATATCACATTTGATTTTAATTGTTCATGAGACAGTATGTAAACACGAACATGGTTAAGCTCATATTAATTGTTTCTATACGCCTTAAAAAAATTAATGGACCATTTTTTTTTTTTTTTAATTGAAGAGATAGGTACTTCAGTACCTTTTGCTCATCTCGGTAATCAAAAAGCTTTCTTCATCTCGCCCTTCTTCCCCAAAAGTGATATACCTTATATCTTACAGGGGTGAGCAGCTCCACGGAATAGGCTCTAGCGGATCCCTTCGACGTACAATATTATCAGGCTCACCGGTTTAATTGGCAACCCGAAGAAGATTCGACAAGTTTGTAGTATCGTTGGCAAGGTCTCTGCCACTTTTGCCAGGCACGATCCTGCGGGGACCATTCAATATTTGATGACAACGTGCGCCCCGACGAGTTGCAAATGAACGTTTCCGTCGAGCAAGCAGTCACGAAAGAGCAGAGTCACGCATAAAATACGAAGCTGTCGTCTTCGAACCTATATCCAACCTTATATCGATGACTCCAACGGTGCAAAGTTTCCGCATCATCGAAGCAAGGAACATATTTTATCTGGAGGATGGTTTTTCAGCTTTGACGCAAATATATAAAACTTGATAAATCCAGGAATTCGTTAAAATATCACGCCAATGAAATTCGTTGGGAATGGTAAAAAATAGACCGCGTTACACGTTCAAAACGGACCCCAAAAACACATTGCTATAAATTACAGAAATCTTTTTCCCATATACAGATATACGTATATGTTTGTCCAGCAGAAGCACACAAATTGTGCAGGCAATTTGTTGTAGATGCTACATTGGCGTAGGAACAACACGACTAATTTATTCGACGCAGACGACGCGATGCGGTCATACGGCGTAACCAGGTTGCCTTTCATGCTCCAACTCACGCGCACGCGCATCCTGTATAATTTGCTAATACGACGTCTCGATTTCTGCCTCACTGTTCCCTAATTAATAATTCAAGATCTATTATCCGCGCGTGTTTCGAAATTCACGTCTCGTCGTGGACATATCTGAACTATAGGACGAATTATACGTGTAATTATCCTCGCTCGTGGTATCGTTCCTTCTTAAAATTCCTTGTTTCGAAAATTATAAGTGCGAGTCTTGTGTAAATAGTCGTTGAAATTTTATTACAGCCTTACAACGCCACTGAGTTTGAACGATTGTGTCAAATATCATGAAATTAGAAAGATTCACCAAGAATTTACGGTTTGACCATATATGGCCTGATTCTACTTCCTCCAGTTACTTAATTAAATTCACTACGTCGCTAAGGCCAAACAATGCGCTTATTTTTCTTGGTTTCAAGGAAATTTAATTAACTTAGAGTACACGTTAGTTGCTTTTATTCCACACGTTTTGTTCTCGCGGGACCTGTTTTCAAGGAAATGTTAGCTAGTGAAAAGTGAGTCGTACAATTCGTTGGCTCCAATCGAATTTTACTTCGTTTGCATATATTTATTTCGAGAATTCTACATACCTCGCGGCATGAATTAACACGCGGTACAGTTGTTCAACTTTGTTAAACAACTCGTTGTTCAGTTTCTTTCATGTATTATTCACATTCTAGACTTGTATGTTCTCCACGTTGCTTGACGTTTGTTCCCATATAAAAGCTCGCATGTCATATCGTTTGTTTTTCTTTTATTTTTAACAGCTTCAACTCGAAGCTTCATAATTCAGGCGTCTCGATTCTAATTGTCAGAAACGCAATAAATTACAATGCGCGAGTAAATTCTTTGCACTTTACACTCATGATCGAAGTCATATATGTAGGTCTTCCATAACTTCCTATGCATTGCAACGACAATGCAAACATAAAGCAAGTTAAGAACCGCGACTCTAACATAATACTAATATCCCCTCACTTACGACGTAACAAAAGACCGTTTGCACTGCAAACATGGCTTTTCCCTCGCGGTGTATCAGCAAACGAGAACTTCAACTTCGTTAGCGTGCAGTATGTTCGTCTAATTCGAAGAACACAGAGCCGACGGGCTAGCTGCAAAAAGGACAAAGCAAACGTGTCAACCGCAAAGCATTTAAGCTGCAGAATTGGACAATTCTGTGAACTCGCGGTTATCATTGTCACCGGTCAACGATGTTATCTCGAACGTTAAAAATGTCATCGTTATACTGACTTGCGATGGCGTAAATTCCTATAATAGCCTTTTCAGATCGAATAAATATAAGCGAAAATATAGCACATAGATTCTATTCCATCGGAGCTGTGCTAAAATGTTTCATCTAGCTGCGAATTCGAACTTTATTTTGTATTTAGATGAAAAGATCAAGCACTTGTAAAATTCTGCACAAAGTATCTGTCTATTATATTTTCGATTTCATCTCCTGATATGGCAGATCCATCGATGCTGCGTCGATTCCCAATAGATAGTCGTGTAATTGCCATGAACGAAGGTTCGTTTTTCTAATCTATAGTCGTCTTCTTAAAGACGTCGTCTGTCCCGGACAGATCGGTGAATAGTTTCCAGCTGACGAAGCTATCTTGTCTTCGCTCCTTCCTTTTCAGCTGTTCGGATGCACCGCAACGAGGAACTTCTTAATTCGTTGTTCGGATCGTTCGAATTGAATCATGGAACGCAAGACTGAATCTTGTTTCGATGTGAAGACCATTTATGGCCACAAGGGGTCAAGTAATTTGCAGTCGGTACGTCTTACAGTTCGTCTTAAACATTGCTAAGTGGCTGGAAGTTGCTTGTCGCAGTGCTTGACAAACTTCTCGGTAGCGACCCTGTGCTATAGAGGAACTGCGATTAAGGGTAGTTTCACTCGTTCTGATGATCTTCGGGAAAACTCGATACCACGAGAAGAGTCTGTAGACAATTTTGAATTGGTCATGCGAGATCTTCTAATCTAATTTAATTAGCGTAAAAATATTACTGAGATTATAATATTTAAGAATGTGACATGATCGAACGATCCTCAGAAAGATTTTTAACGATCAAATAAGATTGTACGTTTGACATCAAGTTTCGCAATTATGGTTTTTCTTCAACTTTCTCTTCATTTTAATTTCGTGGCGGAGATTGGACCGACTTAGCCACTTGTTAGCTACGTCTAAGGGATTTTAAGATCTCGGTCGATTCTAGCTACGGGCGAGTCTGTCGGCTTAAGAGAAGGTAAGTAGGTGTGAAGTGGCGCGACTGTCGTTTACACCATCTAAGTTCGACCTCGAACTGCGGGTTTTGCGTCCCGCAGGGCTACAAGAATAGAGAAACGTTGCTCGAGGCATGCAGCAAACAGCATTATACACTACTGTTCTATAAATGTTCGAATTTTCGCTCCGATCTACGCTCAAAGTATCTTAATCGTCGCTAATTAACACGACCGGAGGTCCTAAAAAACACGACCCATATCATTAGAACGATCGTCGAAAGTTTCTTTAACAATTGATACCTTTTCCTTATTCCCAGTTTTCCTTCCTAAAGTACACATTGTTAATTGTACATGTTAATGTTTCCTGTCGCTTTTCACAGTATTATCGTTCTGTATCTGTAAACAGCTTCTATACATACACTCCCTACCACTTGCTAGTTTTGGTTGTCAGATAAAACACGAGTCAAACGCGTGTTTGCCGTGTCTGTTTTCGTTATAAATTAATGCAAAAGTTTGGTCGGTGAACTAATATTATTAGCGAAATTTAAACAACGACAATGTAAGATTGCGAAATCGCTGATATTATTAGTTAATAAATTGTGTAAAAGTACTCTGATCTACCTAACATTCGAACTCTATCGAATGGCCGCTAGCAAATGTCCCTTTACCTGAAAACACCTGGGATTCCAATAAATCACAAGGGGATGATAGATCGAAAACTGGGTAGACTTTTGGAAAGCAATATTTGGCAAGAAGCAGCCGGTATCTTTGCCTCGGTTAGGGGCTCGCACTGTATCATATCGAATAGCCTCGGCAGCGAGATATTTATGTAGCTCGTTTCGGGATGGTTGGAAAGGGGTGGTAGTCAGTCGATCGCGGGTACGATGTATTGTTTTCGGATATTCTCCGGTTCATTCTCTTTTGTTTCGCGTTCCAGCGGCCGGCTATCCACTTGCGAGTTTGGATACACGATTCGAGCAAATAAAGGCGAATCCGAAGAGAAGGGCAGAACCGACCGAACTCACCCCGTCCTGCTTCTGTTCACCGCGAACGTCACCCTTCCCCGTAGCTCCGATCCTCTACAGCCACGGTGGGGTATTTACATTCGCCGATATCGGGTCGGCTTTCGGGATTTTAAAAGCTGTTTTAAGCTGCAGCCAAGCATTGCGATCGACTGACTTTATCGGGTACGACGTCGCGAATTAGTCCTCGCGCTACGTTTTGTCTCGTGTATGCGATAGAATTGGCCTGCAGCGATACACCTGGTGGGATTTACAGGGAATGCTGGTTTTTCCGATCGAAGGGACACGTACGGTGGATACTCGAGATTTCATGGTGTAACGTCCTTTCGTTCGTTTTCTGGGGCTTCGGTTTCGTGGGACTGCGGTTTGAAGCACGACAAGTGTTTCATTCTGAGAAGACAATCCTGTATCGAATGACTTGCATGCACGTTGTTTTATCTAACAAAAAATCTTTAAAACTCTACTCATAAAAAGAAACCATTTTGCATCCCCCGTACGAACGTATACACGGAGAATAAAAATAGAAACAGGTGAGTAGCATGGTCGACAAAACGGACAATGGAAGAGTTTCTACCTGAAAAATCTGGGATAAAAATAAACGATTCTTGGAGGGAATGGGGTAGGCAATATGGATGGTAAAAATTGGCGACGAAAAGAACGCCACCGTGAGTCCTGTACGCAACGACGCAGCAAATAAGGAGAAGACGTCGCCAGTTTGTGTAGAGCCGACGTCGAAATCGTCGAGTGTTTCACGGTTGTCCTGCCTGTATGAGGGCAAGGTAGAAAATAAAAGCGTCGTCGGCGCGACGCACGTTGAATTTACACGAACGAAACGGAGGAAGGGTCGACGTTGGGGAGTTTTTAGCTGCGGTCGCCTCGTAAATCGGCGCATTTTTTTTATAGTTTGTCCATTTAATTCTGTCCGCGGACGTCTCTTTTCCTCGTGGTCTAAAAATCTGAATAATAATTTTCCATGTATTTATTGTGTCTCACGGCTGCGAGATATTTTCGTGGCGGAAAAAAATGTTCACGTATGTATATCTAAACCTAGAATTTGAAAGAAGAAAAATATTTTGTTACGTTTCATACGATAAAGTAGAAATGGCGAAGAAATTAATCGGATAGTTTGATATCAGAGCATGGGCTGTTATAGAATTTTCAAGAGAATGTTTCCCACGTGAATACGGATAACAATGGATCGCTTACAGGGGAATCAGGTCCGTCCGAGCCCATAATAACCCATAAAACTGTGTCATCGATGGATCGGCGTAACGCAATTACAAGTGCATACGCGGTTTCGTTTCGAGGCCGCTAATTCCCCGCGGATAAACGGGACCAGCGTACCGCCATTGTACCGGCAATGATCCCGCAAAAACGAATTCGACGGATTAATTAAACGGTAATCTGTCGATGATTGACCACGATAGGCCGCTTTTACGCTGGCTTATCTTCGCGCAAGCGCCAGCCGCTTTTCGATTTGCGATTTCGATACAATTCGAAGTACAACTCGTAAAGGAGTAAAGCTCCGGACGGACAACCAATGGAACATGTGCAAACGAATCGAACAATTTCTGTGATTTGAATACCCGTGATGTAACAGGCGTTTCTTGGATAGTACGCTCACATATATATTAAAATTGAATTTTGATACAAATATAGACCGGTTTTATTATATTCGGTCCTTAATCCACGTCACGAATATGATATGATAGTATCTATGATACATGAACAAAGTTGATATAATTTCGGATGAAATTTCGTTAAAAACTGCTAAAAACTTCGTTAAAAACTTCGTTAAACTGCTAGAAATTTCTTTTATCGATTCTTCAAATGTATTCTCCAAATATAGTTTCTACCGAATTCGTTTGACAAAATGACAAAAATTCACGGATATTCTTGTATTCATAGGAACGTTCGATCGTAACTCAATCGATAATCGGCTAGTTCTAAAGGAAACCCTAGAGAGCACAGGGGCGATCCCGTATTTAGCCGGTCTTATATTACCTCTGATTAATTCGGTTCTTCGGTATTCCGGCGTGCACTGCCACGTTCTCCATCGAACGTATCGCCTGTACCGAATCAATAGATGTTCGCCTTATTGAATCCTGCTAAGCGAACGCATAAACTGAACTTTTTCCGGAACGTGAGTGGTTACGTAGCTAGCTACCGTGTACGTGGAATGCATGCGTTTAGCAATGGAAAACTGATGGCGATCGATTTCTACCGGTGCACAGTTAAACGTTGTATACTCTCGCTGCATCTAGATTGTACTGATAATCGTGAAAGCGTTGGCAGAGCGTTGATTAAAATCAAAGTTTCCGCCGTATATTATATTTCATGTCAAATTCATGTTGAACCAGACTTTTCGCGAATAAAGGGCCGACTAATTTTAAGTTTCATTGTGAAAATCTATCCGCATGTCTGGCCGTAGAGCAAATCTGGATCAACTATGACCCTGGTCCTCGAAGATGCGGTTACGATCGTTGATCGTATTGAATAGGGGAAAGCCAGATTCCAGCTTTGTTGCGATCGAGAATCCGTACTTGAGGTGCGGCGACAAAGGGAACTATTTGAATTTCTAGGCGTATCCAACCAACTCGAAGGTACACAATGGACTAATTAAAGATGAGAGAATTATCTAACAGATATCAAAGGGCTGCCGATAGGGAAGATGTTACGATCAAATGTTTGAGCTGCGGTGCAATCGATAGCGTGCGGGACGTTTATCCAACATTTGTCCAAAACGTTACTGGGAGTACAATTAATTCTCCATGAAATATCCATTTGTACTAGAAATTATATAATAGAAATTTACAAAGGATTAGACTCGATGTTTCGACAAATAAAATTATCCTCTCGGAGGTGGGATGAAATGTCAGTTGAACTTTGAAATTTCGATTTCGAAGCAAAATGGCGGCGAACAAGAGAATTATAGATTTTGACGATGTTAATCCTGCTCGAGGACAGCAAACGTTCAAAGATCATCCCCCGCGTGAAATTAATTGCTTCGAGGTCGCTGCGTGCACGGGTTGGCCGTGATTTCGCGACACGCGGCGGAACGTGGTGCGATAAATACCAGCACGACCTCCTTAGATAATTTATTCGCCAAGTTAACGCGTCGACCTGGCACTTCTCTCTGTGCACCTTCTTCCTTCCTCTTGATGTCTCGATGCAAACTGTGTCGCAACCGTTCCAAGTTATTCGTTCAAGCTAAGCGAGTCTCGTTCGAAGAAGATGCTTGTCCACGATCGAACTCTCCTCTCTCTTGCATTCTCTTTATCCTTTCTTTTCCTCGTTTGCCGCAGTGCCAGCACTAGGCATCGTGCAATGCATTCTCGATTGTTCCTTTTTAACGAGGCCATTTCGAACGATTTAGAATGAGTGCGATGGAAGTAAAATACGCCAGCGTTCACAGGTTTATGGTTGTCCTCTGTTATAAAATCAAACGAATTTTTATCGCGATAACTCGTTTTCCGATTCTTGCGGTTTTGTTTAACCTAAAGTCTTCAAAATATCGAAAAAATGACCGGTGAATATTGGAGGCTGAATAATACGTCGCCAAGAACGATTTAACGATCATATTTAGACGATAGAAACCACGAAAAAAGGAGGACACTCGGGAATCTGGGTCGAATCTGGGTTGATGGCGTCAGAGTCAAGGGCGCAACTCGTTGCGCCTCGTTTTCGTCTTCGCCGTCTTTTATCGTTGCCAACGATCGTGCTCAGCCCCTTGGATACTTAAGCGAGGAACACTTGGTGCTCATTCCATTACCCCAATTTCACGCTTGTCAAATGTTTCAAAAATTCCTTCCAATCTTAAATAATTCCTCCTCGCTTCAGACACGGAACCATCGCGATACAAAAGACTTTGGTGACCAGGTCCATATAGCCACGATCCAGTTACTGGTGTTTGTACGAACCACAGATCGTTCCCTGAAAGCCGATCCTATGTTGCTCTTGACCACAAGATATTCGACAAACGCTGGGAATTCCGAGACAACGTTGCCTCAAATCTTAGAGAAGATCTTCTAGCTTTTAGTTCTGAGATAGCATTCTAAGTTGACTTTGGTTTGGTTTCCTGCTCCTTCGATGTATTCGACTCGAACTTTCTCTCGTACTCCGCACAACTTATCCGCTCTCATGTTTCCGACACCGTGCAGCACCATACTCTAATTCAGATTTTCATCCACCCCTTCCACAGAATCATAAGGTATTTATCTTCGGATCAGCTCGCGACCCACTTGACCGTGCCAGTTTGACCACTGCGTCGTAGAACGCCGGGCATGGTTCTCTAGATGTCCATTGTCCTTAATTGCACCGAATCCTAGAGCAATCACTCTAGCCGCGTATTTTAGGGAATTAGTTCGATTACTCAAGGTGCTCCGGGATTATACCGTCTACGCTCGAATGTTACTGCTCACTCTTGAATTTTTGAAAATTTGAATTTTTGAAAATTCGAAAATTTGAAAATTTGTAAATTCAAATTTGAAAAATCAAATTTAAAAATTCAAATTTGACAATTTAAGAATTTAAATTTGAAAATTCAAATTTGACAATTTAAAAATTCAAATATGAAAATTCAAATTTAAAAATTCAAATCTGAAAATTTGAAAATTTGAAAATTCAAATTTGAAAATTCATATTTGAAAATTTGAAAATTCAAATTTGAAAATTCAAATTTGAAAATTTGAAAATTCAAATTTGAAAATTCAAATTTAAAAATTCAAATTTGAAAATTCAAATATGAAAATTCAAATTTAAAAATGAAAATTTAAAAATTTGAAAATTTGAAAATTCAAATTTAAAAATTTAAATTTGAAAATTTGAAAATTCAAATTTAAAAATTCAAATTTAAAAATTTGAAAATTCAAATTTGACAATTCAAATTTGAAAATTCAAATTTGAAAATTCAAATTTGAAAATTCAAATTTGAAAATTCAAATTTAAAAATTCAAATTTGAAAATTTGAAAATTCAAATTTGAAAATTTGAAAATTCAAATTTGAAAATTCAAATTTGAAAATTTGAAAATTCAAATTTGAAAATTCAAATTTGAAAATTCATATTTGAATTTTCAAATTTTTAAATTTGAATTTTTAAATTTGAATTTACAAATTTGAATTTTCAAATTTTCAAATTTGAATTTTCAAATTTGAATTTTTAAATTGTCAAATTTGAATTTTCAAATTTAAATTCTTAAATTTTCAAATTTGAATTTTTAAATTTGAATTTTCAAATTTTCAAATTTGAATTTTCAAATTTGAATTTTCAAATTTGAATTTTCAAATTTGAATTTTCAAATTTTTAAATTTGAATTTTCAAATTTGAATTTTTAAATTTGAATTTTCAAATTTGAATTTTCAAATTTGAATTTTTAAATTTGAATTTTCAAATTTGAATTTTCAAATTTGAATTTTCAAATTTGAATTTTCAAATATTCAAATTTGAATTTTCAAATTTGAATTTTCAAATTTTTAAATTTGAATTTTCAAATTTGAATTTTTAAATTTGAATTTTCAAATTTGAATTTTCAAATTTGAATTTTTAAATTTGAATTTTCAAATTTGAATTTTCAAATTTGAATTTTCAAATATTCAAATTTGAATTTTTAAATTTGAATTTTCAAATTTTCAAATTTGACTTTTTAAATTTGAATTTTCAAATTTGAATTTTCAAATTTGAATTTTCAAATTTGAATTTTCAAATTTGAATTTTTAAATTTGGATTTTCAAATTTGAATTTTCAAACTTGAATTTTCAAATTTGTATTTTCAAATTTTCAAATTTGAATTTTCAAATTTTCAAATTTGAATTTTCAAATTTTCAAATTTGAATTTTCGAATTTGAATTTTTAAATTTGAATTTTCAAATTTGAATTTTCAAATATTCAAATTTGAATTCTCAAATTTGAATTTTCAAATTTTCAAATTTGAATTTTTAAATTTAAATTTTCAAACTTTCAAATTTGAATTTTTAAATTTAAATTTTCAAATTTTCAAATTTGAATTTTTAAATTTAAATTTTCAAATTTGAATTTTCAAATTTGAATTTTCAAATTTTCAAATTTGAATTTTCAAATTTTCAAATTTGAATTTTCAAATTTTCAAATTTGAATTTTCAAATTTGAATTTTCAAATTTGAATTTTCAAATTTTCAAATTTGAATTTTCAAATTTTCAAATTTGAATTTTTAAATTTGAATTTTCAAATTTGAATTTTCAAATTTGAATTTTCAAATTTTTAAATTTGAATTTTCAAATTTGAATTTTTAAATTTTCAAATTTGAATTTTCGAATTTGAATTTCTAAATTTGAATTTTTAAATTTGAATTTTCAAATTTGAATTTTCAAATATTCAAATCTGAATTCTCAAATTTGAATTTTCAAATTTTCAAATTTGAATTTTTAAATTTAAATTTTCAAACTTTCAAATTTGAATTTTTAAATTTAAATTTTCAAATTTTCAAATTTGAATTTTTAAATTTAAATTTTCAAATTTGAATTTTCAAATTTTCAAATTTTCAAATTTGAATTTTCAAATTTGAATTTTTAAATTTAAATATTCAAATTTTCAAATTTGAATTTTTAAATTTGAATTTTCAAATCTGAATTTTCATATTTTCAAATTTGAATTTTCAAATTTTCAAATTTGAATTTTCAAATTTTCAAATTTGAATTTTTAAATTTCAATTTTCAAATTTGAATTTTCAAATTTTCAAATTTGAATTTTCAAATTTGAATTTTCAAATTTTCAAATTTGAATTTTTAAATTTGAATTTTCAAATTTGTATTTTTAAATTTGAATTTTCAAATTTTCAAATTTGAATTTTCAAATTTGAATTTTTAAATTTGAATTTTCAAATTTTCAAATTTGAATTTTTAAATTTGAATTTTCAAATTTTCAAATTTGAATTTTTAAATTTGAATTTTAAAATTTGAAAATTCAACTTTAAGAATTCAAATTTGGAAATTTAAATTTGAAAATTTGAAAATTCAAATTTATAAATTCACATTTGAAAATTTAAATTGGAAAATTTGATAATTCAAATTTGAAAATTCAAATTTAAAAATTCTAATTTGAAAATTTAAATTTGAAAATTTGAAAATTCAAATTTGAAAATTTGGAAATTTGAAAATTCAAATTTAATAATTCAAATTTGGAAATTTGAAAATTCATATTTTGAAATTCAAATTTGAAAATTCAAATTTGAAAATTTAAAAATTTGAAAATTTGTAAATTTGAATATTTAAATTTGATAATTCTACTCTAGAGATTCTAATTTTAATCGCTTGCATTTGGTCTTTCGTTAATTTCACATTGTTTAACAGAATAATTTTAACGTGGAAATACATTTTCCTTTGTAGACACTGCGAGGAATGTAAAACTGTGTCCTTCACTTTCCCGGACTGGTTGTTTTATTTTTCAGGCGGATATCATCTGGGGTTTAAGAAAACATTTTCTTCTTCTTTCAGCTTCTTTCCTTGGTTGAAAATGTGCATCGGAGATGCGCGATAAATCTTTTAAAGCGACACTTTGTCAGCTTCTCCCTCTCATCCAAAAACACTAGAAAATGACTATACCATAGTTTGTATCGCGTATTTCTTTCTCATCTTCTGAATCCAATTCACAGCCGACCGCTTGTTGATCACATTCTTCGTGAAGTGCAACTGTAATTGCTTCTCATCTTCTATCGAAGAGACGTTCCATTGTCTGCCTTCGGTGACAACTTGCTCGCATACTCGAGTGCTGCTCTTTCTGATGGAGAAGAAATCTCGTAAGTTGCGTAATAGCGGTCATAATTCTATTGCGAAGTAGTGATTGCCGCGTTTCGGAAACAACGCATTCGTTCTGGAATTCGTAATCACGCGATCGTAGACGGTTAATTAATCCAAACTCGATTAAATCGGCTTTTCTCATCGTGAACGCGCCACCCCTTAGCATCTTCAATTACGTAACAATTACGGCCGGCCGTATTTCACCAGGCGCCATTAGCCGATCCAGAATTCCGGTTTACATACGAGGAAGGCGGACAGTCGTGGTCCCTGCTCGAGAAAATAGTCATTTACCTGGCGTGCTCGTATTAATTGATTCCGGCTGTTGCTCCCCCCGGACGGTTAATTAATCGATTCAGCCGATAATCGCCGACGATTTTTCGTCCTGTTCGGAATTCACGCGTATATCGTGTTTCACTGGTCCTCTAGGGATGAATGGTCATTTATTCGTAGCTCAGAGGCTGGTTTTCATTACATTAGCGGACACTGTGCAATCATAAATAAAATAATAGAGAGAAAAAATTGATATATTTATATAATATATTAGGACACTCAGGTAGATCTGTAGCAGCAGTATATGTATTTTATCGAAGTTTCGAGTTAATGTCAAATTAATGATCTGGATTTGTTAAAACAAATTAACATCTACAAATCAATCAATCTAACAATCAATCTACAAATAAATTTTTAACGAATTAAAGCAGGAAGTTTTTTATATTATCGAAATCAGTCGATGAGGGATCTTCGTCATTTGATTTATAGTTCGGAAAATGAAATTAATCTCAGGTCACCGATATCTTGCTGGAAACGAAAGTTTCGATCATATCGCGTCAGAAGAGAGAGTGAGAAGGAGAATGAACGATTGATTTGCGTGAAACTTTAGTTCTTGTATCAGTGGAAAAAATCAACGCGGTGGCTGAGTCTGGTTTCAGCTGCGCGAGATAAGCGATAATAACCATTGCACCTGGTATCACTAGGTCGATGCAAAACAGGAACGGATCGCAACATTTAAAATGGAGCCGGTGGCAACAATATTGGATGCTATGCCTACGCCGAACCATTAATCGCCGGGGATCGTTCGTAATTAGTTGGTCGCTTCGTTAAACCGTCGCTCGTTCACCCAGACGATTATCAACCGGATAATTATATTTTACAATTTTCCCAAGAGTCGAATAATGGAATTCCATTGTATCTCGAGCGAGTAAATCGGCGAGTTTTATTGAAAGATGGACAACGGGTAAATCCTGATCATTAACGGATATCATTAGCGATGACAAGTTGACGTTTGGTTGAAACCCTGTCTTTCGTTAATTCGGCGGAATTTTCGTGTAATATTTATTGGATTTTCGAATAGGATTTATTGGATTTACGATAAACAGTAATTCGAAGCTGATAATGCTATATTACCATTGCATGTTTCATGAGAAAATCTAACATGGATTCTATCATGAAATACATAATCCCATAAAATTCGTCAGGTCGATATTTAAACATTTAAACATTTAAATATTGATTCGTATCGGGAACGTTATCTCTATCCGATAACTTGACGTTAAGAAACGTGTCAAAAATACTGCATGATGAAAATTTTGTAGCTAACAACGAACTTTTATCTTTTTCAATCGATCATTTATATCCGCCATGATGGCCAAACGATCGTACAAATATTGAACAAAAAATTATTCGGCCAGTAAACGTTCGTTTGATATTTCGTCGAGTGAAACGACATGACGTGATCTTCGATGTTCGTCGTTGAATCGCGTAATTGATTCTGTTGAAGCGATTATTTCGAATTAGGAACGGACAAATATTTCGAGGCTGGGGCAAAGAGAAAAAAAGCACTGGTACAAGAGCGCTTATCATAGCAAATACAAGCGAAAACCCATCGATTCCGCTCGTTCCGTTCTTGTTTCTCTATTTGTCTGTGAACGTTCGTCGATTCGCTCGCACGTGAACGCTTATCTTTAGCAGCTTTCCTCGATGAACAGATCGAGAGTGGCTGGAAATAGAAGTTTGCGCGCTGCTTCTGCCAATTAACGGGAAATTCGATTCGACCTTTTGACGCGACCTGGTGCTGGCCCGATTTAGAGCTGATCGGCTTTTCCTCGTCTATACAAAAGTATCGAGGCGACCAATCGATGCGGTCGTCGCCTTCGCGATGCAGCTTCGCGGGCAATTTGTGTTACTCTTTCGGCTTGTTACTACTAATCTTCTGCAAAATTGGTTATTTCTGCTTTTCAAATAAAATCTTTTGAGCGGGCAACTAATTAATTCGGAGTTCCGATTCCGATATTTTTCCGTCTATCTCAACCTTCGTGAGATAATATTTATTAAAATAATTATTCTTCCTATACACGTAAACTAAAGGTCATAAAACGAACTCGGCAGCGCAATTACAGGCGTCACGATAACGCGAATATTTCCTGCGCGTGGCCCCTGCCGTTTCGTCGCGAGATTCAGGCTGCCACTGCTTGAAACGATATTATCGGACCGAAGGTCGTAAACTGACGCATATGTAACCGGTATATACTTCTCTGACATAACTGCAAGTGAAACTTTCTCCTACACGCAACCAAAACTGCGAATTTAATCATCCTATTCCGTTACCCCTTCGTATCAATAGCCTTTAAAATCGAAAAACGTTTCCAAAGACGCTCGATATTAAATTGTTCTCAATTAATATTAGAATTATCGCGCACAGAAGCAGGCATTAGGACAAATCGTGTTGGAAAGCTCGAGCGAACCGTTATCCGCGATGGTAAATCGCTCGAAACGGAGCGGATATCGGCGAAACGCGCGAACCGTGGCTGGGTTCGCGACAGGGCATTATAAAATCTGCACCACCGCCGAAACCAAGCCTGATTGAATTTTATTCGGCCGGTCGGTGACGTATAAAAATGCGGCCGCGAACGCGGAACGAGACCCGCGCTATTTTCTCCACCCTTCCGCCGATTTGATTTATCCGGGTCTTGATTTATCGACCAACACCCCGGGCTTGCCAGGGATTTCGTTCGGATTCGACCGACTACTGGCGTTTACAAGCGATAGAAGGGTGTTAGTCGGGGGTGGGAGGATCCGAAATGGGTGATGTTCGATCGACGGAACAATTAATTGAACAAGTTATTCGGGAGAGCCACAAATTTTTCAACGCTCCAAGAAAACGAATCAGTTTCTTCTCGTTGGTTCAGATTAGTTTCGTTTGTCGATACAATTTTGCAGTTTTTCTACCATCGTCATCTGGTTTTACGTTTTTCTTCTTTGGGAGAGAGGACCGTGATTGCAATAATCTATCGGAAAGTCGAATGCGATGGAATATAAAATTGAAAATTAAGGGTCTTGCTTGGTTTCACATCGAACTCGCATTATCGTCTTTAGTTTTCGTTATTAAACATTCCACGTCCGATGCTTATATGGTGTCGTCGTTCTATTGGATTCAGAGTACCGCGAGGAATCTTTGAAAGCGAGATGAAAGTAGGATAAAAGAATAAAAGTCCTTTTAATAGGGGAAGAAAGTAATTTGCTGGGAAGTTGCGTTGAAATTGCCGAGAAAATTGATACCGAGAGCTTTTCTTAATTGCCAATTTCATTTACTCAAAGCATTATTCGCGACGAAACTCCATTACGTGTTTAATAAAGTTTAAACATTGGATGGCGGAGTATTTTTTTACTGCGAGAAACATAGAAGATATATATTCGTAAACGTTGTTCTCGACCTTCTTTAATTCTTTCATAAAGTAATCCCCTACTCGACCATAATCCGGAATAAGTTGCGTTATTTAAGAATGATTAAGGAGCGATAAGTTCTTGGTGCACTTTATGGAAAACAACGTCCGTTCCGGACGTTACTTTCGCCGTCTGTCACGAATAAATTACCGGCCTCCGTGACTTCTTGAAATTTATTACATCTTGGATGTTTTTAACGGAACTAGGACAGTTTTGCGGTAGCCACTTTCCTTAACTAGCATCGTTCGTAATGTTCGACTAACGAAGTCGGCTCGTAAAGCAAATCCGTTTTTTATTCTTTTCTTTCTTTTTCAGTTTTTTCCTTAAACGAAGCTTTATTCAATTTGCCAACGTAGAATTCTCTTTTCTCTTTAGATTTTACAGTGATCCTTCCCTGGAGCATTTGGCTCGATAGATTCCGAAAAATCGATATACAACTCGAACAAACAGGAAGACGTATCATCTCCTTAGTAACGGAGCCAAAGATAATTCTTCAGAGGGTAAGGAGGAACTGTTTATTCTACCGTTTCATCGACTTATCGGCAGATTGAAGGGATTCGCTCGATCGGCGAAACGGGACAAAGGGGAACGGTTATTGGGCTTGAGAAAGATTGCTGGATTACGGGACAACGATGTACCACGTTTATATTGACCAGCTGTATTTCGCTCTATTGCATAGCAGTTTTCTTCCAATGTGTTTCTTTCGGCCAAAAAACTGTGACTTCTATATGGTTCTATGACTTTGGCTCTGATAAATTTCTCTACGAAGTCTATCTTACGGTTATATATCTCTCGCCGTTGATTCCGATTTTTTGAAGTTTCTTCGATCTTTTGCAAGATGAGTCGAGGATCTCGTACTTTTACCTTCACCAGGATTATGTCGAACACCTCCAATCTTTCTAAACGCCATCTTTTAAACAAACCCTTATCCGAAATATAATAAGAAAGAAGATCCCTGTGACGAGCTTAATCTAGGAACAACGTCAAGGCTAACCGAACGTCGCGTCGCACCAGTCGCGTTAAATACGTTAGTCCTGGTAAGAGGGTTTCCAAGAATGTGGAGGTTAAAAGTTAGTTGGCTAAGGGTTGGAAGAGGGAGAACAAGTGGCTTATTTAATCCAACGCGGTCGATCCTGCCGATTTATTGGTTTCCTTTCATTTGCTTTGGAACGTCGAGAGGCCGGCGAAGAAACGCGTTTTCCGTTTCGAGTGGTCGATCTGGGTGTTGTTAAAGTGGCGAGGAAAGGCGGAGGATTTTCTTCTTCGGACCTTACTTTCTTCTTTTTCATACCCATGGTGCTTTGCTAACGGAAATAGGGGCCGCATTGTGACGTTTTTATTATCGCCACGGCGAAAAGAGTTCTGTGAGATCGCGTGTTGCCTGCATAGTTGTCGATGTTCAAAAGAAACTTTAAACCGTTTATCAAGAGAAACGTGTCCTCGTTATAAAACAGAGTCTTGATCATGTGTACGTTCTGTAACACGCTTAATATAAGTATGAGCTTTTTCGTCGATTTTATTTCCCTCTACTTTCCGAAGTATTCTTCTAACCAAGGGATTAAGAAAATTGAGGAAACAATATCAGATTTTTATCGGTGATATTCCTTCATACTTTTCAAAGTATTCCTCCGTGTCGTCGACTAAAGCGTTAAGAAAATCGGGGGTAGGGGCCCGGTCGTACGCGAGAGTGACAATTTTACCGTGAAAATCGCTTTGGGGTGGATCCCGGACTAAAACTGGCACGTTTAAAGCTGAACAACGCGTACGGAAGCCAGTTCTGGCGTATTACATATTTTGCCGAACTTAAAAATCGTTCGATAAAACTTCCAGCAGGTTGCTTTTCGTATCGCAAAAACTCGATATTTGTTCTCTTGCTGGCGAAAAGTCCAGGACTGGTTATAGTCCCTGACAAACAGGATTTCAGGTCTGTGCCATCGACAAATCGGATTCTACTTCTCGCGTGTGCAGCGGCCGGAAGAGAAACATGTACACGCGGGGAAACGGTGGAATAATCTCGGTCCACCAAGTGTGAAGTTTATGGTTTACAGATAACGGGGGTTAAGTGCACCCTCTCTATCGGACCTGAAGCACGTTGCATCGGCCCAGCCAGACCACCGTTCCTTTTCACCGTTCTGATTTTATAACCTTCCATTTCCTTTTATTCCTTCCGTTCTATTGATTTTCTCCTCGCCCGGCCCGTCTCCAACTTCCACCCGAGCTGATGGTTTATTCGTCCGATCATAAGCCTTTTCGGCTTTAGCTCGCCATGTTTCCTCTCTTCTTGCTGCTTGTTTTCCAACAATTATCGTTGAATTCCTCGCGAGAACTAGATAAAAGCTGGCACGGTAGAAAACATAACGATCGGAACTCGAAGATCGTCGAACATTCGTACGGTATTTCATTTTCATTTACAACAAACCCTCGCCCCTCGACTCAACCCTCCATTAACGCAATTCAAACTCTATTATTCCTCGCGAAACATAGAACCTTCCCCACGAGAATATACACAGAGCTATTGCACGAAACCACGTTCCCGGAAGGGGAAGGGAAGCAAACTTGCGAGCAAAGAGGAACAGCCAGAGTTTCCCGGAACGCGCAGCCACTTTATGGATTACAAATAATGGAGGTCTGAGTGCTCTCCACTTGACAGTTCGCGTTGTCTTTGTTCCAAGCATCACGTTTTCGCCTCTCCACCAGTCCCATCCTTGACCTGACGCTTTTTATCATCCCCTTTCGGTGAATTGGCTCGCGCAAACGCGCCCCTCGTCGACGATTACATTGATTACCTGCGTGGGCAACGTCCAAGATAAACCGCGTTATCCGTGCGTCACGCACAATACCTCCTTGGAATCCCTTCTATTAAGTCATTCAACGTTTACGCAACCGTTACGCGTGAGACGACTGTGTCGCGACGTCAATGCGCTCTGTATCTCCACGCTTGTTACGAGCAAGGCGAGTAATCTTGTCGATAATAGTTTCGCGCGATCGAACCCGATTTGCTCCGTGGTGAATGGATCTGGAACGTTTCGAGGTCGTCGTGTTTCTCGAATCCTAGGTTGAATGTCTTAGGAGGAGATTACAGAGAATAGGGAAGCAGTATTTCGAGGAAACTAGAACGTTATATAAAAGACTCAGACGTCAGAAAATATTTATTAGAATCGATGTAATACGTGAATTTACCGCCTCTTCACTTGACGGTGTCTAGGAGCAGAAAATAGTCCATAGCCCTTGTGCGAATGAAAATTCATCGATGAATTCACCTTTCTTTATGCCATCGTAAAGGTCGATGGCTCCTGACGAGTAGATTTCTCAAGATGTATTTGCGCGATAATTAATCACCCCAAATCAGAATGTTGACTTTTATCCTACGATATAGTCGCAGATAAACAGATAAGTGGAACCATAGTCACAGGTTAAAGACAAAATGCTGGAGTAGAAAGTTTGAATGCTTTCTGGATTACTCGTCAAGTACTTACGTAGAGATTTTATAACGCTCCTTGGAAGAAGTATAATTGCATATCGAGTTAGAATCACGTTTAATCTGATGGCGTCAATTATATTTGTGTTAAACCTTGTAGAACAGCTCTAACCTCGATCAATTAGCGACTCTACCCGAGTAAACGTCTCTAGCTCGATCCAAACTGGTGATCGGATGTCGAATAAGTTTGAATAAATAAATATGTAGCGCAAGCACATTCCAATTAATCGAATTAGGCCGCGGAGCCAAGCAGCTCGGAACGATCACGTACCGCAGCGTGCGTCCCGCCGCGCCGCTGCAAATATTTGCCCCGCGTTTCTCTCCGACAAGGGTTCGCAGACCCTCTCTATCTTACGATCTTTCCTGGGTTCAAAAGCGCCAAAGGAACCACCGTTCACCGCTGGTATGTAAATTCCAAAGTCGGAATTCCATTGCTTCTTGATCTCAAGACTCTCTTACTTGCAGCAATAAATCTGAATGCAATCGTCTTCGAATCAAGATTGGTGTTTGTCTGCCGCTTTTGAATAGTCCCACTGAAATTGTTACATGTCTTGATTTTCGCCATTGATAGGAATTGAGAAGTTTCCATGCCTTTTCTCGCGGCTGAACTCCAATGACGCGGCGTGTCGATAAAGCAATGAAAAGTTGTCGCGGCTCGTTCATTAAGAATCTTGTTTAATTTCTAGCGTCGTAGTGTTTTCTCACACGCGTCGAAAGATCGATTCGCGCCTCTGTTATACCTTACCCTGTAGCATTTAATGTAAAAATTTGCTCGGTGACCCTAAGGACTCTTGATCCGAATCCAAATCGAACGCAACACGTATAACGTGTTGAAATAGGGCACTCAATGCTGCCAACATTTATGACTGATAATCTAATCGGCACTTTTGTTTACGAGCTGAATATGCGAACTAATGTAGCCGAATATTTGCTGCGGCTCGATAAATCGAATGTACACGCCTTTTACCATTGAAACCGTGCCGCTTGGATGCCGTGTAATTTTATTGGTTGTGCAACAAAAAGGTAAATTAATTAATTGATCCGCCGGGAGTTCACGTTGGTAATAATTTGTAATTAATACTTTCCATGACTAGGAATAACACGAGCGTAATTGGCACTCGTCGACGCTCTGATATTAATGAAAATTACCAAGCCTATTGATCGTCGTTAACGTTCCGTACATATGTATTATTGTCAGAGTTAAATCGTATCGTTCGAGGAAGAAACGTCCATTATCAGATGCTTTTCAAACGGGACAGAAGTTTGAAATTCATCGCTGTCGAAGTGGAGACACGATGCTTCCATCGACGTGCTTCCCTCAATCAACGAATCGACGTTTATTGTCAGTCGCATTCGTTCGCCGACGCTGTCGGAACTTAAACATAGCGTTTCGATATCGGGCCGAAAGGCACGAGCCGTGAAAAGTTTCCAGAGTGGAACGAGCGAATCGTGGGAGTGTTGGTCTGTTTCGGATTAATCGGCCGTTTTGTCGTCGAGAAATCTTCGACGAGGATTTTGTCGATCGAGAAACACGTGACTTTAAATGGAATAAAATTTTCACAGCAGAGGTTGCAATCGTGAATATTAAAGTAGCGGCACGAAAGAAAAGGGAATGGAAATGTTCTCGGAGCGAAATTAAGCGACATTTGCCACCACTGATAAAAGTGATTCAGTTAATTATCATTGCTGTACAGAAGTCGGAGTTACCCGGACAAATGTCGATCTTTAAACATGTTTCCTGTTTTCCCGTAGCCGGTCGAATGGCACACAGTTGTTTCTGCGTTTAAAAGCAACAGCATCTGCGAGAACTAATTGCAATAGTCTTCTAATACCAAATCTTTCAATTTGTATTCACTTCGACCGAAAGCTTGAAAGTTTCGAGAGATTCCGAGCTGGGGATTCTTTAAGCTGACGACAGAACAGCCAAGTGAGAGTAGATCGATCAGACGCTAACGCCCTACGAATCGTAATTGTATATCACGTTCCGACGTGGAACTTTTGCACGATGAATCGCTGTTATTCCGCTTGCAATTAACATTCGTTCCAGGGAAACCAATTAAAACGTCGAACAACAAGAACGTGGATAAAACGCGTCGCGGTTCTGGGGAGAAACGGAGACGGTAGACGAGGGCAAAATAATTAATGAAAAAGAACCGAGGCATTGTAGGGTGGCGGAGGTATGCGATGATGGATCGTGTAGAGATTATCGGAGTCTCGTTCTCTTTCTCTTCGCTCGAGAGGCGAATAATGAAACATTTATGAAAGGACTTTTGTCCTGGTATACAATCAACGACGAGATAACGAGATCGATGGCCGTTCGAGCTCTACCGAGAATTCGAACTGCAACTGGCGAATAAACCGGTAAGATCGCGACGAATCTTCTACTTTTATATTTAAGTGAAATCGAACGAATAGATGCATCGCGAATTATGGAAGTAGAAACAACGCGACTTCCTACTCACCGTCGCGTAATTTAAAAAAGGCCGGAGGGAAACCATTCAAAATCCCATTTCTTTCTTGTATCTAGTATATAGATGCGCCCATCGGAAATTGATCAAGCGCCGCGAGCAGCACGAGAACAAAAAGTTCCAAAGCTGTTCGTTAATATCGCAAAAACCATCTTCTTGCACGACACTCTGCCAGGATTCCCGTTTATCCTTGGAACGGGGAGGCGAACAAGAAAAGGATGTCGATAAAGGCAGGAACAACGGAACGGTTTTAGCCATTGCACCTGCCAAAACGCGAATTTCGCTCGGTTAGGAGTGAAATGACCGGGAAAACAGAGGCTGCGGAAACCATGGAAACGCGAGATTCAAATCTAACGACCGGTCTTGGTTTGCGCGCAGTCCATTGTGCAAAATTAAGACTGTCGCTCAATTAACAGCACAGTATCGTACGAACAGCGTCAGATAGATATCGGTGTTTTCATATGCAGTAGCTGAAAGTTAAATTAATCCAAAACTATCTCTATATTTAAATAAGTCCACTAAGACACTTAAAATAAGTTAAGCGTTGAAATATTTAAATAATCCGTCTAAAATAGAACGTTTTAAAGATTATGACGTGAGTGAGAATATTTGTCATTTCTGAAGACTTAAATATTTAGTTTACTCGGCATACATGCATATGGTATCACGAAATATCGTGGTACGTTTCACGCAAAAACGGATCCTCTAATATCTTTACGATCGAACTTGAAGGGTACAGATATCAGAATGCCTTCAATTTCAGAGCTGAAAAAAGCTCTTCACTCATTGTTATAAAGAAACGAAAAGATCTTAGAAATGTGCTCATTTCCTTGCAACAGGCCGTGTCCTTATTGCGAGCGAAAAAGAGCTCGAAGGAAAACGATGAGCGTATCAAAATTACGAAGGGACAGATACCGTGTCCTTGTTCACTGTTCCTTAACATCGCTTCGTCCTCGATCGCGTGCTGGCACGACAAGAACAAGCGAGAAAAAGTTGGAAGCAATATCCCGACGGGACTGGGCCGGCCTTAACCGGCATAACTGCCAAAACGTGGATCCCATTTTGTCGTAGGACGGAGAGATAAAACGAGGAGAAGCTGGCCAGACGTTTCTATGTACGAGTCTGCACTCGGTTACGTCGTTGGATATGCGAAGCTGGCTTTCTTGCGACTTAAATGTCGGTCAAAAGTAACTGTGATGCCACGGCCGTCGTTACCCAGTGAAACAAGCGTAAACAGTATGGTCGAGGAGGGTTGTAGTAGAAAGAGAGACGGCGACTAAGGTGCTCCGGCCAAGAGACACGGCCCTATTTTAGCCAGTGTCAGTGACAAGAAACAAAAGCCCTACGGCAGCTCCGTGCTCAAGATAAAATGGAAATGTACGTTCTATCTAGCCGCGTACACTGTCTCTTCTCTGCTCTGTGTACGTGCCGATTTCTCATGGAATCGGGGTTGGTTCGTCCGTAAGGTCGACTTCTCTCCGCGGAGATGAGCGCAATGACAACGTTTTGTTCTCTGTCTTTTGCCAGATCAGTCCTAGTCTTGATCGATAATTCGTCATTTCCATCTTGTTATTTGGTCGGCACAAAACTTGATGAAAAGCCTCGTTCGTTTTGCATCTTTCGTAGTAGAAGAACGACACGAAGCCACGTGTCACGAGTAACGCGGTCATTAAGCCACGTGCCACGGCTTCTTAGATTCCTAATTGCCAGCGCGGTGCCGTTAATTGCATCGATTCAGGGTGAAATAAGCCATTGAATTACAGGCATCGGAAGAAGTTCGGGAAGGCGAAGAAACGGTGGCCAAGTGGCGTAAAGAAGGGCGGTTACGGGTAACCGAGGGTTTCGGTGATGTGGAAGCCAATCGCCGACGTTTCTGTTACTCCGGTTGAACACCGCCAAGAGGTCTCGAAACTTTCGAATTATTACATCACGCAAGCCTAACTTTGAAACGAGAGGGTGGATCGACGGCTGTGTCTCGCATTCGAACTAGAAGGTTACGATTGATTTTATCGTTGACGCTCTTCGCGAAATTGAAATCTGTCGGTACTTAGAGTTCTGCAACTTCGGGGCGAGAAGAGGACGTGGTTGCTGAAGGATTCTCGTTTCAATCCGTGGAGCCGTCGTTAGAAGAACCGTCAGCGTTCAGTTCTCTCTCTCTCTCTCTCTCTTTCTCTCTTTTCCTCTCTAAGCTGCAGCAGTAGTCCTCTCTCAAAGAACTGGTCTGTTACTTAGTTCCCTGCACTTCGAAAGTTACAAGAAGTTTCTCGTTGATATTTAGCCTCGCGTACATCTCGCAAAGTTACAAGAGGAAACGGGTGCGTTTCGACGTTTAGTTGTACATGCTCTTTCGCGTGTTTCGACGATTATTTACATATTCATATTTGATTTTACGGATATTACTTGCGAATAAGTTTTTCAATGTTAGAGAGTAGTTAAACACCGAATAATTTTGTGAGAAATGCACTCTCGTTCTATGTTCTCAAGTATTCTATATCTCTTACACACACACACAAAAGGAAGAAAATAATCCAGTCGTTAGGTATAAGCACCTGACTGAAATTGGAAGGTATCGATAGTTTTGAATAACTTTTATGGTAACATTAGAAATATCAGAATAAGATGAAAGATTCAAAGTCGATTTCTACGTTTCAAGTTAGAGAGAAAACCACATGCAAATATTTCAGCTCGCGATATCCATAAAAGATCGATGTGGGAGACAATGGGCGTCGAACCCGAGACAACTTCGTGGCTGCTGAACGTGATACTGGCTACTTTCAGAAAACCACATTTTCAAACTTCTGTCGTTCCCTTCGTATATTTTCTAAATGTTTTCTAACACCCTCCGACGTTAAAAAAATATAAGAAGATCTTTATCTCTAAAAATACTAGTTCTCGATTTCTCACGAAAGAAAATAATATATGAAATAGTATAAAGGAAAATAATACGAGAACGACAAATAAGTCGTTCTTCGACAACCTGCATCTCGGTATAAAGCTACGGAACAAATTCCATTTGTCAATCTTGTCAAAAATCATTTCATCGGTTGTGATACTCGGTTGTGAAAAAAGGAGAATCAGCCAACTGATAACAAACGCTAATTCGAGCTGATGATGGGTTCTGGAAGACGTTTA